>NW_017729032.1:154254264-154254968 GCF_001723915.1 Gavialis gangeticus | reverse complement strand
TCCACCTGGCCCCAGCCTAGTCCTGGTACTTTGGAAAAAAAAAAGCCCTGCATTCACCGGCTGCAGGAGCGGCAATTGGGGCCTCTGGCCACTTGTGAGTACCGCCCCCCTGCTTGGCACCTGCATGATAGCTGCCTCATAGTGTGGGAGCAGCCCAGCCCAGCAGGGCGCTGTGCACTACCTGGGAACTGGGGCCACTGGGGCTGAGTGCTGCTGGGCTCTGGCTAACTTTTGGAGCTGCCCCAGCTCCCAGACAGTGTGCAGCCCCCTGCTGAGCCATGCTGCATCTGCATGATGTGACAGATCCCATGTGGGTGCCAAGTGGAGGGGTGATCCCCACTGCCCCCCACTACCCCGTGCTGCATGGGGGTGCTCTGTCATGAGTGCCCGAAAGCCTCAATCACCGCTCCTGCAGCTGGTGACTGTGGAGCTTATAAAAAAAAAAAAAGCCAGGAGGCTGGGCCAGGCAGGGGATGGGGCCAGGCAGGGGATGGGGCCAGGCAGGGGAACCATGGGAGCTTCTCCCAGCCACCACTTGCCAGCCAGCGCAGAAGAAATGGGATGCAGGCACAGAAGTGCTGGGAGCAAGGGCTATGCCCTGCTGCCACTTGCCCCCTTCTGCCTGGAACAAGCCACACCTGTGTCCCACCCCCCACCATGCCAGCTGGGCAAATGGCAGCAGGGCAGAGCCCCCACTCTGAGCT
>NW_017729032.1:154250039-154254205 GCF_001723915.1 Gavialis gangeticus | reverse complement strand
CCCTGCTGCCACTTGCCCCCTTCTGCCTGGAACAAGCCACACCTGTGTCCCACCCCCCACCATGCCAGCTGGGCAAATGGCAGCAGGGCAGAGCCCCCACTCTGAGCTCTGCCGTGCCCACATCCCATGCCCCCCACCCCCCTCCCCAAGTAAAGCACCCAGCTGGACAGCTTGTCCTAGCCCTAATTCCTCCCCCCCCATCTATTCTTCCCTTCCTCCTCCCCCAACCCCAGGAGATTTACCAGCTGGAAGCAGCTGTCAGCTTCCTGTTTAGTCTATGGCCAAATCTCTGAATCAGCCAAATCTTTTCTGAAGCTTTTCTGAATCATTTCGGATGCTTCGAATCAATTCAGAGCTTTTACTTGGTCTCCCGATTCAATTTTGATTCAGAGATTCAGTCCCCAAATCAGGCTGAATCTCCTCTGAATCAAACCGGCTACCAAAGCTTTGCATAGCTCTATCAGGTATGTGGAATTCCACCAAGTCTCCACATCCTGCATGATTTTGTGCTGTGGGATGCTCAGCTCTGCCTGTTTGTCCCACAGCATCTTGCTCCACTTGATGCTCTGGTGGAAGTAGCCCACCACCTTCCTGCATTTTGAAATGAGCTGACTGGTAGTGATGGCACTGTCACCAGGATCCCTGTCCTCCCTGACTATGAGGTGGAACTTGTGTGCCACACAGCGGATGCCAACAAAGTTGGCATCATGGATCTCCTTGACCATGTAGGCCCTGTTGTTGGTGACCATGAACCCATGGGTGAGCTTGCCCTGCCCACTGAACCACCTCTGAACCATGCAGCTCATGGCCACCATGATCTTCCGTGTCATGTGGGACTCATCCATCACGTCGGCTTGAAGGAGAGTCCACTGATGGCCTGACTGGTCACACCAGTGGCCTGTGAGGGAGAGGTAGGCATGATCTCCACCCCGGCTGCTCTAGATGTCTGAAGTGAAGTGCAAGACCACCTGAAGACCTGCCTTCTACATCTCCTCCCTCAAGTATTCCCTGCATGCCTAATACAGAGAGGGCACCACTGTCCTGCTAAAGGTGGCACATGGTAGGATGGGGCCATGAGTGCCATGAGCCACCTGAACCCTGGATGCTCAACGAAGGAGAAGGGCTGACCATCCAGAGCAAGCAACTCCCCAATGCTCTGTGTTACCTTGCTCACCTTCAAAACATGCCCCGTTTTGTCTATGCCTTTCCCCTGCTGGTCCAGGGTGGTCTGCCCTATTTCTTGGGAATGGGGACTTTGGAGCGAGAAGGGAAGTTCTTTTTGGGCACACTCCCACTGGTGCCAAGCTGAGGAGGAACATGAGTAAAGGGGTGTTGCCTCCTGAGGTGCAGCAGCATTGCTGTGGTGGTGAAGTGTTTCACCTCCTTGCCCCGGATTATCTGTCATCTGCCACCTCAAAATGATCCCACACTACACTACCCACCTGCTTCTGGGTTGAGGGTGGGGATCCTGCCTTATGCCCCTCCTCACCAGGCAGAGGCACAACAACAGGAGGTGCTGAGCCACCTGCCCCCACAACCTCCTCCAAAGTGCCTTCTGTAGAAGGAGACTTGCCTCTAGGGGAACTTTGAGGGGTGTGGAGCACAAACTCAGATTCCCCCTCCTTCCCCAGAATTTCCTTTGCTATGGCCCTCAGCATCTCTGCTTCCAGATCCAGCTCCTCCTCTGGCACTGGAAGGCTCACACTGGAAACAGAAATTGGGGTAGAGAATGTCATGCTGCTGCTGGTTAGTAGTGTTAGTGGTGGTGGTGCAGGTGGAGGTACTGCTACCACCTTCTTGCTCCCACTAGCAGCAGAAGACTCATCACTGCCAGGAAAGAGGGTTCATCTATGTCTGAGACAGGGGGAACTTGCATCTCTCCCTCTGCCCCCTCGCTCTCTCCTGCCAGAATTCCTGGCACCTGCCTTTCCAGCATGCTTCACAATGTTTTGTGTACTGCAAAGTGTGTGTTTGTGTAATATATTTTGTGCTTTCCTGTACAGTGATGGCACACTGTCAGTGAAAACAGATTTTTTTTTGTGGAGGAAAGAATTAAGATAGATTAACAAGAACAAATAAGAGGATTTTGGGTGAAGAATAAATTGAAAGGAATGGATAGGGATAACAATAGGGATTGTAGGCAAGGGTAAGTAGGAAAGGATTGGATATAACTTAGAAGAAGAGAGACTAGCTAGCAAGAGACTAGGTAGAAAGCTAGAGCCTTTCAGATGCTTCTGCTCCGAGAGAGACAGCACACAGAAGGCACAGATCACTTCAGACACAGGTTTATATTCTGTTTCGATGTCTCTCTGCCAGAGTACTGTGTTTGGAAGGGAACTCAGAGAAATATCATAGTCACTGGCCAGCTACAGATGTCAATATCAGAACAGTCTTCCCCACCACCCCCCCTCAGCTTTTTTCATATATGGAAGATCACCCCATCTCCCTCCCTCTTCTTAGTTTCTGTTTGCTGCAAGGCTTCCAAAACCCAAAATCTCTCCAAATCTCTTTGAATAAATTCAGAGGATTCCAATTTGATTTAGACTTTTTAATGGATCTCCCAATTTGATTCAGATTTGGCTGCTGAATCAGGCCAAATCTCCTCTGAATTGAATCTGCTACCAAAGCTTTGCATAGCCCTATTGCATAGCATAATGAAGGTAGGCATGCCTTTCTGCTGTAGCTGCTTTTTAGTTAAGCTCTGATATGTTTTCTGAAAACAGAGGTACATGAGACAGTTCCACCTACTTCTCCCACCTGTTTTGGGGAGACACCATGCAGGACCAGACCAGGAAGAACTGCAGCAGGAGCACATATTCCTGCTGCACCTACTTCCCAACCTCCCTCTGCAGGAGGTGCTCAGTGCAGTTCCACCTAGGTGTGGTGGTGGGGAGAGTGGGGTGAATATAATATTTAATCATAATGATTGATTCAATTAATAACATATCAATAATATAATTATATTTGTACTATAATATTCATTATATGTTTATGTTAATGTTTTCCATGGGCTCTTGCTAAATTTTGGAAAGCTTTTAGTGGGGTTCCTTGAATCTAAAAAGGTTGAGAACCACTGTTGTGGACAGTTTCAGCCTCCAAAGACACTTCTTCAGTCCCACTGTTCCTGGTTCACCACTGAGTAAAAGAAACCAAAGCGAAATCGCATAGCCTTTCTTTGCTGTCAATCCAACTGCCAGTGGGGATATTTATATTTAATGAGTTTTAGTGAGCCATTGAGGACCACAAGGGTACATACCCCTTGTCCAACTGCTAAGTCCCACCTCTTGACATGTACCCAGCCCCCTGGTTATCATCTTGGGACCAGAAAGAGTACTCCTTTTGGGAGGCGGAGTTTGCCATCTTGGAACTGGAAGTCCTGCCCTGTCACATGGTCAATGACATAAGAATGTCCACCCACCTGACATCAAACCTTGCCCTACTCACCACCATATTGGTCCCAGAATCCTCTGCCCCCGATCGCATGGTCTCTGACATCAGAAGTTCCATCCATTGACTGGGAAATACGGCCCTTCCACACAACCCACCCTCCTGGTGCATGGCCTGCCACTGGGGCCTCATAAGTTCTGCCCTCTAGGCTATGAGGCACAGGCACGACCCATCAGGCAGTGGGAGGTTGTGACCCCTCTAACAACCTGCCCCCTTGTCCTCAACCAATAAGTGGGGTTTCAGGGGCACTGGACCTCCCTGAGAATGGTGCCAAACCAATCAAGGCAAAGGCTACACACAAAAAATCTTTCAGAAGAAATCATTTTAACAAAGTATAGATGAAAAACAAATCATATACTAAAAATCAAACATTTACCATAACATCTTTTTAATTTTATTTAAAAAAACAGTTTATCCTGATTTGTGTGTGTTTGAGTAGTGTATATAGAGATGACTGCAAAATAGCTCAAAATAAAGTCTTATTCTTGTATAGTGTATAGGGAGGGGTATGGGGTGTATGTGGGGTATGTCAGGGGGAGTGTATGGTGTGACTTTGGAGCTGGGTGTGTGGAGGTGTGCAGTGGAGGGGTTGTGTGCATATAGTGGGGTGTGTATGGTGGTGTGGGTTTGTGTGGGTATGGTGAGGTATGTGTGGGGGTGTGGGGATGGTGGGGAGTGTGGAGGGGTTGGGGTGTGTGTGGGGATGGTGGGGTGTGGGG
>NW_017729032.1:154244028-154249189 GCF_001723915.1 Gavialis gangeticus | reverse complement strand
TTCCCGGGTCCTCCTTCCTCCCTTTTTTGAAGATTGGAACCACATTGGCTCATCAACCCCCTGCATAGCAGGAAAGAGTGCTGGGTTCAGATGACCCCAGCCAGATGCCCATCCAACCTCCACTTGAAGACCCCCAGGGTATGGGAGAGCACCACCTCCCTTGGGAGCCCATTCCAGACGTTGGCCACTCTAACTGTGAAGAAGTTCCTCCTAATGTCCAGTCTAAATCTTCTCTCTGGTAGCTTATGACCATTATTTCTTGCGACCCCCAGAGGTGCCTTGGTGAGTGCAGCCTCACCAATTCCCTTCTGCACCCCCATGATGAATTTATAAGCAGCCACAAGATTGCCTCTCAACCTTCTCTTGCAGTGGCTGAAGAGGTCCAGGTGCCTTAGTCTCTCCTCATAGGGCTTGGCCTGCAAGCCCTTAACCATACAAGTTGGGCTGACTCCAGCTTATGGTACACAGCCCCTGCTGCCACTGATGTCAGCAGTGGCCCCTTGAGGTGTGCATGGCCCACAGCACCCCCTAGCAGCATGCAGCTCCTGGCCAAGTCCTTGGACCTGCACATGCCAGCAGGGAGTGAAGCTGAGCCAGCATGACTCCATGGCAAACAGCTTCCCACGAGCCCTGGGAGCTACACATGCTGGCTGGGAGTGAGGCCAAGCTGGCCTGGATCAGCTTTGCTCCCTTCCAGCATGTGCAGCTCTTGGGACCTGTCAGAGAGCTGCACACTGCCAGGGGCCTGCACCTGCCAAGTGCCATGAGCATGCAAAGGGGCTGCCATCACTTCCCCTTCTTCCCTCCCCAGTCCCCTTGCCTTCCTCCCTGCCACTCACTGATGTTTCCTCAGCTTCCCCTCAGCTGTTCATCACTTCCCTTCCCTACCTTCTGCCCAGAGCACTGCAGCAGGGACACAAGGAGAATGAGCTGCTGGAGATGGGGGAGAGCTTAGTAGTTCCCCAGATGGCTGCAGCAGTGGCATTAGTAGCTTCCCCCTGGAATCTGAGTGTACTGGCTGGGAATGAGGCCCTCTGGCAGGTCAGGGTGGGAGCACTGTGCATGCTGCCCCAGGCAGGAGAAGGCAAGGCTTGGCCCCATGTGTAGCACAGCAGGGGCAGCTGCAGCCAGGCTGGATACAATTAATTGGTGGGCACCCACCTGCAGGCCAGATTCAATTAGCTGGTGGGATGAATCCAGTAGGTATTAATCTCCATTTTTAGATGAATAACCACTCTTTTAAATTTAATCCAGAGTAAATAGGATGTCCCCACATATGCCTGAACAATGTATTGCAAGAGACCAGGGGTGGGCAATAATTTGCATTGCAGGGCCACTTAGGGAGTTTTGCTGAGCTGTTGTGGGCCAGGTCAGCTCTACCTCCCCACCCCCCACCCCTGCCGGGTCAGCACCCCCTACCCCTGGCCCACAACAGCTCTTACCAAAGCTCCCCAAGTGGTAGATTATCAGACTGGTCTGAGACCCCTGCAGGCAGAGTATGTTTGGCCAGGAGATGGGATGGGGCCATGGGCAGGGAACAGTGTGCCTCAGCAGCATGGTGTGGCCCAATGGATCCTGACCAGATTAGGCCACCCTGCATTGCCAGGCCATGCTGGTCTGCAGCCGGGCTGTACTGAGGCTGCCCACAAGGGTCAGGCCAGTGATGATCTGTTGTGAGGGGAGAAGACTGAGGCTCTGCCCTGACCCATCAGGGTCCCAGACAAGTCTCCATGAAGACTCTGCCTACCCCCTCTGTCTGACACCCCTGGTGGTGGGTGCAGGGCAGATGGGTCAAGATTCCCAGGCAGCAAGGCTGGATCTGGCAGCAGTGGCAACACTGGCAGTGAGAAAGAGTCACTGCCTCTGGGGCTTCTGGGAAGCTGAGTGCAGCCACTATGCTGCCCCACTGAAGGACCCACCACGGACCACGTAAAATCCCTTGGCGGGCCGGAACCAGCTGGTGGGCCATATTTTGCCCACCCCTGCAATAGATTCTAGAACAGGCTCCAGGAATCTTTGCCATGACATCAGCTGTACACTGAGCTGTGGGATTGTAATGAACCAGGAGTCTGACTCACATTAGCCTGAGAAAATTAGCAATTCAACTCTTAATATTGTTTAAAGAAATAAAAGATCAAAACTAACTTTATTTTTTACTCTGTCATCTATATATATATCTTTTGAGTGAAATACAAGCCCCACTAAACTCACTGCCCTTAATAAATGCTAAATTTGCATATCACTACACTTTAACTTTGATTTAGGTAACAGGAACACAGAAATTAAAACCTCCAAAAACATCTCAGAAAATGACAGAGAAGCAGAAAGATTTTAGCCGAGGAAAAATAATTTGCAAGATGTCATGCTAGCATTGCTGAACAGATTCTTAAAACTGTTATAACCACCCCCCACCCCTTGGGATATTCAAGTCTACTTCAGGGACCTTTGCTCCTAAAACCATCCCAACAACTTTAGCTGAAGCCATTCCCTAGCACCAATTAATTCCTTGCAATTTTGGCAGCGAAGACCTGTCTCTGCAACTGAAAATTACATGTCTTCCATCATAGATTTATGGAAATTGAAAAAGATCCTTTAATAGCATGCAGGATAATGATTCTTCTTGGCTCATGTAGTGCATTCAGAAATAAGGCGTATTGTTTTGCCTGACATTTCTTCATACATCAACAATTCTGTGCTGCTGATACATTCAGTTTGAGAGGAATGTCCAGCTGGAGAAACGATGCTGAAAGGTTTAAATACCATGAATCATCTCAACTTATTACAGTGCTCTAAAAGCACAGAAAGCTTCAGAACTGGATTATCTGTGGAGGTTAGAGAAGTATGGTCCCAAGCCACCCAGCTATCAAGTCCCTAAGTTCCTTAGAGCCATTGTTTTTGAAGATGGGTTGCTAAAATTTCAGGATTCCAGTCAACCCCACTAATAAAGCTAACATGCAGATCCTAAAGCATGTTTTTTCTTCCTTGTCCACACAGGCAGTTAATGTGGAGTAGCTACTGTCCTGTACGTTCACACCCCTGGCCACAATGCAAATGAAACCCTAAGGTGTTATTATTTTTTACTTTAACCTTTCACAATGGATTGTATCTATTTCAAGGCAGGGCTGTCAACTCATCCACTTTTGGCCACTGATGCGCACACACGTAACTGCCATCTTTGCATACTTAGTGAATGAAGTAGGTCCCCAGAGGAAGGATAGGAATGGAAAAGAGGAAGCAGGGGTGAATGCAGGGAACATGGGGTCAGAAGCCAGGCAGAAATAGTGGATGAAAGAAATACGGGATAGACTGGTAAACACGAGAGGACAAAATCATAGAAAGCAGGGATAGATCAAGGAAGAAAAAGCACCTTACTTTTATGCAGATGTTAAAGAAGATAAAAGTGTCAAAGATCCAGGAGTGTCCAGATCCCCATGTCTGCTAGGCAGCATCCCTGTCCAGCAGGGATCCTACCTGATCCCTGTAAGACAGTTCTCCCCCCCGACATGGGGATCAGGACTAGCCCTGTGCCCCCTGTCAGCTGTGTGGAGCTCCCCCTGGCTGCTGCAGTGGGGCAGAGCAGGGCAGGGGGGCAGGAGCATCCCTGGTCCGAACAGCTCCCACTGGGAACAAAGTTGCTCCCAAGTGGGGGCATGTGTAGACCTCTTCCCAGGCACAGTTAGCTGAACCTTATTTTAATGCACAGTAATCTTACTGTATATTAATAGCATGTGTAGACATGCACATAGAATCATAAAAATATAGTGTTGGAGGAGACTTCAGTAGATTACCTGGTCCAACCATTTATTCAAGGCAGGTTCTTCCTATCTAAACTCTCATATCTATTTTTTCTTACCTTCTCTTAAAAGATTTAGTTATTTCCTATCAATCGTGTAGACTCTATAGTTTACAGAATGGGTCAAATCTCTCAATCCTTACTCAGGAAATAGTGCTTGTTGAAAACCAATCCCCTTTAACATGACTAGGTTCTGTGTAAAGACTGTACAGGAGAGTATCTGAAAATATGTGGACTCTGGTCCTGCAAATATGTATGTGTTTTACTTAACTATGATGAAATAAAACTTTACTTACTGCAAAAATGTTTGCAGCCTTGTGGCCTTGACTTGTAGTTACTCTACCCTGAGCTTCACTAGCACTCTATAAAGATTAAATCTCTATATTCTGCAAGAAACAAAGAAGTTATTATTCATATACAGATGGATGGACCAATGCAGAACAAATAGCAGCTGAGATAGCTCTACGCTTAATGTGCTTTAAGCTGCTTGCTATTCACATGCTGGCAGCTGTTAATTAGAAGTCTCCTTAATTGTTTATCATTTGTGGTCTTCTTAAGGCTGATTAAATGCTCATTCACTGATTGATAACAGCTGACAAATTCCAATATACTGGAACAAAGCATCAGTCCTATCTATCCATATTTTGAAAAGCTATTTATGTTTTACTTGTCTTTATGAACACTGCCCTTTTAATGAACATAGTAGCAGTTTACAAATGAAAGAACTGAAAAAATATGTTTGGTTACAGAATGAATTAGTGAGAGGCTGATGACTGGTGTGAAGGACACTAGCGTAATATTTATTTTTTGTGCAAAACCTTGTTAGTAATCAATAATGCATTTTAAGGCAGCCAGTGAACACCGCGAGACAAGTTGCAGAAGGTGGCATTTTTAACAACTAAATACAAAGTAGGCAAAAATATCTTAGCATGGGTTTAGACACTTTTTGAGCACGTGCACTAAGAATTATTATTATTGGCAAGATTTCTACATGGGAAATTATGACAAGCAGAATTCCACGGAAATCCGTATTAAGACTCCTAACTTTATGGTTGCTAGATCCTGCAATCATTATACTGAGTAGTGCATTACCTAATGAACAGTCCCAGCTGACTACAGATGACAGAAACTGGCCTTTACTACAAATATAAAGGAAGCTACCAGTTCAGCCACATTTAATTCAAAATATCAAACTAAAGTGGTGGTAAAAATCTCTGGAGGACAAAACCAAAATTGATCTGAAGCTTGGGCCTGATTCTGTGCTAATTAAAGAAATCTTATACCTGGGAACAGGAACAGACTTGGGGGGGGGGGAGGGGGAATGAGCCCACATGCAGTTGCACCCCCTTTGATTCCTGCTATACCCAG
>NW_017729032.1:154243004-154243875 GCF_001723915.1 Gavialis gangeticus | reverse complement strand
GAATGAGCACACATGCAGTTGCACCCCCTTTGATTCCTGCTATACCCAGAGTTTAAAACCAATTTCCTGGAAGTGGCAGCAGCATTTCTAGTCAGGCAGCAGTGAGGGAGACATTTGATTTCATGGCTTATAATATATCTGTTCCTTCTAAACTCTTTAGTCCACCGGTGTTAATGACCCTTGTTCTTTTTTAAAGTTCTTGATATTCTACTAATCAAGCTAGACTTTCTTCTTCAATTCTACTCTTTTTTGATGCTTCTGGCTCCTATTTGACAGCTCTGCAGATTATTTTTAACTCATTTCAATAAAGGTATACTTGTTTAGCTTCAATCTAAACTGAATAATATAAAATTTGCCCCCTAGCATAAAGCTTCTAGTTAATTTTAACTTGAGAAAAAAATGTGCTATGTTATATGTGATGATGCACCTCACCTTCTGCACCCAGCTTTGCAAAATCTTAGATCCACCCATGTCTGGGAAGAAGAATGAACACAAATTGGAGAGCTTCTATCTGAAAAGTATAAAGCTCAAAGTCTAAGAGGTCCAAGTTGAAATATTACAAACTAGGATTTTGACACCAGAGGGAAGAAGATGTAGATATCATATGCAGTGGCAATACTTCCACTTCCTATCAATGAAACAGAGTTTTGGCTTCAGATATTTAAACATAAGCAAATGCAGCATGAACATTATGACATATGACACATCAAGATACCACTACATAACCTTCTAAAAACTCATTTTCTTTTTCAAGCATTAACCCTGGTCATCTCCTCAGGTTAGTTCTAGTGCAATTATTTTCATACTATTGTGAGTATTTCTGGTACTTGAAAAGTGTGTCTACAAATGCATTTGATGCAGGAGCAGTTTA
>NW_017729032.1:154228990-154238004 GCF_001723915.1 Gavialis gangeticus | reverse complement strand
AAAGTCTAAGAGGTCCAAGTTGAAATATTACAAACTAGGATTTTGACACCAGAGGGAAGAAGATGTAGATATCATATGCAGTGGCAATACTTCCACTTCCTATCAATGAAACAGAGTTTTGGCTTCAGATATTTAAACATAAGCAAATGCAGCATGAACATTATGACATATGACACATCAAGATACCACTACATAACCTTCTAAAAACTCATTTTCTTTTTCAAGCATTAACCCTGGTCATCTCCTCAGGTTAGTTCTAGTGCAATTATTTTCATACTATTGTGAGTATTTCTGGTACTTGAAAAGTGTGTCTACAAATGCATTTGATGCAGGAGCAGTTTACTCATGACTAAATGACTTACGAGTAAACACTCCTGGGCAGGCGTCTACACATTCAACACATTCAGGGAACTGGGAGCAGATTTACTGTTAATGACAGCAAACTGCTCCTGCTTGCTGGGCATTCCAGTCCAGTCCTCCTGCCACCACCAGGGGGAGTTCTAGGCTTTCCCTAGGTGCTAACCCAGGGGTTGGTAGGGAGCACTGATCCACCAGTGAATCGGGGCAGGGGCTGGGACCTACCCTACCTCTGCAGCTCTTTCCAAGCCCTGTGCCTTGATCACCTGACTGAGACACAGGGCTGGAATCTGCCCCTGACTGGGACACTTCCCAGCCCTTGCTTCACAATCACAGGCAGGGGCTAGAGAACCTGTTCCCCACTCAGCTCCGTGATTGCAGAGCTGGGCGGGGAACAGGCTGGGTAACCTGTTCCCTGTCCAGATCCATGGTTGCTGGGTCCCCAGCCTGTTCCCCATGCAGAATCATGGACCTGAGTGGAGAACAGGTTCCCCAGCCCACATCAGCAGGGAGCTCCTAGCATCAACTCTGTAGTCATGGGGCCAGCACTGAGAGACAAGGATCTCCTAGCCCCCTGATCCCTGATCATGATGGCACAATGGGGGCTGAGAGATAAGGATCTCCCAGCTCCCCCTTCCTGATTGCAATCTCAGGATGGGGGGCTTTGAGCTCCCAGCTACCGGGGCAGAGGGACATAGTACCCACCTGGGCTCTGGTGACAGAAGTTGCCTTGGCATCAGGCAGCTCCCAGGGGCAGGGAGCAATCTCCCACCCCCTGGTGGCTGAGTATCCAGGAAGAGATTTGCTCCTGGTCAGGTGTCTACAGAAGCACTACTGGGCAGTAAGTAATTGCAAGAAAATTTGCTACTTGCATTTGCAGGTAGAAAATGTACTCACGATTTGTGAGGGTTATTGCTCAGTAAGCACGCGCATGTGTAGATGCATATGCTTACTGTGTAGTAAACTATACTACTGTGCAGTAAAGCATCTCATGTAGATGCAGCTAAAGTGTAGGGAGGTTATAAAAGGAGAAGATGAAGTAAATACTTTGGACGGATGCAGCAATCCAAATCCAGTATCCATATATACATAGTGAGAGCTGTTTTTTGTGCTGTTCCCCCCCCCCCCCTTTTTCTTTATATTAAAATAAGGCAATTTCTCTTTTTTTTACATTACATGACCCAGCATATACTTCTTACAGCTCAGTCCCTTAAGTGTGACAATGTTCAGGCTGGAGATTATCCAAGATTTTTAGAGATGAAGTTTTATCATGAACATTGTCAATGCATGGACTATTTAAGAAATATAGGAAACAGTTTGAAATATCAAACCTCCATATCTTGAAGATGTTCAACATTTGATGGATTCCATGTTGGGAAGAGACAGTCAGTTTATGAGCAACAAGCACAGAAATCTTTTCCTGGAACAAGAGTCACTGTGAACAGGGAGCGTGATGCAGTGAAAAATGGGGAAGCACGGGATTACACATGGGTCTTAGGATGTCAAAGTCCTTCCTGTACCAGTGGTTGAAATTCATCCCCCACAAGAGTACAGAGAAGAGAGTAGAAAGAAATTGAGTATGAAATTTCACTTTCTTGTCCCCATATGGAAAAAATGTTTATTATGCCTTTCTAGAGTGTCATCCTTTACTCCTTTGGAGATAAGATTGAGATCCTCATAGTGCATGTCTGCACATGCTGATTTAAGGTGCTTTAGCTCAATTTAAGGTAGTGCAAAATCAGGTATCAAATTTAGGCATGAATAAAGCACATTAACGCACATGCAGGCACATTAAGGCTCATTAACAATGTGTACAGACTGACATGGGACTAACTTTAGTTCCATGTCAGCCTGCGCACATGGCAATAATGCGCTTTAATGCATGCACATGTAGACATGAGCCTAAATTGCCTTAATGCACATTAAGCTAACGACTATTAAATTTAAGCGTGCCTAAATGCACGTGTAGAGATGCCCATAAATAAATATAATGACATTAAAATTGTGGGAGCTACAGTGTAAACTTTATTGTATTCACTTGGTTTAAATGAAGTTTCAAATAAACAAAAATAAGTTTTCTTCTGAACATCAAGGTCATTGCCAGGGGAAAAAGTTAACGAGAATCTGCTCCATTAGAATGTTATTTGCATAATTATCACAACAGTGCCATCATGCATCTGCTTCTATCTGCAGGTGTTAAACACTGAACAACATTTTTGCATCAATACTATAATTTATTTTAAAAGCAACAATGACAGACATGCTAAAGCTACATTGTGAACATTTAGCATTTGAGCAATGGTTTTATTTCTGATCAATTTGTTCCAGTTTGCTGGTTCATTTGCATCCTGGTTGTTAATTTATTTGTTATTCTCATACAACCCAAAGATTTACCTTATTGCAGTGGCTCTTAATCTCTGTAGACTCAAGGAACCCCTTATAAAATGCCAACTCCACTGCTTCATTCTGGTGAAGAACTCAGACAGACCACAACAGGTCAGAAAGGTTTTGACACAGTGGATTCCTGTTTGAAATATCTGAGTTTGTCTTGTGAATTATGTGTCAGTGTTTGCACACCTAACTGTGCGAATATCATGTTGCACCTGCCACACCCTCAAAAGGATCTCTTGGCACCCTGGGATGCCACAGCACCCTGATTATTATGATATAATGGACATAGCAGGAGAACGTGTCTGTGATTTTCCTCTGTTTATTTTTCAACAAATCACAATGTTTCTATGCCTCTATTATACCTATAAAAAGACTATACAGCTACCCAGCCAAGGTGCCAATGAACATTCATTAATATTTGTAAAATGTAATGAGAGATTCAGATGAAAAGCACTGGAGAAATATAAAATGTAATTTGCTAATTTTTAAAAATGGACATCCATTTTCATTAATTAAAACTAAATATTCCAACTACAGTAGTGATTACATAATCTAAATGCCTTGTTACACATTACAATATAAGCTGCTCAAATGTTGATCAGTGTGGGCACATCTACATGAGATGTTTACTGTGCAGTTGCCTAATTAGCTCTACAGTAAACATCTCAGCATCTACATGTATGCCCATATTAGGGTGCACAAAACTAATAAAGTCCACAGCAGGGTAGTAGGGCTGTGCAAAATTTCACCAGCCATTTCATTCCGACACTGTTTTGACCAATTGCAAGGTCAAATCAACAAAATCGGAATAAAACAAAGGCCCTCAAAATAGCCTTGAAACAAAATGAGGCTGGTCAAAACATCCTATAAGTCAAAATGTTTCAACTATAGGCTGGGGATGGGAAGTTAGTCCAGCTGGGCTGTCTTCCCATTCCCAGCACAAGATCTGGCAGATGAGGCAGCCCAGCTGGGCTGCTTTCCCATCCCCTGCGCTAGATTGCACTGGGGTGGGAGGCAGCCCAGCTGGGATGTTTTCCCATCCCCATGCCACATTGCACCGGGGGCAGAAGGCAGCGCAGCTGGGCTCCTTCCCTGTCTCCCGTGCTACATCGTGCCGGGGGTGGGAGGGCTGCTTCCCCGTCCCCTGTGCTACATCCCCAGTGAAACTTGAAACAGCATCAAAACAGCCTATCTGTTTTAATGGAACTGAATGGAACAGCTGTTTCAACTAAAAATGAAATTCAATATGAAACACTATTCTATCAAGCCATCAAAATTCAAGGCAAAACATAGCAGTGCCATTTCGCACAGCCCTACAGGGTAGTACTTGTAAATACAAGTCCTATCTGGCTCCAGAGTTTTTTCATGTGCAGTAGTGCACATGTAGATCCTAACCCAGTTGGCTGGGACATGACGGTGCTTTAGTTCAGGGGCTATCTGCCAGCTAAAGCACCCTCGTGCCCCAGTCAGCCCCTCTACTGCACATTGAGCCTGGTCAGAGCAGCCCTGGGCCGGCAAACTGACCCCCCGGGCCCCCTCCCAGCCAGGGCTGCTGTGACCCAGCTTAATGTTCTGTGGGTCAGGTGCATGTGCAGACATGCACCCAGCAGCAATAATTAGTGCTACATGTGCATCATGTTAGTCCTACATTAATAGACACATGTAAATATACCCAGTTAATGCTAGTTGGAGCTCAGAGCAGTCATTTGTTCAGGCCAGCACGGGCCTGGAGAACTGAAAGGTAAAAATCCCCCACTATCCAATTGTGGGGTTTTCCCCTGCCCCCCACCCTCCAGGGCTCCCCCCGGGTCCCTGCTACCCCTGGAGCTCCCTGCCATCTCTCAGGGTGTCTCTTTAGTCCCCTACCACCAACCCCACTTATTTGTGGGTTTTTGCACTGTTTGTCCAAGGGAAGCAAGCAGAAAAGGGTTAAATTGCCTGCCCAGCCCCTACCACCACCACTGCCAGGCTGCTGCTTTTCAGGCTCAGCCCAGCCCAGAGGACAACAGTGGCAACAGCAGTGGCAGTAGCCAGGCAAACAGGTTAACCCTTCTCTGCCTGTTCCCCACGGGGACAGACAATACAGGCAGCCACAAGTAAGAAGCGAGCTGAGTTCTGGGATGCTGGGGAGGGTATGAAGAGGCAGTGGGCCCGATCCAGGCCAGTAGGGGCAG
Source organism: Gavialis gangeticus (assembly GCF_001723915.1). Classification (NCBI taxonomy): domain Eukaryota; kingdom Metazoa; phylum Chordata; order Crocodylia; family Gavialidae; genus Gavialis; species Gavialis gangeticus. Next base: position 154,233,082 of record NW_017729032.1, on the reverse strand, counting down.
GCAAGTGAGATGTTTACACTAAGGTGTAGCCTAGAGTAGCTACACTGTAATGTAACACAAGCTGAGTAACAAGGATCAGAAATGATACCATTATACCTGGAGTGGTATAACTTTGAGCTGCCGAATGAGTGCTTAAAATTAATTGAAGCTGTTAATGTATGGACAATCCAGCATTTAAGAGCTCTAGAAGGCACCTAAAATTAATGTGTAACAAAGACCTTACTAGCCTGCCATGCAGGTTGTGGATCACAGCTCTGCCATGGGTCCTGGCCATATGCTGCCACTGCCCCACAATCCCAGCCCCAGCTCCAGTCTTCACTTGCCAATCCTGCTCCCAGATGCCACTCCACCAACCCATGGCCCCATCCCATCTGCCTGGCCAAATGTGCCCTGTCCACAGGGGTTGCAGCTGGTCTCCAGGGAAATCCCAACCACCTGCTCAGTCTGGCACCACCAGAAGTGTGTGTGGAGTGGACAGGATGGGGTGTCCCAGAAGCAGGACTGGGTCTGACAGCAGCAGAGACACTAGCAATGGCAGCTGGAAGGAGCCTTTGCTGTAGTGGCTTCTAGGAAGTGGAGTCTGTCTACCACACCATTCCCACCGTGCCACATGCCCAGGAGCAGCAGGACCAGCTGCACATGTCACAACTCAGACTGCCCCCCCTCCCCCCGCCATGCCTGAGCCAGGCAGGGGCAAGGGATCTGCCATGGGCTGGATAGATTCCCTTAGGGGGATGAATTTGGCCTGCAGGCCATATTTTGCCCACCCCTGTGCTAACCTATTGTAAATCATTCCTGGTACCACGGACAAAAGGATATCCAATAGGATTGGTGGAAGCTGATGACATAGGGAACAACCATCCAGACCTGTCAACCTATACAGTTGGATCTCTGCGGAGCAGCCCATGGAGAAGTGTGAAGTCATGTGAGATAAACCTATGGATGTGACACTTCACCATTGCCAAACACACTAGAACCCACAGGAACTACAGGAATGATCTATCCCAGAACTGGCCCATGGCCCAGATCCAGCCAATGCAGCCCTATCATCTGGCTTGCAGTAGTGCCTATGGGTCTTGGAACAACACCGTGCACATCACATCAGCCCCGATCGTGCACATGGCATGTGGCACATGGAGCTGGCCTGGTGTCTAGTGCATGCAGCGTGCAGGGCTAGATTCAGCACTTGCATTACACCCAGTGCCAAGGGCCAGTATGGGGCTCAAGCTGAATGTGGCAGATGGAACAGGTTCAGGGCATATGCTACATGCAGTACACGGGGCCAGTTCAGGGCACTGACTGAATATAGTACCTGTAGTGGACCATCTCTGTGTGCTGCAATTGTATCCACAGACCAACTCTATGCATTGGATCCAGCACACAGGACCAGTCAGGCTTGGCCACCACATGCAGCATGTTCCCCAGATTAGCCCTGCAGAGCCTGGGCTAGCATGTGCTGGCTCCAAGATGTGAGGCCAAATGAGTTTGATACTCCTGATTTAGCCCAACATCTGGCCACTTTTATTCTGCAGCCTCCCAGATTTCAACATGCTTTCTAGAAAATAATAAATTAATTAAGACACTTAGAATTCTTCACAGAACTTAGGATTCTTTATTCCATTTTGGCATCCAACTAGCTCTTGCAGTATTAATATTATTTCCTCTTCTGTTACTTCCCTTGGTATCTTTTCCTTCTTTGTTCACCAGAAATATTTCACACACCTTCAACAATTTATCCAACTAGGTACTAAACCAGAATAGTCTAGTGATACACACACAGGTTTGGAGAACATGGATATACATCAAATATGATCTACATTGTAATGATTTTTTTTAATTTCTTTTGCAATCCACCAAGAAGCTGATGCTTGTTTTACCACTACAGACCAAGGAATTTATGTAGAATAAGAATTTTAGTAGAATAAGACAATATTATCCCTAATGTTACTCTTTGGGCATGTTTACATTGTTTCAGTTCCACTCCACGAAACACTCCATGCTTGTCCAGTAAGCCTGACCTCGAAAAGCAGAAGTAATGTTACTGCATGCCAATACACTTTTCCAAGAGAGACAGCATACTGTTGGGTGCCCAGCATCACATTCCAGAAGCCTGGCAGATAATGTCCCCAGAAGAGGCATGACAGAACAGCAACAGTGTAGGCATACCCGCTGTACCCCTAGACAAATGCATACCTCATTGTAACTTTCATTGGTATATAAAACTGATGTAAAGTACACTGGAATCAGGAGCAAGAAGACATGCAACCAGCCTGGGGTATTTCACACAGGAGATAGCTGTTACTGAGCCTTATCAGTAAGAGGTGAGGAGATGACAACCTGTCCAACCAAAAGTGGACACAGAAGGCATGGATACACATAACATTTAGAATATAACATTTAACAGACATGCAACCCTGTTAAACTAATTTAAAACTGCTTGGAATATGTCAAAAGTATACCTGGAAAAAGTACAAGTACAATTTTGAAAAGGTTCACTATGAGCTATGAGCAGTGTTATGCATGGACACATGCCTGGTCAGTCCTCTAGGCATCCCACATTGCATTGCTTTTCCTTCCCATGCCTCCCACATATATAGTGCTGTAACTGGCCACTGTGGTATGTAGCCAAGTCTCTATTGCCCTTTCTTTCCCCCTTCTGTTGGCATTTTTTATCCATGAGCTCCCTTGTGCTACTTATTCAAGGCTGCAACTGAACTCCAACTAGCTTCAAGCATCAAAGATAATAAAAAGTCCTTTTTCAGATATGTGGGCAGCCAGAGGAAAAGCAAGGGCAACATTGGACCCCTGCTGAACCAGATGGGACAACTGACAATTGACGCCCAGGAAAAAGCCAACCTATTAAATGGGTACTTTGCGTCGGTCTTTCATCAGTCCCATGGGACGCCCATGCCCACTACGGGACAGGGAGGTCCGGGTGAGGGAGATCCCCTGCCCTCCATAAATGCTGACCTCATGAAGGAACATCTTGAGAAGCTGGATACCTTCAAGTCAGCCGGCCCTGACAATCTACACCCCAGGGTACTCAAGGAGCTGGCGAGCATCATAGCCCAGCCCCTGGCATGGATCTTTGAAAACTCCTGGCGCTCTGGTGTAGTGCCCGAAGACTGGAAGAAGGCCAATGTGGTGCCTATCTTCAAGAAAGGGAGGAAAGTGGATCCGGCTAACTATAGGCCCATCAGCCTGACTTCTATCCTGGGGAAGATCTTAGAAAAGTTTATTAAAGAGGCCATCCTTAATGGACTGGCCGACGCCAACATCCTAAGGGATAGCCAGCACGGGTTTGTTGTGGGTAGGTCTTGCTTGACCAATCTCATTTCCTTCTATGACCAGGTGACCTATCACCTGGACAAGGGAGAAGAGATTGATGTCATATATCTTGACTTCAAAAAAGCCTTCAATCTGGTATCCCATGATCACCTCTTGGCGAAACTGGCCAATTGTGGCCTTGGGTCCACCACGATCCGCTGGCTGGGAAATTGGCTCCGTGGTCGGACCCAGAGGGTAGTAATTGATGGAAGTCACTCATCATGGTGTCCTGTGACCAGTGGGGTCCCCCAAGGCTCTGTCCTTGGACCCATATTGTTCAACATCTTCATTAATGATGTGGACATTGGAGTCAGAAGCAGACTGGCCAAGTTTGCCGATGACACCAAACTTTGGGGCAAAGCATCCACACCAGAAGACAGGCGGGTGATCCAGGCTGACCTGGACAGGCTCAGCAAATGGGCAGACGAGAACTTGATGGTGTTTAACACCGAAAAATGCAAGGTTCTCCACCTTGGGAGGAAAAACCTGCAGCATGCTTATAGGCTTGGTAGTGCTACACTGGCTAGCACTATGGAAGAAAGAGACTTGGGGGTCATCATTAACCACAAGATGAACATGAGCCTTCAATGTGATGCTGTGGCTAGTAAAGCGACCCAAACGCTGGCTTGCATCTATAGATGCTTCTCAAGAAAATCCTGGGACCTCATTCTCCCCCTGTATTCAGCGTTGGTGAGGCCGCAGCTGGAGTACTGCATCCAGTTTTGGGCTCCACAATTCAAAAAGGATGTGGAGAAGCTTGAGAGA
>NW_017729032.1:154217395-154228628 GCF_001723915.1 Gavialis gangeticus | reverse complement strand
CCCAAGGTCTGGAACAGCCTGCCATCAGAGGTGGTTCAAGCACCTACATTGAACACCTTCAAGAGTAAATTGGATGCTCGTCTTGCTGGGATCCTATGACCCCAGTTGACTTCCTGCTCTTCGGGTGGGGGGCTGGACTCGATGATCTTCCGAGGTCCCTTCCAGCCCTAATGTCTATGAAATCTATGAAATGCTATCTTTCTAACAACTAGAAATGCTATCTTTCTACTCAACCACTCATCATCATGACCCCACCAGCCCATGAAAACTTAAAACTGTAGGCCCAAGCATTCCCTTCCACCCCATTCCCATCCTAAGTCAAATGAACATACTGCAGATTTTAGTTATTTATAGGTGCTGCCCACCTGGGGCAGGGCTCAGGACAGAGCCATGAGTGGCTTGTTAGGGGAGGGGGGAGAAAGGGGGAGTGCAGCTCCCACCACTTAGTGCACTCCTGGGCAAGTATGTGCCCTCCAGATCTGTGTGCGGAGTGAGGGCAGGCTGCCACTGCAGGCTTTGCCCTGGCTGCCAAACTTCTTTGCCATGGCACTGTGTCTGTCTGTAGTCAAACAGACAGAACCTAAGCCAGAGTAATTTTCAACTATAGAATTTTATTTCTGATTCTTTCAGGGGTAATTCTCCACATGATTGGGTGAAATTGCCCTGTTTTAGGAATCTGCATCACCTGTCTGCTATTCTTTTACATCTAATTAGAGAGGTGTCCAAGGCCAGTGTGTATGTGTGTGTTTCTCCTCTTTCTTACTGTAGGGTTTCTGCCTAAAATCTGTAGACAAGAAAGAAGCTGAGGAAGAGTCAAGTAATCCTGCATATCTTCATAGGATCAGAATGCATGGGTGCCATCTGCTTCTCCAGGCCCTTTAGAAGTCTCCTCCCCTTATCTCTGCTCAAAGCCACTATCAAGGAAAACTTTCTGGCCTCTCCTTTAAGGACAGTTACCAGGCCACTCTCAGAACTGTGCTTTGCAGTTTCCAGGTTCCATTGTCCAGTGTCATCAGGAATATATTGCCTATTACTGGTTACTATGAATCACAGACTTATTTACTGATTGGCTGATAATCAGGGTCCCTTCCTTTCCTAGATTAGCCTTTGGTACCAAGTAGATCTGATTAGAAAATAAGCTTTTTTCCACCATAGAAAATTAAAAAGAAAAAACTTGCTCTTAATAAAAACATTCTGTGGAAAAGGACAATTTCTTGGCAGAACTCAAACTATCAAATATTCATAATAATAATAAATGATAATTCAGATCATCAAACGAAAATATTTTGATTTGGAAAATGTTTGCATTGTGCTTCATAAGGGCTGCAATTCAGGGACTCATCTTCCTCCAAGGACTGAGCTTTCTGGTCAGACCATATATCCCACAATATAATCTCCTTGTACTGTGCTCAGTGCTGGCACGGCAAGGTCTCTTCTCCTGGCTGCCACCTGGACCCTAGTTCATTACCCGCTTCTGGCATCTCATGGTTTACTCACTCTGTTATCTTTTCTGCCACACCTTGATGTTATGATTTTGTAGAGGGGTTGCCCCTACAAAGCAGAAGCGGGTTTTGGGGTGATAGGTCTTTATCTAGACTAAGGCCTTCCTGGGATTGGCTTACTTTATCTGGATTTTTCCATCTGAGGTTCATTGTACCAGGACCCCAGAATCCTGAGCCCCAGCTTGGGCTCTGGGCCCCTTGGCCCCCTGGTTTCATGGGCTCTGGGGTTGCACTCCCTGTCTTACCTTCCAGGTATTCAGTCCTCCAACAACAGCAGTCCTCCTTCTGCAGTGTTTGGGGTTCTGCCCTCAGGCAGCTCACTGGAGTTCAGGCCCCAGAAGTACTCTGTGTTGGGTGCCCCTGCAGCACCCTTGTGGCCTCCAGTCCTTCCTGTACATCTGCATCCAGTCCTCTAATTTAAACACAAACCAAAAAATGAGTGTCTTCTCCCAAAAACAAAAGGATCTTGTCCCTGGGTTCATAGGTGGCATGTAGGGAGGTCCCAGGGGGGCACATGCCCCCCCGACAGCGAGAGCTCTGGCTGCTAGGGGAGCATGGAGAGCACTTGTGCCACCCCTGAAATCAGCTCCACTGATTGTGGTATTTGCTGCTGGCGTGCTTGGTGACTGGCTGCTGAGGGACCCTCCCTCCAGTTGCCAAACAGCTGCTGGGGGACGCCCTCCCCACTTTGGTTGCCAGGTGGCTGCTGGCAGACCCCCCCCCCAGTTGTGCTCTGCTGGTGCCCCCCCCAGACCACTCGCCCATGCCTGGGTAAATCTCACCCTGCAGTAGCACTGCCACGCAGGCTCAAGACACTTATTTGTTGCTCATCACCAGGAATCCTGGTTTTCTCTGATAAAAAATCCCTGATTTTCAGATTTTAAAAAGTAACCCAAAATCCACACTTTTTCATGAATAGAATGAAACTCCACTTTATATATCTATATATCTATATCTATAGATATATAGATATAGATATAGATACACACACACACACACACACACACCTGGCATTTCATTTTAATCATAGAAAAATACGGATTTTGGGTTACTTTTTTAAATCCAAAAATCAGGGTTGTTTTTTTTAATCAGAGAAAACCAGTATCCCAGCTGATCACAGTGCAGGGTTTCTTCCAGCTCATCTGAGTCCTTCCTCTGTGAGCAGCCTGGACCGGCTCTTACTGGAGCTCTACCTCCTGTGGCTCCTACAGCCAGACTCCCCTCTCTGGGTCAGGGCCTGGGCTTATGAGTTTCTCCCAGAGTCCCCTGACCCTCTACTTCCACCCATCGCTGCCCGCACCTGGGGCAGACAGACGTTGCCATTGCCATTGCCTATAAAAGGCTCCTTTGCCATTGTAAGTCTGTTGCAGGGGCTGGGGCTGGCCAGCTGACCCTGGGCTCCCTCTCCCCCTGTACAGGGTCAGAGGCTCCCTTATGGTCTCCTCCGGGTAAGATTTTTTTAGGATACAAGACCCTGACTGTGGAGAACACAGACTGTAAAGCAGAATGGGACCACAAGGAAAGCAAAGTACATCTCTTCTAAGGCATCAAAGATTGCAGTTTTCAGGCATTTGTTTTTCCAACAAAAAACATTGATATTGTCTATGGGAAGCAGATAGTTTTCATGAAAAAAAATTAACTTAGCCAAAAACAAACCTTCTGTCAGAAAAAAATAATTTGGAAAGGGAATTATCAACCAATGCTTATCTTGAATATCTACCCTCAGGCCATTTTAAGGAAGAATGGGGTTCTACAGAGGATCTAGTAATAAAGCCTAATTGGTCAATAGAGATCAAAACACTTTTCAAAATTAGTTAATTAATCAAAGATAGCTTATTTAAACCCTGTATGTATTTGATTAGTTTTTTTTTTCCTGAAGAGGCACTCATGAACACAGTTCACTTTACACTGGCTGCTGTATCTTTAATGTGGTGCTATCTGGATTTGAATTGACTACTTCAATAATCCTGTGGCTCCGCTGGTAGGGACTTTACAGATGGTAAGGTCTGTAACCATTCTCCTGGCATGAAAACAGATTCTCTTTTTCCTTTATCTGTTCTTTGAAGAATTGAGCTTTCTATTATTCCTGAAGGAGACTACGTTGAATCACAGTGATATGCAAATTTAGCACTTCCCATCATGTCTTACTCCAGGTTTGCATCTGCCCTAATTTACACCCCTGACACTGATAAATTTCTCTTACAAACTCTTACTCTCTAGGGGATAATTTATTCACTGTGGTGTATTTTAGTCAGAGTAAAGTCCTGGGAACAGAATATGTCTTCTTTAACACTATTAGATGAGCATTTTGCATTTTATGAAGGGCAATTTATAATGGTTTTCAACTGAGTTGAGAGTATGAAAGTGCAGTACTTTTATATCAAATAGTGAAAGACTGATAATGAGGAAGTATCATATCATTCAAGAGACTTAAATAATATTTAAGGATACTGTAAATTATTCTCTCAGTTCATGCACAAAGCTCACATTAACATTAATGTTGTTTATCAAAGGCAAAATGTGTCCCAAGAGATGTCTATCTAAAAAGTCATATAGTATCCCAGTGTTTTGATCTACCTTTCTATTAATATTCCCTGGAGTATTCTCTAGGTTGGAATTCTGCCTCTGCCATCGAAGTTAATGGGAATAACAAGTAAACTTGAGAAAGTGGATAGAGTTGGTGTTTGAAAAGCAGAGTCACCAACAAATACAATACAGTAACCAAAATTTCAAAACATCTGTTTTATTTGTAATAAAATGAGAATTTAAATATAGTGTTTAGCATAAAAATGGAATATATTCAACCATAATTTACCTTCCATACAGGAACTTTTAAATTATCATTTATGCATTTGTGTGTATTATAGCTTCTCAGAATCATGGTCATGGAGCAGCTCCCAATTGTACGAGGTGCTGCACAAACACACAATGCATTTCTGTCCAGGGGCATTACATTGGATACTATGGCATTTCTAATCTTACATGAACTTCAGGAAAGCCTTTGATATGGTGACAAATGAAAATATCTTTTTCTGGATTACTATGTCCAACTCTGGTCATTTAGCTGAAGCAAAATACATTCAAACTGGAGCAGGTGCAGAGGGGACTATCGGGATGAGCAGGGAAATGGGAAACCTATCTTGTGAGAAGAGACTAAAAGTTTTTTACATGTTTAGCCTAATAAACTAAATGTTGAAAGGGGGCATTATTGCTTACTGTAAATAAACAGTGGCGTAAGTGCAAGGAAAGGGGCTCTTTTAGCTAAAGCACAATGTTGGCAGAGGGGTAAAGGAGTATGTATTATATGAAGTGTTATGACACCAAGTTAGGTGGAGTTGCAAATACTCTGGAGGGTAGGTCTAGGATCCAGAGTGACCTGGATAAACTGGACAAATGGTACAAAATCAATTAAATGAGATTCAACAAGGACAAGTGCAAAGTCTTGCACTTTGGAAAAACACAGCCTGAAGAAGGATTGGCTAGGCTGCAATATAGCAGAGAGGGACTTGGAGCTACAGCGGATCATAAGCTGCATATGAGCCAAGAGAGTGCTTGTTGCAATAAGAGCCAACAGCATCCTGGGTTGCATTAACAGAAGTTTCACCTGCAAGTCAAGGTCAGAGAATCATCCGCTCTATTTGGCACTGGTGAGGCTGCACCTAGAGTACAGTGCCCAGTTTTGGGCCCCATACAGCAAAAAAAAGATGTGGTCAAACTAAAAGAGTCCAGCAGAGAGCAACAAAAATGATGAGAGGCCCAGGAGGTGTGTTGTATAAAGGAGGGCTGACAGAATTAGGGTTGTTTGGTCTGAAGAACAGAATGCGGATGGTGTATTTGATAACAGTCTTCAACTAGGAGGATAGATTGAAGGATAACGGCTCAGAAGGGCTGGGAGCTCCTAAAGGGCACAGTATTAGAAGCCCAGCAAGAAACCGTCCTGACACAATGGAAGCACAAGAGGAATGGCAAGAGACTAATGTGGCTGCACAAGGAGCTTATAAAATGCCTCAAATGCAAAAAAGCAAAGCATACAGGCAATGGAAGAATAGGCAGATCAACAAGGAAGCACACAAGGAAATAGCAAGAACCTGCAGGGATGCAAAAATTAGGAAGGCAAAGATAAAGAATGAGCCGCCCCTGGCAAGGGAGGTTAATGGCAACAAGAAGAGTTTCTATAAGTATGTCGGCCAGAAAAGAAGAAACAAGGAAGTTGAGTCGTTTGTTGACAAGCTAGGGGGAACTCGTATCTGAAGATTGGGAGAAGGTGGATCTACTCAACAGCTACTTTAGTTCACTATTCCTGCAAAAACATTAATCTGCAGCCAGACACCTAATAAGGACTATCTGAATAAGGAAGGGGGCAAGCTGAGGGAGGAGATAACAAAAGAGATGTCAGAGAGCTTTTCATGGGTCTGAATGAATTCAGGTCAGCAGGGCCAGATAAACTTCATCACAGGGTACTGAAAAAAAAACTGGCAAAGATCTCGGAGACTCGACAGTGATCTTCATGAAGTCACAGGGGACAGGCCAGGTACCAGAGAATAGGAAAAGAGCCAGTGTAGTGTCCCTCTTTAAAACAGTCAAGAAGAAGGACCCAGGGAACTATAGACTTGTTAGCCTCACCTCAATACCTGGGAAGTTACTGGAGCGTGTCTGAAGGAAGGCCATTTGCAAGCATCTGGAGGAGAAAAGGATAATCACAAGCACACAATCTAAAAAAACAAATTGTGTGAAACAAACTTGATCTCCTTCCTTAAAAAAATTAACTACTTGGGTGACTGAAGGGAACACTGTATTCATAATGTATCTAGACTTCAGCAAGGCTTTCAACAAAGTCCCAAGCAACCTTCTCATAAACAAATTGGAGAACTGTGGGCTAGATAAAACTACTACAAAGGGGATAAATAACTGGCTCAATAGCCACAAGCAAAGGGTAATTATGAATAGGTCCTTACCAGTATGGCAGAAGGTTTTTCATGGAGACCCATAAGAGTCTGTCCTGAACCCAGTGATGTTCAACATGTTTATTAATGATTTGGATGCTGGCATAGAAAGCTTTTTGAACAAATCTGCAAAAGACATGAAACTGGGAAGGATTGCAAACACATTGGAGGATGCAAGACCAATTCAGGAAGATTCTGACAGACTCGAAAGTTGGGCTACAGCTAACAGGAGGAAATTCAATGCAGACAGATGCAAGGTGCTACACCTCAGGAGGTATAATCAAAAACACAAATATAAAATGGGTGTCACCTGGCTGGGTGACAGAACTACAGAGAAGGACTTGGGAATCTTGGTAGACCACAGACTCAATATAAGTCTGCAGTATGATACAACTGCGAAAAAGACAAATGCAGTTTTGGGATGCAACAATGGAAGCATTACATGCAAGACACAGGAGGTGATAGTGCCCCTCTACTTGGTACTCTTAGATCTCATCTAGAGTAGTGTGTGCAGTTCTGGGTTCCACATTTTAAAAATGACATGGAATAGTTAGAGAGCATCCAGAGGCAGGCAACAAAGATGATACAAGGCTTAGAAAGCAAGTCGTGTGAGGAGAGGCTGAAGGAGCTAGGCATGTTCAGCTTGTAGAAAAGGCACTTAAGAGAAGGCATGATAGCAGTCTTCAAATACTTGAAGGGCTGCCAAAAAGAAGAGGGGAATACTTTTTTTTCTTTTGCTGCAGAGAGGAGGATACAAACCAATGGCTGGAAGTTGCAGCAAAGTAAGTTTATAATTAGATATCCACAAAAAATTCTTCACTTAGAATAGTGAGAAGGTGGAATAAACTCCCATGGAAAGTTGTGAACTCTCCAGCACTGGAGGTGTTCAAAAAGAGGTTAGACAGCCACTGGTCAGGGATGATCAAGGCATAGCTATATCAATGTTCCACCATGGGTATTTCCCATGTTTTTGGGCCTTCCTGGTTGCTCCTGCACTGGCGTTTTGCTACATGTGCCAAGGTATCTTTAAACCTCCCTCAGAGGCATTGAGGTTGGCTACAGCTAGGACTGTGGACTTTGACTGGGGTGTCCAATGCTCCTGCTGTGACCGAACTAGGAGGTTCCTGCCTAGAGGGTGTTGTCCCTCCACTCAGGCTCAGATCAATCACCATATATGGGGTCACAAACGAATTTTACCCCATGGTCAGATTGGTACAGACTGTCATGGGTTTTGCTTTCCCCTGCAGCAGAGGGCATAACCCTCTACCTAGGATCTCTTAAGCATATATAGACAACATTTCATAGAACTAGGACATTGACTGCCATGGTTCCCCTTCTTTATGTGTGGCAGGTTAATGTGTTAGGTCTATTTTGTGTCAAAGTTAAGGGTAGTCTTATGTAAAGTTTAGATTATAAATTGTATAGCATCATTTGGATAGGGATGATCCTGCATCAGGCAGTGGGTCAGGCTCTTAGATGACCTCTGGAGATCCCTTCCAGACCTACTTCTCTTTGATTCTATAAAATACTTGAGGTGTGATTTTAAAGAGGCTGGAAATAACACTTCTCTGTGCTTGTAGGGGTTTGGACTAGGAGTAGCGGCCTAAAGCTGCAGCAGAGGAAATTTAAGTTGGATATTAGGAAGAACTTTCTTATTGTGATGGTGGCCGAGCTTTGAACAGGCTTCCTAAAGTAGCTGTGGGATTTCCATCCCTGGAAATGTTCAAAAACCAGTTGGACAGACACTTGGCTGGGATGGTTAAGTTAAAAATGATCCTGTCTTGGAGCAGCGAGCAGAACTAGATGACCTCATGAGGTGTCTTTCAACCATACTTTCCTATCATCCTGTGATCTGGCCATGAGTAAATTTAGGATGGAAATTAGAAGACGGTTCTAACCAATAGAGGAGTGCAGCTCAGGAACAGCTTTCCAGTCAGACTACTGAGAGCAAACAACCTAACCAGTTTAAGATAAGAGTTATATAAGAGAGGCCTGCCTATGATAGCAGAGGATTAGTCTTTGACCCACAAGGTCCCTTCCAATCTTGTCATAGCTTCCTATAAGCATCTGCATCTAATGTGATACATAATGTATTAATACTTAGGTTATCTACCTGAAGGGTGGTTACAATGAGGATGGAGCTAGACTGTTCTCAGTGGTGGTAGATGACAGAACAAGGTGCAATGGTCTCAAGTTGCAGCAAGAGAAGTTTAGGTTAGATATTAGGAACAACTCTCTCACTAGAAGGGTGGTAAAGCACTGGAACAGGTTACCCAGAGAGGTTGTGGATCTCCATCCTGGAAGTTTTTAAGACCCAGCTAGACAAAGCTTTTGCTGGGATGATATAGTTGGGGATGGTCCTGCTTTGAGCAGGGGGTTGGCCTAGATGACCTCCTGAGTTACCCTTCCAGCTCTAATTTTCTAGGATTCTATGATTCTATCAATATTTTTTTAATGTGAACACTCTTGCCTCCTACTGATGCAAAAAAAAATCACTACAGATAATTTTTCAAATATATAATTAAAGGAATTGACATCCTTAATGTTTCATGTGAAATTATACTATACTGTCACCAAGAAGCAACCATTCAGGCTGTTATCTGCTCTCTCCAATTTACACCAAGCAGCTAGACATTTAAGGAATGCTTATCAGTGTGGCATTTTAGCCTCTCTATTGTATTATCTGTGAGCCTCTGCAGTGATTATTGAGCAGTCTGCCTAACAGAGCACTCACTAGGAACATAAAAATTGCCAGCTCTGCTCAGAGCAATGGCCCACATAGTTCAATATCCTGTTTCTGGCCAATAGCATGGAAAATTGCAAAAGCTGCAAAATGGAGAGTTGTGAAATTAACCTGCCTTTAGAGGAAACTATTTCCCTAACCCTGGACTGCCAGCAGCTGAGTTATGACATTCTGGAGCCTTTGTAATGTTTTATCCTGTTGGTGTCTGTAGATGGACTCATTATTCATTGGAACATGTAATATTTATTTTTAATCCCATGAAACTCATGACCATGATGGTATCAGTGAGTCCCAGAAGATGGCTATGGAAAAACTTTGTGAGCAAATTCTGCCCTTGGCTATGCAACTGCCAACAATGTTAGTGGGACCTTAATTCACACATCTGATACCAGAATTTGCAATGAGTACGTAGGGATTTTTACCTGGAGGGGTTGCCATTATAAGCCCTCCACTACATACACTAAGGTTAAAGTTGATATGTAAAGCTATATAAACAAATTTCCCTTGTTTTTGTTTAGAAACCTATATTATTCATTTTAATACAAGTACTCCTATGAATTGAAATAGTCCACTTTTAGTCAATCCCAATTTTCTTTTAAGGTTTTCCTAATGACTGATACTGTTTGTATTTGGTATGTAAACAGTGACATCTGCTGGTGTTCATTTATGACTGAACCCTAGACTTACCTCACACTACGTCCAAGAACATTTATAATGTCACAAAATCCCATAAGAAACAAATCCTTTATTTTCCTTTATCAGCAATATACAAAGACATCTTCTAATTTCCATATTTGTTTTCTTAGGTTCTCTAATGCATTTTCATTTAGGCAAAATTATAGCCAAACAGTAATTAATGATTTAAAGTGTCACAGATAATTAAAACAGCTTTGCCTTTGTGAAATTCATTAGGCTTAATTTAACTTGAATTACTCTTTTGACTACTGAATATTTTGAGGGGTGCTTTTGTGTGCAACTTCTAATGCAGCCATGTCAAATCAAGTGCTTATGGCTTAATGATAGAAACTGAAGTTTTTCTGCTGCAGTGTGTCATTCAGTTCTTCTGGTCTCTCAGACCAGCAGTTCCTATGATATCCTTGTCTCCCCTTTTTATTATGTTGCATTTACAATACAGCATATTCAAGAGTGAAATGTCAGCATGGAATTGCTGATGAAAGCTCACAGTCTGACAGCTACGTTATCACACCGCCACCCCCAACCCTCCTAGATGCTTCTGCAATTGGAATGTAATTTTGATGAAAAAAACATGTGATGTTTCCATGTACAGGCTGCTAAACTCTTTCCAAAAAGTGATCTTGCAGAGGTACCGGGAACAACTGGCTTCAGTGCTATGATAAGTGGCATTTTCCTTAAATTGCTGAGTTTTCGCTATACACTGGCCATGCAAAAAAATTGCATTGTATCATTCCAAATGGCTACAAGTCATATAAAAATACCACCCTAGAACAGGGATGCTCTAACTCTGGCCCACAGGCCAAATCCAGCCCACGGCACTGTCATCTGGCCTGTGGGGCTCCCCACAGGTCCAGAAATTTGGCAGCAGGGATGTGGTGCACTGCTCCCCTCCTGTCAAATCTCAAGACCAATGGGAAGCCCCGACCCACTGCGGTAGATCCAGCATCCAATCCCAGGATGCAGTACCAGGTGGGAAGGCGGGGTTAGGAGAGAGTGGCACCAAGTCCCTGGAATCCAATCCCAGCATGCAAGGGGTGGTACAACCCCACCCCCCAGGACCCAATCTCAACACAGAGGAAGGGAGGGGACAACATTGCTCCCATGGTACCCAACTGCAGCATGAGGCAGTGAAAGGGAAGGGAGTGATGCCAGCCCCCCCAGGATCCAATCCCAGTGCACAGGGGGCAGGAGGGGGTGGCAATAGGTCCCAGAGCCTGACCTGGCCTGCAGAAAGGCCCTGTGCCCCTCATCTGGCCCACAGGGCCAAAAGGTTGAGCACCATTGCACTAGACAGATGTTCAATATTAGCAGCTATACGTGGTTAGTAGACAGTCTCTATACCTTGTTTT
>NW_017729032.1:154194496-154212395 GCF_001723915.1 Gavialis gangeticus | reverse complement strand
ACTAGACAGATGTTCAATATTAGCAGCTATACGTGGTTAGTAGACAGTCTCTGTACCTTGTTTTTAACTTACACTTTTATTTTTATAGTGCTTGAAGGGTGAAAATGTGGGTTTCTTATCTGAGGACAGAATTAGAAATCCAAAATTAAAGCCGTGTGCAAATCACTTACATGCTTTTTTCCATCTGAAAATAATTTTCCTTCTATAATACTGGGAATAGCACTTACCTACCTGACAAAGGTGTTGTGAGGATTCATTCACTTTTGCAAAGATGTTGTGTGATAAGTCTCACTGGTAATAAAGAATCCATTGTAATCTATGGACACTTCCTAACCTACTGCTTGCTTTGACAGAGTATTGATAGGGACATCTAATGTGAAACCCTTGTAAACTAAATAAAACAACTAAGTTTACTATTTTATTTTCTCAGCCTCATTTCAAACAATCCTCAGATTCTTCTATGTTTTTTGATCAGACAGCTCTTCCCTGGCCTCAAATAAAGGCTGAGCTTCATAAAACCTAGTCTCTTAGGCTTCTGTAATCGA
This sequence comes from Gavialis gangeticus, assembly GCF_001723915.1. Classification (NCBI taxonomy): domain Eukaryota; kingdom Metazoa; phylum Chordata; order Crocodylia; family Gavialidae; genus Gavialis; species Gavialis gangeticus. The sequence goes on along the minus strand of NW_017729032.1, from coordinate 154,211,850 downwards.
AGTGCAATTCACCCTTCCTATGCAAAATAATAAATGCACTGAGAATATTTCTACACTGTAAACTAAGTGTGCTCCAAAGTAAGGTCCTCAACCACACTGCACTGCTTCAGGCAGTCTGCTTTCTAGGTGGGAAGCAACGTAACTAAATCCACGTAGTGCTGAGGCTGGGTTAATTAATGGGGAAGAGCAGGCTGCTTGGCATTATCACTCAGCAAACATAATCAGCCATCCAAAGTACCTTGCCAATGCATCTACTGTCCTTGTGGTTTAGGAGGTACCTTGACCTAAGCAGCAGAGTGTGATTGAGGATGCCCATCTGAAGCATGGAGCACTTGTGTACATGTAGCTTGAGACATCATAAGGGATATAAAGTTCTGCTTGTGGGTAGTATTATTACTGTGGCTGTATTTTCTGTTTTCTGTGTATTCTATAGGTTGACTCCTGTGGTGATTTATTAAACATCACTCAATAAACATTTTTAATACATTATGTATTTCTTCAGATGTAAGGAAACCTGTCTGCTCTGCAGGGAACTGCTGTGAATGTGGCAGCCATCACGGTGTATGCATGAGGGCCACCCAGACCTTCAATGCATATGCCTGGGCAGGATTTTTTTTTTGGAGGAGTGGAGGCTGCTGTGAATGTAGCATTCAAAAAGAGGAGGTCACCATTACAAATGTATTTTGGCATAAAGGACAAGTAATTCATATACATCTCTTACAAATTCAGTAATGCCTTAGAAAAGTTGCTACGTGCAGCTAAATAAACCCTAGGAATAGAAGATGAAATTATTTCAGATATAGTACATATCCCAAATACACATTTCTGCTTTGCACTGTTCTCCTCATACACCTGATCACATTCAGATTCATCCTTGTTCTGCTCAAAGACTGGCATTTCTGCAGACTGCTGAGACAAATGACACCTGATCCCTTGCACCTAAGATGAATCATGAAGCAATCCTCCATGATTTACCTTCAGGAGAAGCAGAAAATGTGTAAATGTCTGCTTCTGTTTGTTTAAAAATGCCTGTGAAAAATGTTCTTATTTTCAATAAAAATCCTACACTGAAAATGTGTGTAGCAGGTTCACCTTTCAGAGCTTGGGTTGAGTCCCAGGCTTGAGATCCTGCTGTTTTGATTGGTGAAACCCATCCACCAATCAGGAGGCAGCAAGAGAAATAAAGTTACGCCCCTTTCCTGAGGGTAGGGGAAAAAGAGCTCTCCCAGACCTGATTGAAGACTGGAAAATGTCAGGTCCAGAAGACTTCAGGGGTGGACCCCTGAAGCATATAAGAGGAGCTGCGTGCCCAGCATGAGGAGCAGATGTAGCAAGAGACTCAAGAAGAGCAGAGCCAAGAAGCGCTGGGGAGCTCTCTCCCCAGCAGGCAATAGGCCCAAGGCTCCTGACACTGCCACTGGAGGAGCAGCCTTGGGAGCAGTGCAAGACCACTCAGGCTGTTGACAATGCGCAGGGACGGTGTGCGGAGACCTGGCCCTGGGAGTGGTGTGAGACTGCTCGGGCCCATCACAGTGCATGGTTCAGTGCATGGAGCCCAGGCTTTGAGAGCCACAAGCAGCAGCTCGAGCCTGCAACCCCAGCAGGGCCAGCGGGCTACACAGTGCGCGGGGCAGCGCATGGGGCAAAGACCTTGGGGCTGCAGTGAGGCGGCTCAGGCCCCAACTCCCAGCAAGTGGCCAGGTCCCACAGTGTGCAGGGCAGCGCACAGGCCCAAGCCTTGGGAGCCAGGGAGCAGTGGAGGTTGCTTGGGTTAGCCAGCCAGTGTGAGGACAGCCAGCCCGGCCTCTGGTAAAAGAGCCCTCGATGCCGAAGCCAGGGCACAGGGAAATAGTAGTGCTGCAGTATGAGGCCCAGCACCCAGAAGCCAGCAATGGTGGTGCAGCAGCTGAGAGGAGCTGAGGTCTCAGTGCCCAGAGCAGAGCACAGGGTGGGGAGGAACCCAGAGGCACAGGAGAGGCCTAGAGAGGTGCTCCAGCAGAAGAGCCCCCATAGAGCTGCACCCTGACCACCGCCACCTGAGGAAGCATGAGTCACTGGGCCCTTGGGTCCCACTGGGGAAAGATGTTTGGGGCGGGCAAACCCAGAGAAGGGGCTGGGTGAGCAGCCCTGCCCCCTGCCTAGTCAAGGCTCTAAGGGGAGGGGCCCCTGGTGCTCCCTGGACACCCCCCCAAGGGACCCCATTGGAAGGAGGACTGTCTGTTGCCATGGGTCAGGGACTATATTAAGGACTAGATGTTATGAAGATGGTTCATGTTTTCAATTACAAAATACAAGGTGCAATGTTGTATTGTGATGTTGTAAATAGTGTTATTTAGGGTTTGACCTTGGTTAATGTTCACTGAGTAAATATATGTATATGGTATTTGGTTTTATCTTTATGTATATTATAACTCAATAAATTGTATTTACTTGAGAACTTTGGGCTTGGGCTAACTCTATAGAGGAAAGAGGGATCTGCTTGAAATTCTGGTATCTGTCTCACATCACCCCAACCTGCCTACCCATCCCATCCATTTGAGAATAGGGTACACCCTTGGGTATACCCGGGCTACATATATTTTGGACATCTGGTGTTGCAAGGGGAAAGGTGAAAATTGGTCCGTTTGGACTAAAACAAACATTTTGGGGCAGGATCACTTTATTCAAAAACTCACTTTGGAGGCAGAGAGGGAGAAGAGCCAATTTAAAAACTTATGTACTCTATGCAAAAGCTTTAGGATGGCAAGCAGCTGGTACTTGAAACAAGAGGCTGCAGCTTTCAGCAAAGGTGACATGAAGTACTTTTTCAAAGCAAGAGAGACAGCAAGGTGGCTCCTGGCAGCCTTGCCTATTGAACTGGTAGATCCAGAAAGGACCAAGAACGAAAAAAGAAAATATTTAGCAGAAGCAGGTCAAACTCCTCCTGTTATCACTCCTCTTGCTATTTCCCTGCACTAGCCCACAAAGGGAGAAAGTCTATTGAGCAACCATGTATCAGACTAGATTAATGGACCTGGCAACCAAGGGAGGGCTGAAGAATCATTTCAGTGAAGATTTTGGCCTACTTGTGCTATTTTGACTATAGGAACAAGTTAGCTCAGTAGGACCTCTGGGTGAAGAAAACAAAGGATGCACTAATTGGGGAAACTGTGACAGAGATACCAGAAAGGTAACAATCTGCTAAAGTAAATCATGGTTTGTGTCATTCTGTTTGCAGGATTACACAAAGTAAGTGTTTCTCCTTTTCTCCATTCTCCCTATCCACTTTTAAGCATGAGTTCTTCCAGAGGGTCCTGTTGGGAGCCTACTTAATCTACTTCTTGATGTGATCTACCTGTAATGCCTTGTACAAGAAGGCTGTAGAATTCCATTACGTCTTCCCCTTCCCCTAAATATGTTGTTAGTGTTCTTTGTATTCTGCTTTAACCTATTCATAGCACTGAAGCCATGAATAAAAATATGTATGCTGTGACCAGAACAGGTTCCCTCTATTTTAAATTTCAAAGTTTCTGTAATGTTAAGCACTCCTGAGGCAGGCTAGCAAGAGTGAAGGTATAATCCTGTTGTAGCAGGGCGCTAAAGTGCCTGCTACCTGAAAGGCAGCAGTAGGGTCTCTGGTGTTGGTTGCTAGGGGCAACCAGGAGGAGCTAAGGGCCCACACCTAGTGAGTCAGCTGACCGGAAAGGGCAGGGCTGACTACTGTAAGACCCAGAGTGGAGGCTGTGAGTGCTCTCTCTCTCTCTGCTGGCAGCCAGGAAGGAGGAGTACTGCCTGACTAAGGGAAAGAGATCGGCCCTGAATGTGGGAAAGAGAATAAGGCCTGAAGGTACCAGATGCTAGTTACGTGGGTGAGAGATGTGGTGTGGTTTGAAGAACATTTAATCAGGAGGTTTAGCTTTGTGTTATAGCCCAGGGGCTTGTGTTATTGTTTTTTTGTTGTTGTTGTTGTTACACCGGAGGACCGATGGAGGCTATTAGGAGTTGGAGGAGGCCTCATAGGGGCTCCACGGTAGCGTGTGGGCCCCGGTGCCAGAGAGGGCACAGCATTCAGGGGTGCACTGACCCCAGCCCTGAGAAGGGGAGCAGAGGATTGGGAGGGGGCCAGGTAAGGCCGAGGCCACCTGAGCCCTAAGGCGGGCGCAGGCGGCAAGACAAGCCAGAGACTGTCTGTGGGGCACGGAGAGGGAAATCGACCAAACAACGTCCGGTACATCTGCAAGGCTTGGGGCGTGGTACATGGGTGGTTGGAGCCACGCATAGCCCATAAGGCTGGGGTGCACTGAGTCACCCAAAATAGAACCGAGACCGAGATACATCAGAGCATCGTGTCAGAGAGGACAAAAGGCAGCCTTCCTTATACATTGTTAACATCAAAGACATGGCGGGCAAGATGTGAGGGTGCTTTAGTACCATATTGGCATGGTAGGGGGTGCTAGGGCAGATCATGGCCACCCCTAGGACACCGCGCTGTTACACCTGTTATTAAATGCATGTGCATGCAACTAAGACTGAATATTGGAAAATAAGATAAGACAAGCTTCTTTGCTAGTGTCTTAGATTCCTGGGCTCATCCACACCACAAAGTTTGGCTGCAATCACTGCATCAGCGGAGGCATGAAAAGATGATCTGGGTATGGCTAGATCAACAAAAGAGGAAATAAAACCTTTTCTGACACCATTGCAGCACCCCTGCTATGAGTTGCTCCTACAATAAATATACTGCAGCAACCCTGTAAACATAGACAAGAGTCTGCAGCACCAGTTAATTGTTCTGACGTGATTTCATTCACCCGAATCTGTACAATAAATAATAGCCAAATCAAGACAGATAATAGTACCAGTTGAGAAGCATTTTCAGGTTTGGGGAGTTACTCACTAGAGATCCTATATTTCTTTCCCCTTAAAGGGCTCCTATACACAATCAGTGAGGCTGCTCTGATGCACTGTAATTAATCACATCTGCTGGAGCGTGGTAATTACCATGCTCTGACAGACTTCAACACCTTGTGTATCAGCGTCCCCACACATAAAAATGGTGGCAGGTGCACTTTAACTAAAGCTCATCAAACAAGCTTTAGTTAAAGTGCCCCCACCTCCATTTTTAAGCACAAGGATGCTGATACATGAGGTGCTGTGGGTACTTTAATTAGAGCGGTTCTCGGAGCCCTCCTCCCCACTCGCAGAGTATATGTATAAATGCCCAAAGGTACTCTCTAATGTATCACAGCATTTCTCCTTACTCACAGTGGGTATTGATATGTTTAAAAAAATAGGTTCTGGTGTGCAATATAAACTATTCCATATAATTCCTACAAAGAAAGGTTATGCATTATTCAATAATGTGTTGTTTGAAATCCAAAAAAGAATGAGGTTAATAAAAAAAAATCCTTTGCCAATTACTATCTGGTGTTGTGTGACATAGCTGGCTTAGTCCCACTGGACCAACAGCCATTAAAAATATTAACAATATCTAAAACACTCAGGAAAAAGTAAAACAGTTAAGACATTTTAAAGAAGGCTCTTGTTTTATTTTCATGTTCTTCACCTCTATAGAAGAGAATGTTCTCCTATATAGAAAAAGTCTATACATAGGAGAATGCACTGCTTGTGTATATTCCCTCTTTAAAAAGAAAAAGGACAAAAAGTGGGCATTAACTATAGTTAAAAGACAAATTTTAAATATTTTCAAGTTGTTGAAATATAATTCTGTTTTCCTGTCAAATTTAAGAGGGCAACTCTTACCAAAGATGTGAAGTACAACAAAAATATCAGACAGATAGGGCTGTACCTAAATCGTGCTGAAAGTGCACTGAGCAGCAGCTCCTTTAACCTTTTGTTCTTTTTGTTGCACCCCACCCCAACACTGATGGACTGAAGGACCCCAATGGCCCTGCCATTTGATGATCCAACAGAAGGGAAAAACTACAGCATATTTCAAACCATGGTTTTTACTTCCCAGCTGATCAGGTGTAAGCAACAAACAGTGGGGCTGCTGGAGTCTCTTAGTCAATCAGTGGTGGGGTAGGAAGAAGGGGGTGGAGGCCACCTGACAAAAAGAGTAAAATTAAAGAAGCCACTGCTCAGTGCACTTCCAGCACAATTTAGGTAGATCCCTACAGATAACACACTTCCCACCTTCTTCCTCAGCTACTGCTGGAAAAGTACAAGCACATTGCACTGTCTCATCAGCATGAGACCTGGCACATGCTTTTCCATTGGCAGCACTGTTGCAAAGGGTTGATTTGCCTTTCTTTAGGCATAAAGAAAAAGTATGTTAGGAAGAGCTAATAAAAATAACTCAAAGTTTAAATCTCAGACATGGTTAAGATTTCTCCGGAGGTGATGGAGAGGATTCATCATCTGGTTCCTTCCCTCTCTGCCCTGGTCTTAGTACATCTTTTAGGGCAGTTTTCACATGTCCTGAAGTCTTGGAATGCTTTCATATCACTAGTTGTGCTGCGGAGCCCCTACCCCTGTCCTAAAGACCAAAGTGACCTGGCCCCACAATGCCAACACACTACCTCCTGGCCTGCTCTGCCCAGTTTCTTTGCAGAACCCCCGATGCCCTATTGCAGAACCCCAGGGTTTCACAGAATATAGCATAACCCAGGTACACCCAATGGTGTGCCCTATTCTTAATTGGATGGGATGCGTAGGCAGGAGGGGGTGGTGTGAGAGGGATGCCAGAATTTTGGGCGGATTCCCTTTTCTTCTATAGAGTTAGCCAAAGTCCAAAGTTTTTAACTATACAGTTTATTGAGTTATAATATATATAAGCATAAAACTAAATATCATATTCACTGTGTAAATATATGTATATTGACCAATAACCGAGGTCAAATCTTAAATAACACTTTACCCATCACAATAAAACAATTTCAGCAGCATCAACACAATATATTTTAATTATAAAATATAAGGCGCAAACATGAACAATTTTAATATAATTTATTCCTTAACTTAGTCCCCGACCCATGGCAAGAGATAGTCCTCCTTCCAATGGGGTCCCTTGGGGGGGGTGTCCAGGGATGACCTCCCCTTAGGGCCTTGACTAGGCGGGGGGCAATGGGACCCAATGAGGGACCCAATGAGTCACGCTCCCTCAAGTGATGGTGGTCAGGGCGGAGCTTGATGGGGTCTCCTCTGCTGAAGCACCTCTCCTGCATCGCTGGGCTCCTCCCCACCCTGTGCCCTGCTCTGGGCACCAAGGGTTCAGCTCCTTTCAGCACCATGATGGGCCCGAGCCGTCTCTCGCTGCTCCCAGGGCCAGATCTCCGTGCACCATCCCAATGCGCCGTCAACAGCCCAAAAGATCCTGCACCACTCCCAAGGCTGCTCCTCAGTGGTGGCTTCAGGAGCCTTGGGCCTATTGCCTGCTGGGGGACAGCTCCCCAGCTTTTCTTGGCTCCCCTTGCTGCATCTGCTCATCCTGCTGAGCACGCTCCCCTTTTATACTCTTCAGGGGCTCCACCCCCAAAGTTCTCCGGACCTGGCTGGCACACTTCCAATTCAGGTCCAGCTGCTCCTTGCCCCCTCCCTTCAGAAAAGGGCGGGACATTGCTTCCCTTGTGCTGCCTCTACTGGTGAGTGGGCTCCACCAATCAAACAGCAGACCCTTGATCCTGGGACTCAACCCAAGCTCCAAAAAGGTAAGCCTGCTACAATAGTTTGAAAGCCACTATTTTAGGGTCATAATGAGTAAGGCGAGATGCTGTTGGGCTAGATCATGGAGTCCCTGCAAACAGGGGCAAGAGGAGCAATGGCAACTATAAAGGTGAAGCTGCGCTCCTTCCAATCTGCTTGGCTCACTGTCCTGTTGGCCACTTCATTAGCCTCCAACCTTCCTGCCAGAAACTATATTCATAAAGAGCTAGTAATGTCCTCCTGTTTGAACTAACACACTTTTTTGGGAGACTTTAAAATGTGAAGGCTTTCTGGATACTTCTCAATCTGTCATGCCAACCCATAACCTTACCAGGAACCTTGAAGACTCTTAATTACAGGTCCTTATATTCACACTGACATGAACCTAATTGTTTGCATTCAGCTTGGCTTATAAACCATTTTCTGTAACAGACTGAGCTGGATTACCACAGACAACTTACAGAATAGATTTCTACATAATCCATGCATGCTGCCTGTATCTAGGGACGATAATGTGAGGCATTTGGGGACCTAGCACCCATAAATCCATTTGGTAGTTTCCACATCAGAAGCACCAGCCATGTTGATAAGTGGATGGGACTTGATTGAGGAAAGATCCTTTACTGTTTTCAACAAACAGTGATGTTTTATAATTGCTCATTGCTATGGCACAATAGCATTGGGAAAAAGCTGTGCAGCAACAGTACTATGCAGTAACACTTATGCAAGTACTAAATGACCGCACAGTAACCATCTACACAGTCCACCACTCATGTGGGCATGGCCAGTGTGAATGTCTGCATCTACTAAGGAACTGATGTAAATAAAAAAATCAGAATTTTTAATGACTTCAAACTTGAGGATTTCTCATACCTGTACTGGAGAATTCTATGCTAACAAAAGCAGGTCAGAAAGGAGGAGCAATTGGTGAGCTCCTCTCAAAATGCTTTTAGACTTTCTTTCTCCCATAGAAAATACCTGAAAACTAGCTAACAATATCTCATGACTTCAGGAAGCCTCTGACTTCTATGTTTTTAGAAGAATGCAATTCCCTTTGGGGAAGAAAAGCAAATTACAACTCAGAATCTCTTCTACAAGACTAAACAGTCAGAAAAAGAGGTCACTTATTATCAAGAGTAGTAGATACTTTAAGGACTTGGCTACGTGTTATGCTAAGAACTATGCCCAGCAGCAGTGCTCATGAGCCCACTATACTGCTCCTCATGAACTGTCTTGTAAACCAGAAGCCAGGTAGCTGTGTCGGTCTGGCATACCAAGTGGGTTAGCAAGCTCAAGAGTAGGCTAACTGGCCCAGAAATTATTGTACAAATTTGCACAATTCCTAATGAATCCTGATGGCAGAAAACTAATAACTATTTTCCCGATGTTTCATCATCTCAAGTTAAGGTAGTTACTTTAATATTATCATAGGTTTGGAGTCTTCATAGGCTGTATTTTTATATTTTATTTCTTAAAAATGGTTAACTTTTAAAACGAGTCAATCCTTAAACAAGCAAACAAGTGGAAGGAGTTAGCAATGGGAAATACAGGTGCAACCAGCAAAAAGTGAATGAAAGTGGATATTGTGCCTAAGATTCTTAAGGTTATTATTAAGATATGAGAGAGGTTAATTGGGTATCATGACTAAATGTGACCCTTGATCAGGCAATGGAATTAGAAGTTATATATATCTGGCTATCTCCAGTTTGGTCTCCTGGGACATTGATTTTGTTTTTCAAGATTGTGTTAACAGATTTTGAAAATCAGAACTTTTTTGATTTAAAAAAACCCAACTTTTTTTTTACAGCTGAATTCTGAAAACAGTACAGTGAGGAGATGCATGTTAATTCTGCAAAACTTTGACCCTGAATCTTTTGTCTTATTGAGTCAGAGTGACTTACACTGTGCTTCCAACCCATTGTTTCCCCTTCTGTCAACATAGAATGACTTTTAAAAAATCAAAAAAATAATATCAGATATGTTAATCAAGATTTTGCGAAGTGACAGTTGCACATAATCAGGTAAAAGTGACAGGTGAGTGTGTTCACATACAATACAGATTTCAGTATACCAGGTATTCTACTGACAACCCATAATGCAAGCTATGGTCTCAATTGTGCTGCTCTGACATAGCCCATCATGCAAAGGTAAGTCACATCATGGAGCATTTGGGGAGGGACTTGAGGCAGAATATCATACTACTCTAGGAGGAACAGAATTACAGCCATACTTCTTTATTCATACTTTTCTCTTTCAACTGGTCCAACACCACAACCTGGTGCTGGGTTGGGGAAGCAAGGCAATGATCTCATGCCCTTGTTGCATCTTTTAGAGATACTTTATACTATTGGGGAGGAGTAGGGGACGGGCTGACCTTTCCTTAAGTGCCATTGTTCTTGAACCCTGGACAGAAAGGAGAAAGATGGAGGTCTCTACCACACACATGTACAAGAATAAGACTGCCCCTGGTTCACTAACATATAGAGAAAACAACTGCAATCTATTGCAACATGGGTGTGATGGACCTCAAACCTAATTCATAGGCTTATCTAACAAAAGCTTCAGACCTTCTTTTTTTTTTGTTTTAAATTAATCCCACGAAGGAAAATCTTTTCAATTTATGTGAGGCTGGAATATATATATTTTTTTAATCAGTGGTTTCCTTATTCAAAATGCCTGCTGCCTTTCTTTTGGACCTTGCAGATCATTGGCAGTTTTTCAGCCTCAAAAGGAGAAATCTCAAAGACAGTCATTCTGGACTTCATATGAAGAAACCTCTGCAATTCTTCTCCTGGTATTGAAAGAATTTTCTCTCCATAGAGCCCATTGAACATTTAGCATACTATTTATTTATTAGAAAGTTATATGCCACCCTTCCCAGAAGGGGCTCAGAGGGGCTGCCGTACATTCAGGAGCTCTTCCCATTTGGATCAGGTATCAAATTTTAGGTGCCAGCAAAACCCTGTGATAATGTTTTTGTCTTTTTTGGGGGTGGGGGTAGAGGCTCTCTTCCCTTCCCCCTCCCTAAAATGATGTTCTAGGATCTCCCTAACACATATTTGAGCCTCCTCAATTACATATGAAAAGTCAAACCAGTGAAGTGTGTAGTTAAATAGTTCATTTGTTGAAAAATGCAGTTTTAGTCAATCCCAAACTAGTTTCAGTGCATGGGAACAAATTCATTTTTAGAAACAGTGACACATTGGGCCACATTCTATTCCACCAGTTAGGTATGTAAGTGGACTTAAGCACCTAAAGGCAATTTCTATTCCACGCAAAGTCCCTAAAAAAACTCTTAATACAAAAGGCAAGTGGGTCTTTCTCCTCTTTGCTTCTTTTATGCGACTTAGTCTTAAGGTTAAGATGACAGGTTGTTACACAAGTAGGAACACTAATGGATTTTTCAAGATTTGAACAGGGTGGAATAGAATTGCACGTAGGAAAATACAATCTACCCCCTGGTGTCTCTTAAATATAATATGCTTTTGAAGGATCCTGACAGCTGCTAAAAAAATTGCCATGATTCCTATCAGTTTCACTAAATGACTACTCTGTTCCTAGGCAGTAGCATTACAAGGGAGGGGCAAGTGGGGCACTAGCTATGGGCACTGATTATTGAAGGGGCACTAGAATAATCCCCCCCCGCCAAGTCTTTGCCATGTCAGGGGCACCCCTACACCACCTGGCCACAGAAGCTTCCCACTCATTCCCCAGCAACGTACTTGGGGGCTGAGGGATGAGCAGGGTGAGTGGAGATGGCATCCTCCCTGCACTGCCCCAAGAGTCTTAGTCATGGCAGGCACAGTCCTATGCCCAATAGTATATGGGAAGGGGGAGCAAACGGGGAACAAGGGATGGGTCTTGGGCTGCTGCTGTCTGAGCCAACACTGTTAGAGCAGCAGTGTCAGCAGTGGCAGATGTCTTCGCTGTGCAAAGAGCCGTGGACAGGTAAGACTTTGCTTGCCTAGCCTTCCCCTCATCCCCACCCTCATGCCAGTCTCCAGTAGTCAGTCTCTCCCACCCTGTCCCAGGACCTGAAGAAGCTCACTATACATCCATTCTTAAGGTCCAAAACGTTGAGGTACCTTTGCCGTCCAAACTCTCTCAGAGATGGGGATACTCTAGTCTAGAGTTCCCCAGCTCACCTAACTCCCCACTTTCTAGGAAGCCCACAGCTAAGCAGCCCGTTGACTTGATGGTCTGGAAACCTTTGGGTTCTTAGCCTAAGGCTGTTGGTATAGCAAAGTGAGCCTCAAGTGGTGAAGCCAGGTATTTCTGAAAACCTTGAGGGATACCAGGCTTTCAGATACGTAAGTCCTGTGGTTCCTGATCTCGGAGCAGCGTTCCAGCTGTGGTTTCCTCAGAGCTAGAGAACCTGGATACACAGGCTCATGCATAACTCTCCAAGTAAGCTGGTAGAAAAACAGAAAGATTTCCATTGGGCAACATAGGTTTATGAGTTAACAATATTTTAAAATGGGCATGATTCAGTAAAAGATGTCATTTTCAACAAACATGCAATTTCTGAAGCAATGTGTTTTTTCAGAAAAAATCTGATCAGGTCTATGAAAAGCCCTTGTACCAATTCTATCAGAACATTTCCTGGTCTGTTTCCTTGGATCTGACCTCTTATAGTTGAAGGCATATACAGAAAATATGTTCTTGTCTGTTGTTGCTTCTATGAAACCCTAGAAAAAATATAGTGACTGCTCAGCTGACAGTATGCAGGTTTAAGCAAGTAGTTGGTGCTTGAAACTACTAAGAATATTTCCAAATTAATCACTGCATGTCTGTCATTATCCCAAGGAGTACATATTGTGTTTGATGGAAGGAAAGAGAGTAGAAATAAATAACATAAAGACTGGTTTAAAGAAGAAAAAGAATGACCTTGAGGTCCAATATAATAAAAGCCAGCTTTGAAGGAAGTCTTAAGATGCCTGGGGTATGTGGTCATAAATTGCTATGTCAAAGTGCTGAAGCGTTGATCTTGATTTAAAGTCTTGCCATGTGTTGCCATATCAACGCAGTGCAGAAGGTTATGAAGTGGTAGCTTATGCCATAAGCAGAGAGGAAAAGTACTGGATTTTATTATGATCATTGTTGCTGTTATTCAGAGTGAATGTAATGCTTATAAAAGCATTAGTTAGCCCTGATAACTGAAGTCATTTGTCTAGTCGTGGAATGGGTACACAGCACAGCCAGAGCAGTGGCAGTCTACATGTAACCCAAGCTGCCTCCAACCTCGCTAGAGAAGCCACCTCTAGGGCTAAAATGTTATTTAGATCTCCACGTCCATTCAGTTCTTTGGTTGGTTGGTTGGCTGGATACTTTTAACAGGATTGCCAATATAAGCCAGAGTTGATGGTGGTTTTTTGCAATGCAGAGGAGAGATTATAGTGAGGTCACACACCTGTTCCATAAGGACTACGCAGCAGATATGAGGGAATCTTTGTGTCCTTTTTCTCCCCCTCCTACTCCTCAGTTGTCCATGTATATGAGTGCATATACATTTTTTAAGCAACTCCTGCATAGGGTTTGCATTTTAAACTCTGTGTATTGAGGGTATAAGTAGGGGAGCTGGCCAAACCTCAGCTTTTCCAGTACTGAGGACATTTTGAAATTTGGTTTAATTGTGCTGTGAAATTATATTAACTTTTTAAAAATATTCCATTGTACCAAGAATGCTAGAACATTATGGGGGGAGGGAGTGGGGGAGGGAGGGGAGATTTTATTTGGCTGTACTGGCACATTGGGCTAAATTCTATGTGAGCTTGCACGTGCAGAACTGAATCTCAAACTGTGCGTGTCAAACTGTAGTTACACAGCTTCACACATACCATTTAGGTACATAAAGTTAAATAGTCTTTTGCCCATGATGTTTGTTAAGTCAAATATGCATGCTCCTCTGGTCTGGTCAGTTTCACTGATGCTGGTCATTTGCAAGCAACAATGAAATGGACAAGAATCACTCAATTTTGACACAGCAAATACCACAGTTCCAGACCAATACCACTATACAGCCCAGCTGAGGACAGAGCATTTTAGGGCTTCCAGACTAAAGCAAGATGGCTTCAGATTCCATATGAAATAAATGAGAAAAGGGAAACTTATTGTAATGATTATAAATTAGAAGCTAGGAATTGGGGCAAATTGAAAAGGGAAGCAAAAGGATATAAAAAGAAAAATCTATATAACTTGAGAACAAAAAAGTTTACATCTACAAAATGATTTAGGCACATAAGAACAATACTTAGGCCCCAACAAGATCCTCAAAGCTCTTACTTAGCCTATCACTATAGTTTCTGTCTTGAGCCTGTGCAAAGACACATTTATCTAGATGCTGCCAAGATATTGAGAAATCTAACTGACTCCCTACCCAGTTGGATTCCCAGACAAGACTTGCTCTTCTCATTCCTTTCCTATCTCACAGTAGGCATTCTCAGACACATCTATCAGAATATAGCCAGAATCTACCACAATATAGCCACAAATTAGACCTTTCACTGCTGTTTCTCTGTGTCATTTTTCACCCAGCACCCAGGGCTCTCACCTAGGAGGTCCATTTTCAGATGTCCCCTCTGCCTGACTTGGAGCAATCCCAATATATCTAGGTTCTCTTAACTTATGGCTGTGAAAGTCTGAGATTGATTAACTTTACCTTCATGAAAAAGCCTCAGAGATCACTGCCAACAAAAATAATGACTGCTTGGACTTCATGTGTATTACTGAAAGCCCTGATCTATGATACTTTTGTTTCTCTTTAATCCTACGTGTAATATCAGAGCCATAATGCATAAGAGACAAGATCCTCTAATAGCATGTTCAATACTCACCCCACAAGAGTCTTAACAAACTGACATGGATTCATATTACTCTGAAAATGATTAAGCTTTACAAGTGATTCAAATGATCCCAGCTCCTGCTGATTTTTAAAATCACTTAGGTTCTGTATCTCAGGACCACACACTGTAGTTAAAAAACAAGAATTTCCATGAAGTATCAGCCTGACCAGGAACTGTTTTTAGGCAGTCTAGTGTGGATTTAATAGAAGTCTTCCTTACACACACGCAAAGCCAAGATAATACTTAAAAGTGAGAGAAGCTGCTGTATAAATAATCCTTCAACCGTTTTCCCTTGTCACAAGAATGAATTCCACACCATACCAACAAAAGTATACCTATCCTATTGTGTATTCACAGTGTCCTCACACTAAGGATATTTCAGTCATAGGAGAAATCAAATGAAGTATTTGGTAGCTGGATGAAAGTTAAATTCTGCATAAGATTTAGTTGCTCAAAATAGCAAAACTTGCCAAACACTTTAATGACAATTTCTAAATAGCCTGCTCTTTTTTTGGAGGGGGAGGAAAATGGGAGAACAGGATTCTACAAAAAATACAGTGGATATCCTACAACATTCAACAACTAATTAATTGTGGTACTTTAATATACTCGATCAGCAATATGCAAATGCATTCATGTATAATTATACAGCTAGATAATTTGGAATACTAAATATCCAGGAATATGAAAAATGATGTTCTCAGTTTCTTAACATTCATAAAAGTACACCACAATTCAGCATGCCCAGATGCAGCCCGTCCATTGCTAATGGTCTAATCTCTAAGAATTCATATAATTCTGACTTCCGTACTTGAGGAGAATGTCTGTCCTTCAGCACTGTAAAAGGAAACACTTCCAGTATACTAAAAATTGCTACAATGTCTATTCTGGATGCAATAATATATCACAAACTATATTTTAATTAGCCAATTTATACATATATAATGAATTTGTATCTCCCCAGTACCAATGGAAGTCTGTAAATTCAATGACCTTTGGCTTGGGCCATTAATCCTTCTGCTACTCAGTTTCCCTATCTCTGAAACAGGCTAATAATTCTTAATTTCAGATATATACATACATTAATTTGATATATTTTCATAATTTCATATATATGTAACCCCTCTCACAAGGGGATGCAGGGGGCACGTGGTAGTGGTGTCTCAGTTTCCTCTAAGAGTACCTCAGTTTAATTAGAAGGTTACAAGCAAGTTTGAATTATTTACATACACAAGCATCTGAACAACAGGCTGTAACACAGCATGGAAACCTGATAACACAATTATCCCTTTTAACAGTCCAACTAAAACCCCAGTCCCACAAGGACCTTACAAGGCAAGAATCTTCACCTTGTGCCCAGCCCAAACTGTCCCAGATGCAAAAGCATTTCCACCACCCCACAATTGCACTGATTGTACTAACTTCTGCAGACGTTTGAAAGCTATTCACTTGGGTTCCTCTGTGGGAAGTTAATCCTTCTCCCAGTTGCACTCAGACCAAACCGCTCTACAATCTCCCTGAGGTCTCTTTCAGTGGTGCCTGGAACATATCAGGGAGCAAGACTTCTCCCCTGCTCCAACCACACATCTGGGCAAAATCACCCCCATGTCACAGCTCCTTTTCCCCCTCCTGCTAGCCCTCAAAGCAGCCTGGGGGATGTAATTCAATCCATTTCCCCCGGTTCTTCATTTTTGCAGGCTTCTCATAGACTCACCAACCCCTCCCCTATTGGCTGGTAGCACCTTCCTGCCACCTTCCAAGGTAGACTGAGAGCCATATTTCAACCCACTTCCCCGAGTCTGGTTTTCCTAAACTTGGAGTATCTCTATGCCTCTGCTTAACCCTTCAAAACCCATAGGCAGGAGTTATATATGTAAAATATGTGTGTGTTTACACACACACACACACACACACACACACACATTTTTATATGTTTATGGAGTACCTGTGAATCTAATTATTGGGGGCATCATTCTATATTTGAGTAAGTACAGTAAAGTGTGTGTGTGTGTTTACTCAAATATAGGATGATGCCTCCAATAATTAGATTTGATATATGGAAAAATTATAAATTTGTTGTAATTTCCAGGTATGGAATCTAATTATTTGAAGTTTTCCTTGATTTTGTCCCCCTCCCAATGCTACAGTAAGAAAAATAATTTTGGGGGTTGGGGAGGGTCAGGTAGCCCCTTGCCCTCTGCCCCTCCAGTTTCATCCCCCTGAATTTCCTTTCCCTCTCTTACTCTTAGACCCTGCTCTCCCTGAGCACATAGAAGTGAGGGGCAAATTTGAAAACCTGACTTCGAAATAACTATACCTGTACTAGTTTGCATATGGGCCAATAACTATAAGTATCCATAGACTTAATTTGCCCAGAATTGATGCATTTGACCTTCTTGAAACTTCTCCAACTTTTAGCACAGATACTCCATAAACACTTTCAAGCAGCATTTCTGTACCTACATACATATATAGTGCAAACTATACATGGCGTTAGTCCAAATCCAAAAGGCTCATGATTTACCATATAGTTAATTGGGCCCATATGCAAATTAGATCCCTGGATATCCATGGGTCTAAAAAAAATGGAGTTAAAAAAAGTGGGGCAGAGCACAGCCCCACACTGTGCCCTGAGGCAACCAGAGGTTGGGTCCTCCACAGAGATGCTCTGGCTGCCAGATTGTCTCTGTGGTTGGCCCTCATCCTGGTGCTGAAGCACGCTGCCTGCCCATGCAGGGCAGGCAGTGTGCCAGCAGCAGGGCTCCAGTGCTGATACGTAAGGGGTCAGGGGACTGGAGGAGGAGGGAGAGGATTATGGGGGGATCCCTGATGGCCCTGTCCACTCCCCCAGCCCCTCCCCAGCCCTGC
>NW_017729032.1:154190616-154194422 GCF_001723915.1 Gavialis gangeticus | reverse complement strand
CAGGAACACATGTAAATAAAGAGCCTGACAGTGGCATTGTGTGTGAGCTCAGCACAGTTCTAAGGCAGCCTCATTTTGGGGGCAATTAGCCCACATGGGAGTGCAAGTCAGTGGGCGAGGCATGTTTTAAGGCAGTACTCCAGGCACAAAGGCAGTGTAGATGTGCACTAAATGTTGGGATTAGGCAAGGGACCATGACTGAACAGGAAGAGGAGTCCAAGAGGAGTGGTTGCTCCTCAAGGGAGCGATCCTGACAGCACAAGCGCTGTCCATCCCATCTTGGACGAAGGGTAGTAAAAGGGCACAGCATCCCCCCTGGCTCAGCAGGGAACTTGAGGACCTCCTTTGCCTAAAAAGAGAGACTTATAAAGGATAGAAGGATGGAATAACCACCACGGAGGAGTACTCAGTACTGGTACATGCCTGCAGGGAGTGGACCAGGGAAGCCAAGGCTGCTACTGAACTCAATCCGGCTTCTCATATCAAGGATAATAAAAAGTCCTTTTTCAGATATGTTCAGATTTGGAAAAAAAGCAAAGGTAACATTAGACCCCTGCTGAACCAAATGGGACAACTGATAACTGACACCTAGGAAAAAGCCAACCTGCTTAATGGGTACTTCACATTGGTCTTTCATCATCCCAAAGGGACCACCCTGCCTAGCATGATGTGGGACAACCAGGGTAAGGGTGTATTTATACCAAGCATTGGTGTAGACCTTGTAAAGGAACACCTTGAGAGGCTGGACATCTTCAAGATAGCTGGTCCTGACAGATTACACCCTAGAGTACTCAAGGAGCTGGCAGGTGTCACAGCCCATCCATTGGCAAAAATATTCAAAAACTCATGGTGCTCAGGTGAAGTACCTGAAGACTGGAATAAGGCCAATGTGGTACCCATCTTCAAGAAAGGGCAGAAAGTAGATCCTGGGAATTATAGGCCAATCAACTTGACCTCAACCCCTGGTAAGATTCTGGAGAAAATGATCAAAGAGACCCTTCTTGATAAACTGGCTGATGGCAGCATTCTGAGGGACAGACAGCACAGTTCTATCATGAGTAGGTCTTGCCTGACCAATCTCATCTCCTTCTATGACCAGGTGACATATCACTTGGACAAGAGAGAAGAGATTGACATCATATATCTGGACTTTTAAAAAGCCTTTGTTCTGATGTCCCACGATCTCCTCATGGAAAAATTGGCCAACCGTGGCCTTGGCTACACCACAGTCCGATGGCTGGCAAAATGGCTCCAAGGTCCGACCCAGAGAGTAGTAGTTGATCAAGGTGAATCATTATAGTGCTCTGTGACCAGTGGTGTTCCCCAAGGCTCTGTCCTTGGACCGGTTCTCTTCAACATCTTTATCAACGAAGTGGACATTTGTGTCAGAAGCACACTGGCCAAGTTCGCTGATGACACTAAACTTTGGGGCATAGTGTCCACACCTGAGGATAAGCTAGTGATTCAGGCTGACTTGGATAAGCTTAGTAAGTGGGCGGATATAAACCTGATGATGTTCAATACCAAAAAATGCAAGGTACTCCACCTTGGAGAAAAAACCCTGCAGCACGCTTCTAGGCTTGGCTGTGCTACTCTCGCTAGCACCACAACTGAAAAAGACTTGGGGGTCATGATTCAGCTAGCTGGTAAAGCAAACAAAACTCTGGCTTGCATCCATAGATACTTCTCAAGTAAATCTCAGGATGTCATCTTTCCACTGTACTTGGCCTTGGTGAGGCCGCAGCTGGAGTACTGCATCCAATTCTGGGCTCCACAATTCAATAAGGATGTGGAGAAGCTTGAAAGAGCCCAGAGGAGAGCCATGCACATGATCAGAGGGCAGGAAAACAGGCCATATGATGAGAGGCTGAGAATTATGGGACTCTTCAGCCTGGAAAAGCGCAGGCTCAGGGGTGACCTGGTGGCTGCCTGTAAGTACGTAAGGAGTGTGCATCAGGATCTGGGGGAACATCTGTTCACCAGAGCGCCCCAAGGGATAACAAGGACCAATGGTCATAAACTCGTCCATGACCATTTTAAACTGGACATAAGGAAAAACTTCTTTACTGTCCCAGCCCCCAAGGCCTGGAATAGACTCCCTCCAGAAGTGCTATAATACTCTGGACTATTTCAAGAAACGTTTGGATACTTATCTTGCTGGGATCCTTTGACCCTAGCTGACTTCCTGTCCCTGGGGCAGGAGGCTGGACTTGATTGTCTTCAAGATCCCTTCCAGCCTTAATGTCTATGAAACCTATGAAACTGTGCATTATAACTGGTAACTCTGTACAGCTTTATTTAAGAAATGTACTTTATGAGACAAGCCCAGCCAGATAGCTGAATTAATCCTATAGGTGCCATACAATAGGACTACTGTGTATTTTCCATAACATTTTCTGACAAAAGGCCAAGTTTCATCAAGATTAATATAGCTTGACTCTTGACTTACCTCATCCAGAGCTTAATGAAATAAATTGGAAAGGGCTGGCATTATGCCCAAGTCAGTATGCATCTGTGTAAGAGGTAATGAGATTTTGCTGCAAAGAACAATCATATATCATGCTTGATTTATAGTCCAGCTTAGCAGGTGTCTAACTCTGTAGCCCCACCTTTTGGTGTATGTATGACAGCAAGCAGATTGTGGTGGTTCTTTAACTTGCAAAATTCCCTGCAAAGAAGTCTGAAGAATGTTCTAAAACAAAAATCCTGAGGTCTTAATTCTATGTTTTCCTGGCTATAACTGAGGGCATAACTCCTTCCTAAAACAGAATAGGGGAAATTCTCCCTTTCCTGTAGATATTTACTATATTATCAACAGCTACCATGGAAACAAAGACCTGAAGTCAGAAATTCTCAGATAAATAGTGAGCAAGCTATTTTTTAGAAATATGAAGATATTAATGTATTTATATTTTTAATCCTTATCATTATTTGCTAATGAGTCTGATGATTAAATCATTTCAAGATGGATTTTTTTAAAGAGAGATGTATAATCTTTCTGTAATATGGGCAGCAAATTTTCCTCTTTAGTGGTTGCTACAGTAATGAAAGATATCACTACATTGCCCCATTATTCTTTAGTTTGTGGCTCAGTGTTTAAATCCTAAGAACAAATGATAGATTGAGTTTAAAACAGGGGCAGACAAAATACAGCCCATGGGCCAGATGCAGCCCACCAGGTGATTTCATCTGGTCCACAGGCGGGTGCCTACCAATTCACTATATCAAACCCAGCCACCAGCTGCCACTGCTGTGCTCACATGGGGCCAAGCCCTGGTCACTTCTACAGGGGCAGTGCATGCTGCACAACCACCCTCAGCCATGGGATGGCATGAACCTGGCCCCATAGGTAGGGAAGTGGCAGCAGACAGGGAGGCGGTGGGGGAAATGATGGCAGTGGTGGCAGAAGAGAGGGGGAAGTCGCAGCAGTGGGGGGGAAGTGGTGGCAGCAGAGGGTGCATGGGTAGAAGGAGGGAAATGATGCACAGGTAGGAAGGTAGGGAACTGGCAGGGGAGGGACATCAGCAGCGACAGGCAGGGGTGGTGGAAATGGTGCGGGGGGTGGTGGTGGTGGTGGTGGGGCCAGTGGGCAGACGGGGGGAAGTGGCGGCAATGGTGAGAAGGAACAAAGCAGTAGCTGGACAGGAAGGCAGGGTCCATTCTGGTGCACCAGGGCTGGGGCCAGCAAGGACCCAGGGCAGGGTGGCAGGAACATGGCTCAATCATATGAAGCTCACATGTATTTCCCAGGTTCTCTGTCCAAGCCATGCACCTCTGGAGAAAACCCTACAAGATGGAGCCAGGGG
>NW_017729032.1:154185070-154185616 GCF_001723915.1 Gavialis gangeticus | reverse complement strand
CCTACAAGATGGAGCCAGTGGCCTGGCCCTATTCACTGCTACATAAAGGTCAGAGGGAATGGTGGGGAGCTCCATGCTATGGAGCTGGGCTGACTCTGTCCCTCTCCCTGCCACCCTGGGCAAGCCCCATGATCTGCACCACTGGCTTCATCACATGGGGTTCTCCCCGGTGGCATGGGGCTCAGGCATGTGAGCCCTGTGCAGTGAAGCTGGTGTCCTGGCCATGTGCAGTCCTGGGGCACATCTGGACCCTGCAGTGCCAGGAGGATCTGCCTGCTGCTGCCACTGGCAGCAGGGACTGTGCACAATAGTACGGATGTTTGTAGGGGGCCCCCCCACACACCCTACTATACACATGCACCCACATACAACCAAACACAAACCCCAGCCACCCTCCCTCTCCACACACCTCACAACTTCCCCACACACCCACATTCCCCCACAAACCCCATACCCACACACCCACACATCTCCACAAACATACCCCCCGACAAACCCTCCGTACCGACCCACCCACCAAGTCACATTGTCTCTGTGATATAATGT
>NW_017729032.1:154173140-154184604 GCF_001723915.1 Gavialis gangeticus | reverse complement strand
TGGGGTTTTTTGTTGTTCTCCCGCCCTGGCGGGGGGTCGGGCTAGAAGATCTACTAGGTCCCTTCCGACCCTTAATCTATGAATCTATGAATCTATGAATCTAAACCCCGGCTGAAAGGGACTTGGGGGTCATGATTGACCACAAGATGAATATGAGCCACCAATGTGATGGTGCAGCCGGCAAAGCGAGCAAAACTCTGGCTTGCATCCATAGATGCTTCTCAAGTAAATCCCAGGATCTTATCCTCCTGCTGTACTCAGCCTTGGTGAGGCCACAGCTAGAGTACTGCATCCAGTTCTGGGCTCCACAATTTAAAAAGGATGTAGAGAAGCTTGAGAGAGCCCAGAGGAGAGCCATGCACATGATCAGAGGGCAGGAAAACAGGCCATATGATGAGAGGCTGAGAGTTATGGGACTCTTCAGCCTGGAAAAGCGCAGGCTTAGGGGTGACCTGGTGGCTGCCTGTAAGTACATAAGGGGTGTACATCAGGATCTGGGGGAACGCCAGTTCACCAAAGTGCCCCATGGGATGACAAGATCAAATGGTCACAAACTCGTCCAAGACCATTTCAGGCTGAACATAAGGAAGAACTTCCTTACTGTCTGAGCCCCCAGGGCCTGGAACAGACTGCCACCAGAGGTGGTAAGCACTTACTCTGGACTCCTTTAAGAGTCAATTGGACGTTTATCTTGTCGGGATCCTGTGACCCCAGCTGACTTCCTGCCCCTGGGGCAGGGGCCTGGACTCGATGATCTTCCAAGGTCTCTTCCAGCCCTAATGTCTATGAAATCTATGAAAGTTATTAAACAAATCAGGACAAAAAATATTTTCAAAATTAAATTGAAATATGTTATTGTAGATGTTTGATTTTAGTATATAATTTGGATTTTTTCCAGTTCCAAGATGGCAAACCCCCTTCCCAAAAGGAGGACTTCCAGTGGCAATAGGAGGGACTTCTGGGGGCAAAGAGTTAGGGACAGGACTTCCAGTCCCAGGGTGGTGGCCAGGGGGCAGGGCACCTGTCAAGGGGCAGGGCTACCCTTGCAGCCCTCACTAGCTCACCAAAACTTGTTAAGCAGCTCTCCTGCTGAAATAATTGTCCACCCTGGTTTAAGTATAAATATGTGGACATTGTGAGCAGAATCCTATTTAACTTTGTGTGCTCAACTGCCAGTTTTTCCAAACACATAACTGTCCTTATGGGTACTGGCGCATAGCTTCCAATACTACTTCCAAGGCAGTATGGACACCTAAGCCTCCGCATGGCTATGGAGCTTATGCAGCATGCTCCACTGGCTGAGAAAATATTTGGCTCAATATGTGTATACCTAAGTATAAAGTCCCAAAATTGTGGTTAGCAAAAACAAGGATTCTCCCATATCTTATTTTTCATAGCTGGAGCTTATTCTTGCTCAAGAAGCAAGAGACAAAGGTTCTATGCTCCCTTACCTAGTGTGGGCTTTGAACTTGTATCTCTTATGTTCAGTAGGAGGCTTATGCATTCACACTGCATGGGGACTAGGATCCTAAACTGTGTAAGTGCTAAAAAGGGTAGTTTCACAGCTGGAAAAATGCCATTTGGTTGCACAAAATGAAATAGGATTCTGCCCTGTCGGCCCAAGAAGAAAAAAGTTACTAATTCCTTAAAATGGAGGGCAACAAAATGCAGTGATTCTGAAGAGTCAATGGACAAAAGATTTTGCCTGAGAGAAATAATCTGAAGTAAGCAACAAGGCAGCACCATTTGTGGATAATACAAAACTAAATCACAATGTAATCAAGCAAACAATGGCTGTATTCCAGAATGAACTCTTGCAGAAAAATGATAAAGGACAGAAACAGCCTCATGCCAACGAGGGAACACTTTTCACAAAGCAAGCACCCCATCTCTAATCTCTCAGTTCTTGTCCTCAAAGGAAATCTACACAATACCTTTCAAAGATGAGCCTGGGATCAAATTTTTAACTTTACTGGGCATCAAAAAGCATGGACTTAGCAGAGAAATAGGTTATAATGAGCCATGAAACCCATCTCTGACTTCTTCCTCTGTTAACTTGTCATTGCTCCAAAGGTAATAACCAGGGATCCTGGTTTTCTCTGATTTAAAAAATCCCCAATTTCCAATTTAAAAAAAAGTTACCCCAAATCCACATTTTCCCCGTGATTTAAATGAAACACCACTGGTATATAGAGGAGGAGCAAGCTACAGGCTGGGGTTTTCCGGCCTGAGCTGGAGAAGGGAGGGTGAAGGGGTCACAAGGCAGGGGTGCTCCATTCCACGCAAACCCTCTCCAGCTCAGGCCAGGCAAACCCCATCCCACAGCTTGCTCCCTTCCTGCAGACAGCACCAGGGGCAGAGCTGGGCTGCATCAGCCCAGCTCCAATCATATGACAGATTGACCCTAGGGAACAGAAGTCCCCTAAGGTTCCTCAAAGTGGAGCACCTTCATCTGATCCCTCATTTGGCGAGGGTTTAATTGTCATGCAATCAGCCACTTTTCAAATGCTCTGCAGCTATGCACGTGTGTAATGGCACAGCTGTAAAGCACTTTCAGGGGGCCGATTGCACAACAAACATAACTTCTGTATGTACCGCTGGTAAAAAGTAGAGAGGATTTAATTGTCACAAGAAATGCTTAAGGCCAACAGCTGCTGGATATCACAGACCTTCAGGTTTATGAGAATAAATCAACCTATGACAGTGAACAGGAAAAAAAAAATTCCCTCAGGGTGAAATATCCCATAACTACTTACTGCTTGATTTCTTGCACCTTTCTCTGAGCCCTGAAACTTTGCACCCCAGAGTCCAGACACTGAGCAGATGGGCTCAGGAGCCTATTTGAGTTATGCTTTCATTGCAGGAGGTGGGGGGAGGTAGAAACCCCAAGAACAGACATCTCTGCCCAGATAGAGGTGGCTGCTGGCACCCTTGAGCTCCCATTTTTCTGCTTCCCCCCAGCAATGCACAATCTCAGAGTAATGGAAGACCACAGCTGGGCAAACTTCTCTCTCTGAAGCCATATGCAGCATGGCTTAGTGGCCACAGTGGCCCCAAAATTTAAAAATATCCAAAACTGGCAACACCAGGGGGGGCCTTCCGCACTGCCAGAAGAAGCTGCTAGCTGCCCTGAACTCATGCCCTTTGCCTGCCAGACAAAACACTTAGCCTGAAGCCACTGAGCATGCAAGTTAGGCAGGCTTCTCTCTCAGATTCCTTATGCGATATGAGCCAAGGGGTCTCCCCTGATCAAGGCAGCTGATGATCTTGAACCCACAATTGGGCTTGGGAAGCCACCAAGCTGACCACTGGGCTATGATGGTAGGTCCTTCAGCCTTTGATTGCTTGTTGGCCTAGCAGCCTTACAGGGTCAGGCCTCAAGTGCTATTCAGTGTCCCAGCTACATTTTTCCCAGACACATCCTCATAGACACCTCCAGTGCTCAGAAAAAAAAGTATGGACCAAAATCAGATGCTCAGTACACCCTGCAAAACCCCAAAGGGGGTACTGTCACTCATAGTATTTGCCAGTTTCAGAGAAAGAGAATGCTTCATTAGAAGCACAACTGATCTGATACAGAATAGCCATTCCTCTGCTTTCACACACATAAATATGAATAAAACTAGGAAGGGGACAAGGTGAGGCCAGGAAGAGAGACATTTGTAGTAGTACAGAAATGGGAGGTACCTCCACGGCTTCTTTCCATTCCTTAGTAGCTAAACTCCCCAAAAGATAATAACTCTTTCAGAAACTCTTGGAGAAACACAGAGGGAAGTGTTGAGCACAGGGCTTTTCAGAAAAGAATTCTAAGTGGTCCTCTGATTAACGCAAACTACCGAGAAACAAATTCAGCATGATCCAATGAAGGAAGTAGATACTTCTTGCTCCCTTTTTACCCCATGCTCTCTTCTACCTATTCATGGTAGTCACTTACAGAGCAGACCTATATTTTCCTCTTTTTATTGACATTTTTCCAAATTAAATTTAGACAGGCTTGATAGCTGATATGATAAATATCTTTATTCTTTTGATGTGTTTGTCTTTTAGTAGTGGAGGCAAATGATATTTACATTTTGTATTAAAAATGTATTTGAAGAATCAAATTTTGAAAAATTTGACAGGCTGTCATCATTTATTTATACGGGCTTTCATACCTAAGCTATACTGGGTGCATCTACAGGTGCAATTAATGTGCAGCAGTAAACTCTGGTGCTAATTGCACTGGAGTTTATTGTGCCTGGGTGCTGTGTCTTTATATGCACCAAGGACTGCAGCACATTGAGCCAGGGCAGAGCAGTCCCAGCTGGCAGGGGCCCAGGGAGTCAGCCTGCCTGCTGGGGGCTGCTTCAACCCAGCTCAGTGTGCTGCAGAGAAGCTGGTTTAGGGCACAAGGGTGTTCCAGTGCCAGGATAACCAGCAGGTATCTCCGTACTGAAGCACCCGTGTGCCCCAGCCAGACCTGTCAGCATGTACACGTGCGTTGCTGTGCACTAAAGAATGCCACCATAGGGTAGTACTTGTATTTACAAGTCCTAACCTGAGGTGGAGTTGACTAGTTTCCTGCAGCCTAATAGAGGTTGAGTCTTTACTGCAGAGCTAATTAAGCAGCTCTGCAGTAAACATCTCATCTAGATGCACTGACTGTTTCTTTTTTCTGCTTCTATAACATGATTTTCAATACCCCTTTCAACACTTGTTGCCAGGAATTATATAGATACACAGGTTGGCATTGCCTTAGTTTAATATTACAAAGTAACTATTTATCTCTTACACATGCAACTAAGTTTTCCACTGAGAGAGATTGTCTTTTCTTCCATCTTCAAAAGTAGCACAGGTTTAGAGTTGTTTTATTAGCTGAAATCAGACTATCACAAAAATCTTGCAGAGAGAGGTAGTTAGTCGTATTAGTGTGAATTCAGGCAGAAGGCTGAACAGAGTCGGACTTTATCAACTTGTAAGTTCCAAACATGATTTCTATTCACTTCCTTCCTTCCATATTTCTCATCCCTATGCTGCCTGTAATGTCCTGGTACCAGCTTATTATCTAATGTACTGCTACCCTGAATGGCACAGTTAACCATGGGTTAACCTTGTACAAATAGTGTTTTATCAGTAAAAGAGCCTGATAAAGATTGCCAAGCAAACAAGGGGTTTTTTTTGTAGCGCCTCTTTGAAAGCCCCAGATGAAATGATGGTCACCTCCAGGCACTCCACTTATCTATCTCTTTGCCTAGTAA
This sequence comes from Gavialis gangeticus, assembly GCF_001723915.1. Lineage (NCBI taxonomy): Eukaryota > Metazoa > Chordata > Crocodylia > Gavialidae > Gavialis > Gavialis gangeticus. The sequence continues at coordinate 154,179,367 of NW_017729032.1, read as the reverse complement.
ATTGAAATTCCCATATAGATCAAAACATTCAAGACATCAGAAGCAACAAGTAGAATCACAGTCCCAATTCTCCAAAATCTCCAAACACTTTGTTTTTCCATGACACATGTTCAGCGGGGGAAAAAAAGGGTGGGAGGAGGTTGCTAAGCAGAACGTTGAAATGGCTGATCCCCAAACTAAGGGTTGCTGAATAGCAGGAGATTAGCCTTAACAGCAGTAACAGCCCTGCTCTTTACATTTCCATTCCTCCATGTCCCTGCAACTGCCCCTCCTGTAAAAACTTGGTGTGTCTGATGACCCCAGGAACCTGTGATCCAACCCAGGGATGCAGATAATACAACACCTAGCAGACCAATGACCAGACTTGCCATGAAGTTTCATCACAACAAACACACCAAACCCAGAAGAAACAGGGCAGGGAGAAATGTGGCTGTGAGATCCCCACAACCATTTTTTAAATAGGTCCCATTAGCACCACCCATCTTATACAAACTTGGCAGTTTTGGGTTTTTTGGGATTATCCCTGAAATCTGTCAAGCTCTCAGTGGTATTCAGGTGAGTGCAGAGCAGAAGACTGAATGAAATAACCCTGATTCACCCCTCCCCCCAAACCAAGTAGACCCCCAGGAGCACAGTTCACTGATTGATAGTTTGGACATTGTTGCTAGGAGGTCAGAGGGACAGTGTGCTTGAAGGGCCAGCAGCATTATTTAAATCAAGTAGCATTGCAGGCAGTGAATTTTGTGTGTTACTGGCAGCAAACCATTAAGACCTATCATTCTAGACAATTCAGTCATGTAGAGAACAATTTGGGGCAGACCAAGGATTTCAATGGTATTCTGTTAGGAAAGGTCACGTAAGCAGATTGGCGTGACAGTTCACATGTATATATATGCATTGCTAAGCAGTGCTAAAACACAATTCACACCTGTATAGATATGGATATGTTGCAAGTCAGCCCTGCACAAAAAGTTTCCATGCAAACATCTATATAACTGCTCTCAGCCATGGACGGAAAGCATCTGGCAACTCAGGTCAGGCTAACCACTGGGCTATGATGGCTGACCACTGGGCTATGCTCTCATAGCAAGCCCTCTCTCAGTGACTCATTTTGGCCCCAAAAATAAACTTGAGGGAAGCATAAAAGAAGCAGCAATGTCTGCCGGGCTTGGAGGAGTAGCCAGATACATCTCAAAGCTGTGGTCCCAGCTGGGACTACAATGAACTGAAGGATTTGATTGATATTTGGGGGGAATGAAAGGTTCTGGCACTGCTGGAAAATCAGTAAAATAAGCCAGTCTATGCATCCATTGCTGAGCAAATGAAGGAGCGTGGTCACAATCGTGGCTTGGTCCAGTGCCACAGCAAGATGAAGGCCCTGAAATGTGCTTTCCATTGGGCCAAGGACCAGAATTCTCATTCAGGGGCTGGACGCACAGTAGTCTCATTCTATGATAAGCTGTAGAGCATCCTTGCAAAGGATGCAGGAAACACTTGCCTCCGACCCTTCAGTATGATGGGGGTGGGAGGAGGGGGACAGGAGACCACAGTGTCACCTAGCCAGCAAGAGTCCACAGACTGTTCTGCTATTGGAGCAGGCAAAGTGATATGCATTGTGCAGCATTCAGGCCAGCAGTCAGAGGCAGGGGTGCGTGCTTGCAGCAGCTACAGGACACAGAGAACCAAGACACAGTTGTCCTAAAAACAAACCCACTCTTCCTGGGGTCTTTTATAAATAACTCACAGGAGGAAGATGACACATTGGACTCCATGATCATACCGAGCCCGGATTTGTTTGGCATGCCAGAAATTCCCAAGACCCACAGATCGCTGCTGGTGTCAGAGACACCTGGGGCTCCACAGCCTGGGACTTGTAAGTTACAGGGAGAGGGATTTGATTGGTTTGGACCCCCCACCCCTCCCACTCACTGCAGAGAGAGGTGGGAGGGAAGCAATTCAAAATTTTATCAAGCAGCCCATGTCCCTGGAGCTGGGTGGACACTGGCCTCTCACTTGCTGAGGAAGGTGTTGACACTGGCAGTGATGTCCTTCCCAGCAGCGAGGGGCAGGGACATGTAGCACTGCGACAGGTAGCTCTCCAGCCGGCGGTGAAGGTTGCATGGCAGCCCAGGCTTACCCCCCATGCTGTCATAACTCAGGGTCCCAAACAAAGAGCACAGATGTGCCCAGGGAACCAGCAGGATCAGCAGGAGCAAGGCGTAGTGGCTCAGGCACCCCTCCACCTGCACAAACAGATCATCACACACCGCTCAAGAAACACACTGCAGGGGCACACTTGGGGCAGAGCTGTGGCATGGGAGGGGCAGCCCTGTGGCACCTCCACAGAGAGGCCCCCTGGGGGAGGGCGGGGGCACAGCCAGGCCCACGCCCAAGTTGTATGGGAGCCTCACACACCCCAAACTTGGGCACTGTGGGCTGGGTGGCAGCGCAGCAGTGGCAGAGCGGCTGGCCTAAAGGGAGGGGGTGGCAGCAGGGTCTGTTGCTGTGGCAATTGGGAAGAGGGCAGGGGAGGCAGGCTGCCTGCCGCCAGCACACAATGGGCTGCCAGGCCCAGAGGCTTGAGCAGGGATGGGTGGCTCAAGCTACCAGCTGTGTGAGCACAGCCCTGCCCACCTGAACAGCTTATCATGTTCCCTGAGCACCTGCACACTGCTGACCTCTGATCTGAGGCACAGCATCTTTGCAATGTTGTAAACTCACACAAAAGGCTTCTGTCTCTTGTCTGTTCAAGGCCAACATCTGGATGCAGTGGAGAGGCTGCAGAGCCCTGTGGGAATGCTGAAGCCATGCTGAAGCCATATAGCCCACCCAAGGGGGGGAGTTTGTGGGGGGCGGGGGCTTTCAAGGACTGGGATTTTATTATTGTGACCAGAGAAAGACACATTGGACAAGCCAAGGCTGGTTGGTGGTGGGGTGGCCCAGAGTTTTGCTAAGGTGGGGAGCACTAGTTGGGCAGATTCTCTGACCATCAAGTTAACCAGGGGTCATAGATTCATTCACAGATTCATAGATGGCCAGAAGAGAACTGAGCAGATCATTGAGTCTGACCCCCTGCCTAGGCAGGAAAGAGTGCTGGGGTCAGATGACCCCAGCCAGATGCCTATCCAGCCTTCTAGGTGCTGTGGGGGCCAACAAACAACTTCCCCCCAAACCTTCCACAAACTAGCAACCCTCCCCCCCCCAAATCCATGGTCTGTTGAACTGAGAGAGAGAGAGAGAGCATGAAGTGAAAAATCCAACAAAGCAGGTAGAAACCTTTATTTACAACCAACAATTTTTTTTAAAAAGGAAACAAACTACAGAACAACTCTTTTAAGATATCAATTCATAATCAGTACGAATTACCATGAATTACTATAATGGTGCATGAATAGTTAAAAAACACAATGACAATAATGGTGCCATTACTATAACAATTACTATAATGGCCCACTTACCAGAATAATACATGAATTGTGAAAAAAAATCAATAATAAACTTTAACTAAAAGAACGTGACCCTAAAATGGACTTTCCTTCAGAGAACGATCAGGTCACAGAGCATGGATCTGTGCCTGCTGTTGCTGCTTCCCTGCAGAGGCAAGTGCAGGACTGGGGCTGACGATCACCAGGCATAGGATCATTACAGTATGCCGTCAGTATTTGCTGGTCCTGCTGGGTCTCCAAATGCCTCCTGGACTCAGCGCAGTTCCTTTAGTGTTGGATGGCCATGATGCTTCCTGTACCATGATGGATCAGTCTGACCAGCTCACGCAGCCACTGCTCACATTCTCTGAGGGCAAGCACCAGCCTGTCAGTTTGTACATCAGCTGCAGCCTGCCTTGGTTGCCTGTGTGTCTTTGCTGGAAGCTGAAAATCACGAAATGCGGGAAATAAAAGTGAGCTAAGGGTGCTTGCTGCTATAAAAAGACATTCTGCAGATCTTGTGAGTGGAAAAGAAGTGTTCAGACCAAAATGACCAAGGAGTGCCTGGCTGCAGGGGGGGTAGCAGGCCCTGAGTGGCTGTAAACAAGTGTGATCCCACTGCAAACAAGCAGCTGCAAACAAGTCCACCTCCCCACCTTCACCTCACAGCCCAGCCTAATCGCAGCTCCCAGTTCAGGTGACGGGTGACTATAAGGTTCCACAGGGCTTCACACGCCCGCTGTGAAGGTCAAGCTGCTCGGTCTTTCCTCGGAGGAACTGGCAGGTAACATGACTGGGACCCTTCTGCTGTCTTCTCCACTGAAGTCCCTGGATCCCCTGCAACTCACAGTGGTGGTTGGTGAAGGGTCCACAGGTGAAGATGCCCCGGAGGCCTCTGAACCTCAGTGTTCATGCCAATCCACTACCTCCATTAGTGGCTGGCGGCACCTGTAGTGGGCCATGTCATTCAGTGGGGTGCCCTGCCACTGCTTTCATGACATCCCTGCAGAAGGCAGCCCAAAGGATTTTTGCCTTGATCCAGCACTGGAGCAGGGTCCTGCTGTGCCCCTGCTCTGCCATTCTCCTTGCAACGTTAAGGAACATGTACCAGTTGGCCCACAACCTGCAGACAAACTGGAGCACATCCTCAGGGCCCCCCAGCACCCACACCAGGCTCTTTGCTTTGGCAAAGGTCCAGTAGGACCTAGACCTATCCCAAAACAATGTCTGCTCCATTCTCCACTGAACATCAGACCGCGCATCAATAAGGGGGACCCTGGGGAGCTGTGCACTCAATTTATAGGTCTTGAAGTTACCTGGCCAAGGGAAGTTCACCCCCTCTCACCCTGTTGTTTCTGGGCAACATTTGGATGGCAGACATGCTCTGCAACTGTTGCAACTTTTCGCATCAGTGAAAGGTGTTCACCTATGGGACTGACCCTCATAAATCCCTGTACATGCATGGCACAAAGGCAGGCTAAACAGTGACCCATGCGTGAAGACACTGCTCCCAGGGGGCCCTGACCAACAGACTGACCAGCTGTCCAGAAGCCCACCTACCCCCTCCCCAACGTGGGGCTGGCACAAGCCTCAAGTCTGGCTTGTGCCTCAAGCTTGAGTAACCAAGGTGAACCAGGAAAAGTGCCTGCTCTCCTGGAACTGCAGGTCAGCTTGGCGGGGGAGGGCCTTCACACTGAAAAAATATGTTATAATGCTTGAAGGCTAGTATGTGTCACCCTGAGACTGGGCACCTGCTTACTGCTTTTAACGGCAAGGACAACCACGCTTGGCAGCCCACATAAATCAGGTCATCAGTTATAAATTCCATGCATTAACCCTGAACCCCAAACTAGGGGAACAGGATACACCTTTCACCAGCACAGGTCATTTTTATTCCATAGAGTGGTTTCTATAATTATGCTGAGGGGGTCAAGGTCTACCACACACAACATTATCCCTGATAATGGAGAAGGGAACACATATAGCAGACACTAGTCGAGCTCCAAAAGAGGATGACCCTGATCTGCAACCCCCCAGCACACCCTGGAGACCTTTGGACACCCACCACACCAAGTGGAATAGAAGATGACAACCACAGATCAGTGTCTTTGAATTCTTTATTTAATAAAATACGGTCATCAGAAGATGGATTCGTGTTGGGCTCTGCAGCTACACCTGGTGTCCTAAAGCATTCATTCCTCACAAGTACATGCAAAAAAGGGGCTAACTACACAAAAATTGTAGGGACACGCATTGGTCAAAGGTGTTCATTATACATCATCCAGTGAATTCCCCTGTATACGTGCCAGATTAATGGCTGCAACATTTCAAGTTGCAACATTACAAACTAAACTACAGGCATACCTCATTTTATTGCGCTTCGCTTTATTGCGCTTCACAGATATTGCATTTTTTACAAATTGAAGGTTTGTGGCAACCCTGCATCGAGCAAGTCTATCGGCGTCATTTTTCCATCGGCGCCATTTTTCCAACAGCATTTGCTCACTTCGTGTCTCTGTGTCACATTTTGGTAATTCTCACAATATTTCAAACTGTTTCATTATTATTATATTTGTTATGGTGATCTGTGATCTTTGATGTTACTATTGTAATTGTTTTGGGGCGCCATGAACCGCACCCATAGAAGACGGTGAACTTAATCGATAAATGTTGTGTGTGTTCTGACTGCTCCACCGACCGGCCGTTCCCCCATCTCTCTCCCTCTCCTCAGGCCTCCCTATTCCCTGAGACACAACAATATTGAAATTAGGCCAATTAATAACCCTACAATGGCCTCTAAGT
>NW_017729032.1:154163519-154172588 GCF_001723915.1 Gavialis gangeticus | reverse complement strand
ACTCGCTGAAGGCTCAGATGATGGTTAGCATTTTTTAGCAATGAAGTATTTTTTAATTAAGGTATGTACATTGTTTTTTTAGACATAATGCTATTGCACACTTAATAGACTACAGTATAGTGTAAACATAACTTTTATATGCACTGGGAAACCAAAAAATTCGTGTGACTCGCTTTATTGCAATATTCGCTTTATTGCAGTGGTCTGGAACCAAAACCGCAATATCTCTGAGGTATGCTTGTACATCAAGATGTAGTTTAGTTTGAAACTATGTAAATTCATTTAAAACCCCCAAAATTCCCGTACATGTAACATGTGGGGCCATTAAGCCATACAAAGGGAAATCTCCATCACATGTACATTGTCTTGGTGTTGTGTACAAGTGCCCTAAGAGAAGATACCACAACTCAGAGCTATCTGTGAACATTTCCTGTGAACTTTTCCCTGAGAGGAGCTGGTCAGGGACACTTGTAAAAAATGTAGCGACTTTTTTGTGGAAGTAAACACTACAGATATCAGACTAACCAATACAATAGCTGGGTAGTCTTTAATTTGATAAGGAAATTGTCATGGGATGGGGTCCCTAAGGATGGCTGTGTTACCCCTAAGGCCCCTCAACCATGCCAATTTGGCCCACTGGGCACCCTCAGTTCTCACCCACCATGTCTTTGATGGAAATATAAAAATAGGGAGGCTGCCTTTAAGTCCTTTTGGATATGGGTTGATGGACTGTCTGAACCCCATGGGTTCCCGGACCCCTTGTGGGTCCCATTTCACAATGGGTGTTTCAGGGGCAACCTAGCCTATCGGCTATACGCATGGCTCCAACCACCCCTTTACCATGCCCCAAGCCTCGCAGATGGTATCAACGTTGTCTGGTCTGGGCCTTGCTATGAATTGGCCCCCTTGTCCTCTCTGGGCTCTTCGCAGCCCTGTCTCTGCACCTCACTGGCACCTGGGCTCTCCACAGCTCACTGGGCTCTCCACAGTGTCACGCCTCCTCTGATGCTGGGGTCTGTGCACCCCAAATGCCGTGCCGTTTCTGGCACTGGGGTCCCCAGGCTGCAGTGGGCCCCCAATGAGGCCTCCTCCTTCCCCAAATAGCCTCACCCAAATCACTGTTCTTATAAAACTATAACCAAACATAAGCCCCTGGGCTATAACATAACACCCACTGCATAAGGTGTGCTCAGCCCCTTTCTATTACTGGGAGCAGAACTTAATCAAGCCTTTTCCCTTCACTTATTCTGCAAGGACTCCTGCCTTCTTGTCTACCAGCAGAGAACTGCTTTCTCTAGCTCTAGCCTGGGGTTTATATGGGCCCAGGGCCCTCCCCCTTCTGGTCAGCTGACCATATGCAGGTGCAGGCTAATTTGCTGTCTGGCTTGTTGCCCTGGTAACCTGTATCTGGGCTTCTGTCTCTCTCTTTGGCCCTCTCCCAGACAGTTTCTGCTCTTCTAGGAGCAGGGCACCTTAGTGCCCTGTGACAGAAATATTATACTGTCTGATGGCATGCTGATGAGAGTAATAAGCAATAATAAACTCAATTAGTCCTGCTCATTATACATATAAAATTTTGTAGACTAATTAGCAATATGTACAAGGATCCCACCCTTTGTATTTAAAGGAGTTAAAGACTCCAGATCCTACACAACTCTTTGGGAAAGTTACTTATAGTTAGGAACAGGCAAAGGAACAAGCTTTCTTATGTGATTATTGCGTGTTCAGGTTCCTTTGCCGAGGCAGGGTATAATGCAAATTCAAAAGTGAAAATGAAATAAGATGAGTCTGGTATCTTTAAAATCATACAATGATTCAGGTTGAAATGATGCAAATATCCTGATGACAGTTAGCTCTGTGTCTCCATTTCCTATGGTCTAGATGGCATGCCTTCTCTAATTTCCTAGAGTTTTGCTGAGATTAGAGATTATCAGAATCATGAGTCTATGTAAGACAGAAGTGATTATGGGTGTGTCCACACATGCAAGCATGTGCGCTTGCAGCAGCTCAAATAGAAGTGGTGCAAATTTGAGCCAGGGCTTTTTGCCTCAGTGCACATGCTCGGACATGCACTTTGCTGTGGAGCAAATTGTGCCACTTGGGGCAAAATAACCCTGCCTGGCTCCTCCTGGATCTGCATGCAGAGGGAGCTAGAGCCTGGGACTAGCACCTGTGCTGTCCCCAACAGTATAAAAAACTACCCTTTGTGCCAGCTGGACTGCTGCAGCAGCATCCCAAATCCATTTTTAAAAATACCCCAAAATCCATGTTCTTCCACATTTAAAACAAAAAAAATGACTCTATACACACACACACACACACACACACACACACACACACACACACACACACACACATCTAGAGAGAGACAGACAGACAGACAGACAGACTGACAGTCATAAGTTGGGTAATGCTTTATTGGTATATTTACAATGTTAAAGCAATTTGGAAGCCTACCAGTGTATCTATCATCATGAAAAAATAAATTCTTAATACCTATATGTGTTGTCTGCTTTTGGTTTTCTTCACACATAATAGGTGTGTGATGGGGAGATGTGGTGTTTGCAGAAAGGGGGTGACAAGGGGTGTGGGGGAGGGTGGGTGTGTGTGTCTGGAGGGATGTGGGTTGGTCTGTGGGTAGGAATGGGGCAAATGCTGGGGAAACTGTGGGTGTGGGGGACCTTGTGCGGGGACTTCTCAGGAGGGGTGGGTTCCCTGGCCCCCACAGGGTGCAGCCCCCCAGCACATGGAATGTCCCCCCTCCCCCACCCAGGGTCCCAGCTCCCCCCTGGAGGGCCACAGCCCCTATCCCCCACAGGGCCCCAGCCCCCCTGCCTAGGGTCCCAGGCACCCTGGAGGGCACCCCTCCAGGGTCCCAGCTCCACCCTGGAGGGCCCCAGCCCCCCACCCAGGGCCTGTAACTAACCTTTAACAGCAGCAGCGGGGGGTACATGCACTGAGTCCAGCCAGGTCCTGCTGGCTCTGGGGCTGTTCCTGCTGTCCAGCCGGGCTGGTCTCATGGCAGCAGGACCTGGGGTGTCATGCGGGGACTGTGTGCCAGGCCCAGCTGGGTCCTGGGGCCACTCTGCAGCCCAGCCAGACTGGGCCCATGGTGACAGGACCTGGCAGGAGACGTGGTCCCCACGTGCGGGGCCCAGCTGGGTCCCACTGCCCTCAGGACTGCTCTGCCGGGTGGTGGGGGGGATGTCCCTGGGGCTGCAGGGGGTGAGGACCTGGCCCAGATCCCTGCAGCTTGCTAATCCAGCTTTGCACTGGAGCAGGTCACAGGGGTCCGGGAGGCACAGTTCCTGTGCGTGCCTCCTGGAGCCCTGTGACCTGCTCCAGTGCAAAGCCAGACTAGCAAGCCACATGGGGCTGGGCCAGGTCCTCGCCCCCACCCCCCACAGGCACAGGGGGTAGAGGCGGGAGCTGGTCCTGGGGCCCAGCCCGTGTGACGCGCTGGGTCCTGCTGCCTGGCCGGGCCCTTTCTATAGCCGCAGGACCTGGCCCAGCATGCGGGGACCACGTGGAGCCAAGCCAGCTCCTGATGGCCCTAGGGCTGTTCATGCCGCCTGGCTGCTGGCTGGTATGAGCTTCCCCAGGGCCAGCAGTACCCGGCTCAGCTCCACACAGTCCCTGCACGCTGGGCCAGGCCGGGGAGCATGAGTCACCTGGGGCCAGCAGGACCCGGCTCGGCTCCACACAGTCCCTGCACACCGGGCCAGGCCGGGGAGCATGAGTCACCTGGGGCCAGCAGTACTCGGCTCAGCTCCACACAGTTCCTGCACACCGGGCCAGGCCGGGGAGCTTGAGTCACCTGGGGCCAGCAGGACCCGGCTCGGCTCCACACAGTCCCTGCATGCTGGACTGGGCCAGGGAGCACGAGCAGCCCAGGAACCGCACGGCTTATGCTGCCTGGCCCAGCCCAGTGCACGGGGACTGCACAGAGCCAAGCCAGGTCCTGCCGGCAGCCAGGAGGCATGAGCAGGCCCAGGGCCAGCAGGACCTGGCTTGGCTCTGTGCAGTCCCCACACGCCGGCCCAGGTCCTGCTGCTATAGGAAGGGCCCAGCCGGGCACCGGGTCTTGTCACCATGGGCCGGGTCCCAGGGCTGGCTCCCACCTCTGCTCCCTGTGCCTGCAAGGGGTGAGGGCCTGGCCCAGCCCCATGTGGCTCACTGGTCAGGCCTTGCACTGGAGCAGGTCACAGTGTTCCAGGAGGCGCAGCTCCTGTGTGCGCCTCCCGGAGCTGTGCAACCTGTTCTGGTGCAAAGCCAGACTAGTGAGCCACAGGGATCTGGGCCAGGTCCTCCCCCCCCGCAGCCCCAGGGACATCCCCCCTGCCACTCCCCAGCCCCTTCCCCATATCACCCTGCCATCCCTCACCCACCCACACCCATGAAACACCACCCTCCCAACTTACCATGGACAGTGCTGAGGGCAGCAGGAACACCAAAGAGATGATCTGGCCAAAACCAAAGCGTCTCTTTTGGAGAACTGGCTCTGGGCATGGTCTTGAACCATACCTTGCTCAAGTCTTTTGCAGAGTGGTTTTTTTAGACCCCTGGATATCCAAGGGTCTACTTTTCTTTTTCTTGTTCCCGCATGTCCCTCTTGCCCCACCTCAAAGAGATCTGAGTGGGGCAAGAGGCACATGCACGCTCATCTAGACGTGCCCTATGATAGAATGTCAGAAACTTGAGAAACTAACAGAGGTAGTATCTGTGTCATCTGCTGAGAAACTGTAGCATCTTTTCTAACCTGATTTGCATGTCACGTTTCCTACCAAAACTCTGCTGGTTCTACATAAACAGATAGCAATGACAGCTGAGATTGTGGCAGCATTTGTTTGTGAATTTTTATGAATGTGTATGTGTGTGAGAGATATATCATATATATAAAATGGTATTTCCTACTTTATGGACAATGTAACTTTAAATTAAGACTTGGGTGAGAACATACATTGGGTGTATATTTTGTTTTTTAAATGGACCATATATAGCAATCAGCCTTACTCTTTTCCAGCAAGGGGGAAAAAAATCACAAAGCACATTCATAGAATAATTCACAAAGGACATTTCAAACCAGAAGGCAGGTATGAAGAAAGAGCATAGCTTATTAATTTAAAGAGAATTGTGTCAGGAAAGGAGAAATAATATTTTTTCATGAGAATGTGCAAAAATATCTTGAAATTTAGCCAGTGCTTTTTTGAAAAGAAAAAAAGAAAAAAAAAGAAAATGAGAAGAATAGAAAAGAATATCCTATTTCAGGTAGACATGAATAGATGGGCCATCTTTTAGGTCACAACTCATTATCTTAATACTAGATGAGAGTTTGGGGCCCAATTTTTCTAACCCTTGACATTCATAGCAATTTGAAGAGGAGCATAAATCAAAAGCCAAGACAGTTCTGTAACTATACTTTTTAGGTACATAAAATGCTCACATGTAAGTCAAAAATACACTTCTTTTTTTAGCATGTTGATTGTCATTGCTGCTACCTCTGATTTGACAATGACACAAGCACAATCTCACAGTAAAGAATGTTTTCCAAACTCCTGGGGTTCTGAACAGATTCACCATGAAACCTTAGGACATGAAGAAAGTGTTTTACATTTCTGGTAGTGTAAGGGAGCCCTGTGTAAATAATAATCAGGCTCCTGGTCAATCCATGCTAATAATCTGTGTAACAGGTTAAGCTACACAAGTCCTACAGAGTCAAAGGGCATCATACCAGTCAGATCCTGCATAGCGCTGCTTGGAAAGTGGTTAGGAAAATGCAAAGGAATACATTTGCTTACCTGATCTTTGCTTGCTGGCATCTTTGCTGAGCATTAGAGATGCTCCCTAGTGTAGAACTGTTGGGAATTGGGAGATGGTCCCTCAGCCAGGTAATAGCTAATTATAGAAAGATAATGGGCCTGTAGAAGTTAGTCTGCTATTCCACAGTAAAACATGCTGTTTTATTCTTCTCATTCATACTTGAATGTGTTTATTGGATCCTGTGATCACTACAAGCAGGACCTAATTCAAATTCAAAACAGAAATGAAACAGTCCAACCTGGTATATTTAGTTGATGAGCTTTGTCCTGTTTGCCAGGCACCCTGCCTGCTCTTTGAGTGTGGCTTTGCCCTTTAGTCCTGCCATGAAAAGAAAGCCTGAAGTGAAAGTTTAAACTATTATCTCTCAGTACAGGTGGGAACCTGAAAACCATAGATCCAAGAGACCTGCTAAGACAAAATAAAATGGAGGGTGAAGAAAAAAACGGAGTCACTATAAAGATCTGAATTTATTTTTTTAAATAAGCAGTCAAACAAATTCAGTTGTGGGCTGAATTACTTCATATCAGTGTGAAGGAGAGAGCAGGAGGAAGAAAGCAATGGGAACTTTTCCTCAGCAGTAATATTGTTAGAAGACATATTAAAAGGCTGTGCAGTAACTTAGGGCAGAATCCCAATTCCCTTTACTTGGCCAAATGGCAGTTTTGCAGCTGCATAACTGGTATTTTGGGCTCTTACACACTGTTGGGATCCTATTCCACATGCAGCAGACACATATCAGCATCTGCAGTTACTGAACATGCACAGTAGGCTGCACTCTGTCCGGGTGGGTAAGCAGCTCCATATGCTAGGCAAGTATAAGTCATGAAATTGTCACTACACCATCACAAAATATGTCCACACAGCAGGTGAAATAGGATTACAAACTATGGACCAGTGCCAGAAAAGACAATTACACAGCTCGGCAAGTCCTATTTTACCATGTCAAGTAAAACAAGATTCTGTTCTTAGTTTCCTCCTTCTTTAATGCAGAGAGGGGGGAATTAGTATGGAACTAATTAGAAGAGGCAAGAGATAGTAACCATTGTACTTTGGCAAAATGTGAAGTTACAGTGATTTACTTTATCTGGTCCTCCTTGTCTGCTGGTGTCAACCATTGTAAACTACTTGAATCATAATAGCCTCCTGCTACTCCATCTGTTTGTTGCATCCGCATCATATATTTCATCATACACAGTTTGTAAGTTCTTTAAGGGAGGGCCTGTGTGTCTTCTGTGTGTGGGATGCACAGCACAATAGGATCTTGATTCCTGACTGGGACCCTCTAGGCACTGCTGAAATAAAAGTAAGAAAAGACTCCAGTCAAAATCACCCATCTGTCTAATCTTGGGAATCTCTGGATCTGCCCAATTCTAAATACCTGCCCATTTTTTTCTGAGAAAAGAACCACCACAACAACACCCAGCTGATTACATGGAGAAAATTAAGAAAATGCAAAGATGGATGTGACATCACAGGCTTAAAATGAGGGATTAAGGGGGTGACACAGCTGAGAACCCCATGCCCACTGTTCCACAAAGATATTCAAGAACGCAGTAGGCTTCTCCAGTTGAACTCTACCTAAAGTGTGAGATAACAATGGAATGGAAATAGGCTCCATATTCATGAAGTACCTTCCTTCTCTTGTTCTTATATGGTCATCTTGGTCAGTGGCAGAAAGATGAACAAGGAGAGCTCATGACTTTATAGAAACCATAGTGTGCAAAGATTAGAATTGATAGGGGAAAAGAGCATCCAGGAGGTTCTGGAGGAGACAGAGCAGGAGCTGTAACCTGGCTTGCTATAGATATAAATGTACCAGGGGCCGTTGTCATGTCCTAAAAGGAGCAGGTACCAGAAGACTTGCTAAAACTTGTCATCAACATGTTGGTCCTCACACCTCAGTGGTCAGCACTGTTGGCAGATGGCCCCACCATCAAGGAAGCAAATGGGGTGGAGCACAAGTCAATAGAAGCCAAGGGAGAGTAGCACCTTATAGACTAATATGTTCAGAGTGTTACAAGCTTTCACAGGCTGCAGCTTACAGTCCATTCATAGCATTTGACAAAGTAGCTTCCTATGGAAGCTCAAACTTCTCTGAATGAGTTAGTTTATGATGGGGGTGGGCAAATTCTGGTCTGCGGGCCGGATCAAGCTCATAGTGGACTCCATTTTCCAGTACCTGCTGCATGCGTCACTGGCCAGTTTCCACAGAGACCACAGAACCAGCAGGGCCCTGACAGAATGGGGCCAGGGTTTCCATGTCAAGGCATGCAGCTGGCTAGGGAGCTGCCCCAGGGCCAGAGTCAGGATCTTGCAGTGGTGACAGCACTGGTTTTCATGTAGCCAGGGTAGAGCCTTGATCTGCTGCCTGCATGCCCCTGCCTGAGTTGTGCAGGCAGCAGGTCACAGTTCTGCCCTGGCTCCGGCCTGCTCTGTCACCACTGCAAGGGAGCAGCTCCTTGCCCAGCTGCCTACCCTGCCAATGCTGCTGGTGCCAGTCTCCATAGAAACCCTGGCCCTATGCTGTTGCACCCCACAGTTCCTGGAGTCTCCATGGAAACGGGCTGCAGCGATGTGGGTAGGGGCTGCTGGGAAATAGTCCAGCCACCAGCTGGATCCACCATTTAGCCCACCCCTGATTTATAAGGTGCTACTCTGCCCCACCTTCCTTCCGACCTTAAACTAATCCTGATAACTACCTCTGTCTGAATTTACATTTTTCACTTGTATTCAATAATTATGTTAAATATCTATACTAAATAGGCTAATAGGCAAGGGAACTACATTAATCTACCATACTTGGTCACTTTTATATGAAACATAAGGTGTACAGTGCCTGTTTTGTTTTTGTATTTAATTTATTGATATAGGCTATTCTTGAAATAATGGTGTGTATTCATGTATTAAAATACTAACAGGAGGGTCTTTCACAGTGTCTCAGTAAAACAGGATGCTTTGAGTACTGTGTAATTAATTACCCCTCCGAGACATGATTTTATGTGAAGTAGATTTTCCTCATTAGATTACCATTTCATGACCTTTTATTTATCATAAATAATAATCTTCAGTGCTTCCTAGACAGCGAAGAAAAACAAAGGTAAAATCTTCCATTGTTCTCTGAAATAAGCCTATGGCTTGGCAGAGGTACAGAGACTCTTGTAAATGTGTAATTCAGTACATAAAAGAAAGTCTCTTATAAAGCGATTCTCATTAGACTTGAGGCACCCCTCCAAAACTTTTATGAATTGA
>NW_017729032.1:154161519-154162799 GCF_001723915.1 Gavialis gangeticus | reverse complement strand
CCATCAAGGAAGCAAATGGGGTGGAGCACAAGTCAATAGAAGTCCTTGCAAGTCATGTTTCAAAGATATGCCAGTGGAAGGTCATGCAGCCAACTCAAGTGGTACCTATGAAGTGGCCAATGGAAAATCCAGACAGCCAAGGGTTAGGGGGCACATCCCACAGGACATGCTCAACATAGAAAAGAGGCAGTGGAAAAGTGGCACTCAGCTCTGGAAGCACATGGTGGGTGATGTGCATGGAGGGGGATTATGTTGTATGTCAAGCTAGTGCCATGGGGTCTATGCAGTCCCTCCATATTTAGTCTGCATGTATCCACTGTCAGCTGTTAGTTGACATGCAGCTAGTGTAGGTCATGGCAGTGCTTTCTGTATAAAAATAAAGAGACCTTTTTACAAGGTCCTGTCATCTTTCAGAGAGAGTTATACTGCAGAGTTCACTCCTAGAGCCAAATTTTACCTGCAATTTCTGTCTATATGCCGCAAATCTGTTTAATCTTTCCCTTGCTGTTTTCCACCATTTCAGAGCTGTGTAGTTGAAAAGTATACAAAGGTTGCTAAGGAGAGAGCGAAGAGAAATACAAAGGACCTTCATGTGCTATGGTGTAGTGGGCTTAGCAGCATTTGATTTGTTTTGGTTTGGGTTTGGGGATTTTTGGAATGATAATTAAAAACAGAATCAACGATCCATTATAGAGTGACAAATCTATGGTTACATGTACCATATTTTCTTGCATACAACACACCCCAGAATGAAAGATGCACCTTAATTTTTTCTTCATTCTGCCTTTCAAAAACATCACTCCTTGCAGGAAATAACTGAGTAGCAGCAGCTAGGCAGCAGAACCTCCTTATTGTAAAAGCAGCAGAAATTGCTGTTACTAGAATTCCTCCCTTAATGGAGGAGATCTCAGAGACCTTGGCAATGATCTTCATGAAGTTGTGGGAGAAGGCCCAGGGTGACAGAGGACTGGGAAAATTTCAGTGTAGTGCCCCTCTTTAAAAAAGATAAGGAAAAGGACCCAGGGAACTACAGATCTGTTAACCTCACCTAAATACCTGGGAAGTTGCTGAACCGTATCCTAAGGAAGGCCCATTTGCAAGCATCTGGTAGAGGAAAGACTCATTACAAGCAGCCAGCACAGATTTATGAAAAACAAAACATGTCAAACAACCCTGATATCTTTCTTTGACAAAGTTAGTACTTGGGTGGATGAAGGGAATGCTGTGGATATAATGTATCAGGACTTCATCAGGGCTGTTGACAAGGTCCTACATGATCT
>NW_017729032.1:154144005-154156519 GCF_001723915.1 Gavialis gangeticus | reverse complement strand
CGTATCCTAAGGAAGGCCCATTTGCAAGCATCTGGTAGAGGAAAGACTCATTACAAGCAGCCAGCACAGATTTATGAAAAACAAAACATGTCAAACAACCCTGATATCTTTCTTTGACAAAGTTAGTACTTGGGTGGATGAAGGGAATGCTGTGGATATAATGTATCAGGACTTCATCAGGGCTGTTGACAAGGTCCTACATGATCTTCTCATAAACAATTTGGAGAAATGTGGGCTAGATAAAACTACTACAAGGTGGATAGATAAGTGGCTCAATAGCCACAAGCAGGTCCATGTCAGAATGGCAGAAGGTTTCAAGAGGAGATCCACGGGGGTCTGCCCTGAGCCCAGTGCTTTTCAATATGTTTATTAATTATTTGGATGCTGGCATATAAGCTTCTTAAGCATGTTTTCAGATTACACGAAACTAGGAAAGATTGCAAACACATTGAAGGATTCAGGAGCAATTCATAAGGATCTTGACAGACTGGAAAATTGAGCTACAGCTAACAGGAGGAAGCTCAATGCTGGCAGATGCAAGGTACTACACATCAGGAAGAATAATCAGAAAGCACAAATATAAAAAGGGTGACACAGCTGAACAGCAGCAGAATGGAAAAGGACTTGGGAGTCTTGGTTAAACCAAAGACTCAGTTTGAATCTGTAGTATGATGCAGTTGCAAAAAAGGCAAATGCTGTTTTGGGATAAGGTAATAGAAGCATTACATGCAAGACACAGGAGGTGACAGTGCCTCTCTACTTGGCACTGTTTTGCCCCATCTGAAGTACTGTGTTAAGTTCTGGCATCTGCATTTTAAAAAGGATGTGGAATAGTTAGAGAGGGTCCATAGGCAGGAGACAAAAATAATAAAGGGCTTGAAAAGCAAGTCGTACATAGAGAGACTGAAAGTGCTAGGCAGCTTGCAGAAAAGGTGTTTAAGAGGGGGCATAATAGCAGCCTTCAAATACTTGAAGAGCTGCCATAAAGAAGAGGGAAAGCTCTGCCATAAAGAAGAGCGGTGAGGTGAATTTGACATTCCAGCTCTACTTCATGGTTTCTTAGTTCATACATACTATGTTTCAATGGCAGGCTCTCAAAATCGTTTGCCTGGGCTGATAAAAGCCAAACTGGCTGAACTTCAGGAGATGCTAAGAGGCTCATCTGTTTCCCCAGGCCTCTTCAATGAGGCTGTGTGGAAAGCCTGGATTTTCTTTTGGTGTGAGGGATGGGTTAGTTAGTGTTTGCAGCTAGCTCAGTATAGTGATAGTGAGTGCTGCTGGTCACTGTGGACATGCAGTTATTAATTGTAAATGTAGTTGGAGACTGATAGTTCATCACATAAAAGAGCAAATAACTAAATAAACTTAATACTGAATTTATCCTTTTTGACATAATGCCACATGGAAGCTGAAACTCCAGCTGAACTTGAAATTGTTTCATTAGGTAAGGGGAAAATGTAATGCTATCAGACCATTATGACTTAGCACTGCCCTGGAGACAAACTTTGTTTTATTATACTATACAAAAGTAGCTCTTAGCAACATAGGACTGGAAGGGACCTTCAGGGCTGTTGAGTCCAGTTTCTTACATTAGCACTTCATAGGATCATAGGAAAGTAGACGTGGAGACCTCACAAGGTCATCTAATCCTGCCACCTACTCAAGGCAGGATCATCCCTGACGAAACCATCCCAGCTAAGTGTCTGTCCGACCTGCTCTAGAAAACTCCTAAGATGGAGATTCCACAATTTCTTTAGGTAGCCTGTTCCAACGTTGGACCACCCCCAGAATCAAAAAGTTCCTCCTCAACTCCAACTTAAATTTCCCCTGCTGCAGCTTGAGGCCATTGCTTCTAGTCCTATTATACATAGGTACTCATTACCTGAAGGTATCCCCAAAATCACTACTTTAAGCTCCGACCTACAACTACAAGGAACAACATTCAAACCACCAAAAGTACCCTATAGAAGAATGGTTCTCAACCTTTTGGATTCCAGACACCCTTCATCGGACTTGAGGCACCCCTCCACAATGTTTGTGAATTGAGTGCCACCCAGTTTCAAGAACTAATTTACTGCCTTGCAGAGGGACTGAGCACTGAAGTTGGGGATCATTCAGGCAGGGACAAGGGTAAGCTTGGCTTTATCTTATCTAACTTATCTGCTTTATCTCTTCACACCTTGCAGCACCCTTCAAAGGATCTGGCAGCACCCCATGGTGCCCTGGTACCCTAACTGAGAATCGCAGCTATAGAATATCCTTTTGTTTAACTTGAGTTCATCAAACAGCAGTTGGGCATAATGAAAGGCTTCCATTCCACAAATGAAAGCTGAAAAAAATGTTAAGAATATTTGGATTGGTTAAAGAGAGAACATTTATTGTGCCTTCTTTTTACATCAGTGCCCTGTACTGTCATCAGTATCACCACTCTGCTAAGCAGTAGATGCCCAGCACCTTACAGGTTGGATTCTCAGTGGATGGAAAACCAGCAGTGAAGCAGTGGCAGAATGTACTTTTCCTTTAACTTGTTTTATTTATATAGGTGTAACCCGGGTGATACTCCAAGATGTACCCTCTCTCCAATTGAAGGGATCAAAGCAGGTGCACAGGCACTGTGGGAGGTGTAGGGACTCTCCTCCCCCTATAGAGCAGAGCCAGACCACCAATGGGGACTTAACCATATACCTTTTAATACTGGGAACATAACAGGCATAAATCAGAGGGCAGAGTGGACACTACAATGCCCCAAGGGGGCAGGATTCAACAAAGGTTAGACACTTACAATCATTGACAAAAAACAGGGTTAACAAAATATAAAACACAAACAGCAGAACAAACCATATGGGTTGGTGAAATATAAAAAGACACAAAATGCAAAATGTCAAATGACAACGAAATATAGGGCCTTGGTACCTGGAGGGGGAGAACACAATGGCCCCTTTCCACTGCAAGAAGATTTGCTTCTTGTTAGCGCACTCATCCCAAGTCACCTCAGCTGAAACTTGAACCTAGATCTCCCACATGGTGGGCAGGAATGCACTACACAGCTAGCACTGCTCCAGCCTGCTAGGTGTCTTGACTTTCCCAGAGCCCCAGCCTCATGTTGAGCTGCCCGGCCTCTTATTGGAGGAGCTGGAAGCAGCGCTGGGAACCTCTCAGGTCGCTGCTCAGATCCTTGCTGGAGCAGAGGGGAGCCTCTCCTGCTGGCTGCAGCCTCTCCCAGGGGATCCTAGAGCCCAGTGGGGGCCACTCCTGCCGGCTGCACACTGCGCTGCTGAGGGTCCCACTGCTGCCTGCAGGTCCTGCTCTTTCAGGCTCTTCCAGGGCACTGCTCCTACCCCACCAGCTCATCTCTGTGAAGCTCCTTCCTTGTTGTCCCACACTGGTCTCTCCCCTGAGTCAGCCCACGCTGCCCCTTTTATCCCCCTCCACCAGGTGACCCAATCAGGTGAGTCTCTGGGGCCTGATTAGTGCGGAAAGGAAATCCCAAATCCTCCAATCATCTTTTACCCCTTCAAAACCCCTGGGCCAAATCATTACCAGATTGGTGAGGAAAGGGAATCCCAAGTCCTCCAATCATCTTTTGCCCTTTCAAAACTCCTGGGTCAGGTCACTGCCAGCCAGCCCGGCACATAGGAAATAAGAGATTTATAGTATGCAGTATATTTTTATCTTCTAGAAATCTCAGGCCAGTACCAAGCTCCTGTTCCCAGGGAGCAACCGTGCATCAAGAATTGACTCTCATCAGAGTCCACAACAGAGCATAATCACTCCTGCTTGAACAGCTCCCTGTTCCTTCATGCTGCCTTTACTCAAAAATATTGCATAATTTAAAAGTTAATTGCATGGCATGTCTTCCAAAAAGGATCAAACTTGCTTGCAAGCCAGAAGCTTTCAAGCAGCAACACCTCTTGGGGATGTCTGTCATGTAATAATGTTACACCACAGAATGGCTTAACTGGATTAGTGTCTAAGGTCTGATCACAATTTTTTCCTTGTAAACCCTAACAACTCCATGTGAATGATTAGACTTATTCTGGTCCCCTAACATAGTGATAGATTGCAAGGCCACATAGGTCTTGTGGGCATATCTATATTAGAAAAATTAGCACCAGCCACTCACTCATGCTCTTGTGCAACCCAAGAACAGCAATTAGGCAGCACAGACAGTTCAGAATTGGCCTCAAGCAACTTGGAGCAGCCCTGACTGCACACACGTGGAGCCACTGCAAGCTACTCCTGTGGTTTGTATGTTGCCTGATTGCTGATCTCTGGTGCACCAGAACAGGAGTGGGTAGAGCAGTTCTGAGTTCAGCAGGGAAGCTGTACAGGCTTGGCTGATGACAGTGTTTATGATTAAATATTACCCACCATTGTTTTATTACATACTTTTTTATTAAGGTAAAAATGGCTTTTCTCCTGTATTCATGCTGTTTTAGTGTCTTGAGGCTGATGTTGTATAACACAGGGGCGAACAATTATTTGGGCTGGAGGACCACTTAGTGAGTTTTGGTGAGCTGTTGCACTCCCCTCCACAACCATGCTGGGTCAGCACCCTCCCCTCCCCATCCCATCCCAACAGCTCACCAAAACTGCCTAAGTGGCTCTGCCCTCTGCTTGGCCAGGCAGATGGGATGGGGCTGCAGGTAGGTGGGGTACAGATGGAGCTGGACGGGCAGGGGGGGCAGGACCAGGTCTGGGGTTGGGATTAGGATCATGGGGCAGTGCCAGTGTGGGGCGAGAGCCTAGGGCAGACTGCGATTTGCTTTCTGCACACCCCTGCAATGGGCACTAGTTCCATGGACAGGGACATGTGGGGAGCAGATTGTGAGTCTGCCATAACCCAAGGCCCCATGCTGCCACTGCCCAGTGACCCCACGGTCTCCATGGAGACCAACCGAGACCCATGTGGGCAGGGGGGTGCAGCCGGTGGAATGGGTGGGACCATCGGTGGGTGAGGAGTGGTGTCTGGGCACAGGATGGGCAGGCAGGTGGGGCTGGGGCTTGGATAGGGATCTTGGGGTTGTGACAATTCAGGGCTGGGACCAGGGCACAGTTCACCACCCCACAATCCTGATCCCAGACAGCAGGGCTGGGTCCAGCAGCACTGGCAGAGATTGGGTGTGCTGTCTCTGGAGCTGTTGGGTAGTGAATCCAGTCACCATGCTGCCCCAGTCCTTCACCTGGGGCAGTGGGACTGGATGCAATGGCCAAGGGACTCACCACAGGCTGTACTAAATCCCTTGGAAGGCCCAGTCTGGCCTGCAGGCCATATTTTGCCCACCCCGGGTCTAACCTATCCTTTCACACATTGTGACTCATCCAGTGCTTTCATGTATCAGTACATACAAACTCCTAAAATACAAAACCAAGCTATAAATGTAATATTCCTTGTTACTCACCCAGCGCTGCCAGTAGAATTTCAAAATGAGACAAATGTAAGGACAATCTTGTTCTCTATACCCAACAGACTGATTTGCCTGGCAAAGACAAGGAATATTTGGCTCAGCACGTTGCTTAGCATAACAGACTTTTCACTTCAAAAGGTACCAACATTCATGTGACATACAGATTGCCTATGATTGCTATGCTAACTAGGCTTTTTCATGGAACAGCAAAGTAAGTGGTAATGTAAAATCTATGTGAATTTTCACAGGGTATCACTCACTGAAGCAATCTGTTCGCTTTTCCCTCAGTATAAATAACACATGACTTAGCTGAAAAGAAGACAAAGGTCATTGCTTTGTGGATTTTTTTGTTTGTTTTTATTTTTTTGAAAAAACTGTCAATGATCTTTTATTTTGTTGATGAAAATTCTAGATTAATACTTGTTCCTCTGCCCCTTGCTTACTATTCATATAAGCACTTTCAAATTACCAAACCATGACAGAGGCTTAGTCTACATTACAAAATTTTGCTTTCAGGAAGCAGGTGCTGCTAACAAAACTTTTAAGTGGATCTGCACTCAAAAGTCCTCTACAGAAGAAGAACCCTCCTTCTATTGGCAGAGTTATACTGCTTTACCTGAGCATACTAGGGGCTTGTCTATACCATGGCACTGGCATGTCCCAGGAAATGTGGGGATGTGCACACTACCTAACCCCCACCCTTCCCAACTGAAACTA
This sequence comes from Gavialis gangeticus, assembly GCF_001723915.1. NCBI lineage: Eukaryota > Metazoa > Chordata > Crocodylia > Gavialidae > Gavialis > Gavialis gangeticus. The sequence continues at coordinate 154,150,394 of NW_017729032.1, read as the reverse complement.
CTGACACAATCCAGATTTGGAAATTCACCAGGGAAGAAGCTCTGGGCTGTCTACAGGACCTACTCTTGGGCACACCAGAGACCAAGGGCTCAAGAGCTGGCCCTGGAAACAAGCTCAGGGCAGCCTCACTGGTGATCTTCTAGCTTGGTCTGCTTGGTCTATCTTGTAAAGTGGGTGGGACTTATTCAATCCTATATTCTCTAGGACGCACTGCTACTGTGGTATAGGCAAGCCATTTGGAAGCCAATAGAAACAAAGCACCTATAGTCACTCCCCTGCCTTCTGTCAGCTGTCCCAGTCCCTTCAGCCCCTGGTGCTTCCAGAGCATACAGTGCACCTCAGAAAAGCACTGCTGCTGCAGTGGAGCCACATTAAGATGCTAGAAGTGCATGGACGTGGATGGGCTCTGGTGGCTGTGTGGGGACATCAAAAAATTCTGACACTAGAACTTTTGCCAGTAGCAAGGAGTAAGAGTCAGAGCCTCAGCTGGTGAAATCTGCAGGCCACAGGCCTTCCGGGCATGTCTTTAAATCCAATTTCAATATTATTTTAGATCACCTTGACTGCTCAGGACATAGATGAAAAGATTCGTCAAGTTCACCATAATCTTTCTCAATAAATGCTTTTCCTGAAGAATAATTTAGCCATGATAGATACTATAGTCTGGATACTTATTTCCTAACAAGTAATTAAACATATGGCTTGCTTTTATATATGTGTATAAAAGCATTGTTGCCAGCATTAAAAAGTAAATAGTATTACACATTATCCTAACACCTGTTTCCAGTTTACACAAGCGATTACAAGCACTTGTTATGTTAAACATATTCTAACTGAAGACACTGTGTACTTATAATTATGCTTTTGGGAAACTGGAAGTCTTAGCAGAAAAATAAAAATATTTAGTCCCAAAGCAAAGATATGCTGTATATATGCTTTACCTTCACTTCCTATACAGAAAAATCTGCCTTTGTTCAGGAAGAAAGGTGTATTTGCCATTGTTGGGGTTTTGTTTGTTGGTTTCTAGTTGTACATTGGTATAGATAACATTGCCAATAATACACTGAATCAATCAAAATATTAAATTGAAAAAATGTCAACATTTCATTTAGCAGAATAACTGTTGAATTTAGGAACATTAATATAGCTATTATAATGAATGAAGTGTACAAAGGTTAACCATGACCTGAAGCAATGTATTTTATCTCATATTCAACCTGTTTCCATGGAGAATTTTCAGTACCTTCTACTTGTTTTGTTTTTAATTTCAAAAGAGTTGTTTAAACTCTGGGGTAGGAAGCACCATTTTAAAATAGATCTACGCGCTGTCAAGTGGATTGATTCATAATATACCTTCTTCTTGACCTTGACCAGGTAAGAAGCTCAGTTAATATTTATTATACCTTTTTGTCATCATAGGCAGTCATGGGCAGATCCAGGATTTTGAAAAGGTGGGTACAGGAACATCAACTGGTGCTATAGGGGTGGGTGCACCTCCCACTGCCAGTCTTCCCCACCTCCAGGGGTCAGCAGCCCATGCCATGGGACCATCATCTGGGGACTTTTTTAAGTCCATGAATCAAGTAAAACTCTCCTCTTCCCACCCCACCCACAACTCCCATCACCTGTTTGTACCCAGTGGCACCTCTTCTACTTACTCTTCCTGGCTCAGGAAGGGGTCAGGGAAATCTACCTGCTGCCGCTGCTGCTGTCCTGGCCCCTCTTGCCCTGCTCCAGATGAAGCTAGGACAAGCAGCTGCTCAGACAGCCAGGCTCAGCTGAGGATACCGACAGCAGCAGGAGGGTACCCCAGCCCTACACCTACTTTCAAGATGACAGGGAACACCCAGGGGGGACTAGGCAGATAAGGGGAACCTGCCTACTGCTGCCACTGCCCCCAGCTGAGCCTGATGCCCTGTGCAGCCTGGTTGGACCAGGACAAGAGAAGCTCTGGAGTTCCCCCAACATGCAGGCCAGCTGGGGACAGCAGCAGCAGCAGGCAGAGGAAAGGGAAATGAGGGGAGGGTACATGCTGCTGAGCACAAAAGGCAATGGAAAGGGTACCAAGAGTTGTGGGGTGTGGATTTTTACCTGCTTTGGAGACTTAAAACCCCCAGTTGCTGCTCCTGCACTGTGGTCTGAAAGGGCAGTACAATCATGCCATTGCATCCGCTCTAAATCTACCCCTGTAGGCAGTAGTTTTTGTATTCAGAACAAATGCATCAGCTAAGCTGCCTCATTTTTGCAGTCATTCAATTGTCCTCATGCAAAATAATGAAAATGAAAAATTAAACCTGTTACTGAACTTCCATACAAAAACTGAAAAAAATGTCTAATTTCTGGCTTAGACTGTAGCACTGTACCAATGCTAATAATGCATACATAATTTTTTATTATTTGTTAAATCCCCTGCCACTTGCTAGCAACAGGCTAGAATCTGCTCCCTCCCCTAAACAGAAACTATCTCAGATCAACTTTTCATGCCAGGACCTCTAACAATTTCTGATCTGAATAATTTTAGATTTCTTTCTGCAAGTGCTAGGCTGTCAGGAATCTGTATATTAACTGAGTAAAAATTGACTGGAAGTCACAACTAAATTGTATGATTTTTTGGGGTATTATTCTCATTTGTTCAAAGATCACGTTACACTGCTCTGGCACCAACTTGACATTTACTTCAAACCCACTTTATACTGTGAGTCTGGTAATAAGTGGCTGTAATGTTAATGGGACTTAGACTTTTTTTTAAACTTGTATATCAAATGAGCATGTACCTTAGTAAAGAAGCTGTCCTGTACAGTCAGATGAACTCTTGTCTTTAGACATGAGCTATCAATATAGATGTCACATTGTTTTATAAAAGTAGGCATGAAAGATAATATAATATTTCATATTTGAACAGGTGTTGGATATTTGGGAGGCAATGGGGAGCTCACTCCATTTTTTAAAACATTGTTTATTTTTAATTCAAAGGAGTCCTGTTCCCATGAAGATGTGATGTCATCAAGTTTGAAAGGGAAAAGGAAGTAAGGTGATTCTGGAACATCAGAAAAGCAATTACACTAGTGAAGTCTCAAAATTCATTTTCATTTCAAGACCCAAATCTTGCCATCCGCCATTCAGGCAAAACTCCCTCCATTTTCAGTAGGATTCCTATCTGTCAGGACAACTTCTGAGAGCAACTGTGCCTGTTGAGAAGTGGGTGGTGATTTACTGTGAAGGCTGGTGACCCCAGGCTCTCACAAATCATTTTGGTTTCTGGAAGCCCCCGTGTGAGACTTGTCATCGAGATGTGCTGAGCACATTCCCATGCAGAAAATACTGGTGGGTGTGTAGATGAGATTTGTATACATAATCAGGAACCCTTTTACCTGGTTCCCAAGTACATTGATTAAAAGGGGTACTTCTCTGAGGGATGAGGGTGGCCACTTCATGGACATGCATGATGCCTCTTTGGGGAAGGTGCAAAATGCTTGCATTTTTAAGCCCATGGGCCTCTCCAACAAGCTGGGAATGGGGTATTCTTCCCTGGCCACAGCACCCAAATCATGGTTGTTGATAAATCTATTAGAAGGCAGAGTAGATGTGCACCTTTGTAAACTAACTAAAAAAGAGTGAAAGTACACACAAGCTTTTGTGAACCCAAGTTCAGTTCATCAGATTCTGTAAAAGGACATGCAGAAGGCAGAGTATAAGGAGAGAAAAATTATACTGTAAAAGACAAGACAAGGGAGGGGGAAGACAGAGAGGCAGTGCTATTTCATCCCAAGAGTTTCAACGTGGCCATGTTTCATGAAACCACGCACCAAATGACATGACAGCTTCAAGGAGAGGCTTAGCCGGTACAAACGGATGCTTGGGTATAATTTGGGCCATCTCAAAGGGCCCTGAAGTTGTCTCACGAAGAGATTGTACACGAGTATGACAAACAGTTTTCAGGGCCTGCTGCACCTGCCACAACCTGCATGTGGCCAAAAAGAGGTTTTGTATACAGAGGTGCTTTCCATCAAGTTCAAATAACCTGGCAATAGAACCAGAAGTAATGCACACTGAAGTGCTGTGATGTTGAGTGAGGCTCTGAGAAAACATTTCAATACACCACCTTTACAGTGGGGAAAGGAAACTAGAGGCCTTCTTAGAGTTCAGATATCTTTTTGAACACTGGAGTAGATCTAGCATTGGTTTCCTGTTTTGGACAAACAAAGGGGAATCCAGGCTAGGAAAGATATTTTTTTATTAAGTGAACAATAAACTTTGTGAAGTGCTTATTTAAATGGATAATGCTATATACCAGGGATATCAAATTCACCCCATGCCTCAGGCTGGATCAGGAGCATGGGGATCCCCCTGGGCCAGAACCACATGGCCAGCAGCTGTGGTGGGTCTGGCTTCAGCTGCAGTGTGTCTAGAGGGGGTCTGTCAGTGGCAGGGCCAATCAGTGGTGGCAGAGGTCTGGGTTGGTGGGGGTTTGGGGTCACAGGGCAAGGTAGAGGGAGTCAAGGGCAGCAGAGATAAGCAGCAATGATAGGACTAAGAAACCACAGGCCAAACAGCCACAGGGTGACAGGGCTGTGTAAGTACAGCTTTTGCTTGCCCTCTTGCCACTAATGTCCATGGCCAGAAGAGCCCAGGGGCCTCAAACTGCAGACCAGGTATAGCCATTTTCTCATTCAACTTCTGGTAACCCTCCAGTAGCCTCATGGGCTGGATGGAGCAGCTTGGCAGGCTGGATTCAGCCATGGACTATGTCTTTGACAGCCCTACTGTAAACTAATAAACACCAAACACAAACAAGCTCTAAAAATGTAGAAGAGTCAAAATGGGGCAGAGACAAACTGGCATGGTGTTGTAAGCCAAGCTTCCTGCATGTTTGTATAGAACTACAAAGTGTCCTGCGGTCCAAAACAGATATATTATCAAATTTACAGCAGTGGAACAATGGGAAGAAATAGTGGCTAAACCTCACTAAACCTTTTTTCCTTTTATGTTTTTTTCTGCACACAACTGCTACAAGGCTTGATTGGTTGAAGTCCTCCTTGCTGGCAGATGCCAATCCCACTGGTATGCTAGTGAGTTTTCCTGTCCAGTGATCAACCAGTATTTCTGAGTTTTCCAAGGAAGGTGTGCCTGCATGATCCAGTAGGAATACAAGTTATCTAAATTGCCCTAACTTTGACCCTGAATGAAACAGGGGAGTCATTTTGCTACACTTGTGCTGATAAGAGTTACATCAGCATAGCTTGTACCAGTTTGCTTGGATACTGATACAATTATGGCATCTATCTATACCCTTTGCAACCTGCTAAAATGACCTGGGATTACAGCAGGGTTTTGGTGTCGTAATTTCATTTTGCAAAGGTATGGCACCTGATCTCAATACTAATGAGAATGACTGAGTATTTTGTGGGTCTGGGTTTTGGGAAATGTGGGGGATTTTCAAGAGTGCAAGGATGTGACTGGGCAACCAGGGCACAGGGGTAGCGACAACTCACAGTTGCTGCCACAATTGATCACTATTATTGATTGTGTGGCTGCCAGCAGTTGCTACTTTTTTTGTACCCCTTTTCTCTCCCCCAAGTCCCCATCCCCCCTAAGTTGCCACACAGGGCATTTGCTTCAGTCAACCCTACCCTATTTATGCCACTGGGGATTTTCATGGGTTTTTTCTTTATTTTAATACAGGTGCTTGTACCCTCTCAAGCACAAGCAATTAAGCATGTAGCACAAACTAAATTCATTGAACAAGGTCATTTCACTCCACTCACCACATCAGTTTTGCACACAACCAAGAACTACTAGGTGGGATTGTTGTCAGACAGCCACCAGCATCAGTCAAATTTCTCTTTTCAAACAAAGCCACCACCTTCCTAGTCCCAAAACCTGTATGTCTATGCCATGTAAGAGAATCCTGGCTAGAATTTGTCTAGATGTCTTCATGAGATCTCTCAGGAAACTTCTTACGCACCCTTTGTAACTAAAACAGTACCTAAGAGTGCCATAGCACCCAGTCAATACAAAGGCAACAAAATTAGGAGCTGGAACTGCTCGTAGTTTTTGTATAGTATAATAAAATGCATCCTTGCTGCACACACAGGGAGTGAAGACATAATGTTAGTGGAGCATGCACAACTGGGAGCCTTACTGAAAGTTTAAAATACTGCCAACAAGGAAGGGATTCTGAAGATGTCAGTATCCCTGCTCTACTACCTGAAGGAGAACCAGATGAGGTGAGACAGATGTTGACCAGATGACGTCTGGTACCTCAGGCACAAAGACAAAGGTGGGTGAAAGTTCCTTTCTCTCCCCAGTTCACACACACACACACACACACACACACACACACACACACACACACACACACTTACATCAAAAGTAAAACCTAACCCCTA
>NW_017729032.1:154142608-154143707 GCF_001723915.1 Gavialis gangeticus | reverse complement strand
ACACACACACACACACACACACACACACACACACACACTTGCATCTAAAGGTTAACATTAACCCTGATGCCCCATTGCTCTCAACTGTATACCCTAAGGAGTCTCTACCCTGAAGATCTTACCCAGGCCTGCCAGACAAAAGAAATGGCATTCCTATCCAACATGTCACAAACAGGGAATTGAAACACACAGAACTGAAGTGACTTGCTCAAGAGTTTGCATAAGAACTAAGACCTGAACCCAGATACTACCTGGCCTACAGTCTCATACTGACTACAAGAAAACCATATATGTCAAGTACAGTTACACTTATTGCTTGGTAAGTGTGCAGAAAACACTCTACAGTCATAACTGAACAAACAATGAGGTTATGTAGAGCACTGTAAAAATGGCAGATCCTGCTCTAAGGTAACTCTGGATACATGTGGTATCAGATTGCTGTTACACTGTTACAGAGTGTCTGGTGTAGACAGGAACCCCAACTCCTATTACTATAAAAATATACTTTAACATGCTCAAAATGTACTTCAGCACACCTACACATACTAATATGTAGCATCACTACTTTCCAACTTGTCTGGGGAAGCAACAAGTATGTATAAAAAGTAAATTGTGAGAAGCATTTACACTGCCTGTGCTCTATGTAGGACACAGGACCTGAAACCCATGAGTCCAGATCACAGACCTGAAGTCCCAGAAACCTTGAATGAATTTAGTATCCCATAAAGAAGCAGAGAGTACTTCTCTGTTCTCATCTCCTAAAGCCAATTCATAATAATTCTGGTCACTCAAGTGGTGGTTCAGAATGGTCTTGCTAGCCTTAATGCAGTGTTCCTTTCTTAGAGCCACTGAGCAATCCAACCCCCCCACCAACCTTCTGGGACACAGGGGGATGATGGATGTGCAGATCCCTGGCCTAACATATGGCACTTCACAGAAATTGCCATGAGTTAAACCAACCCTCCTGACCCAACAAACATTCACTGTTGGGGCAGGAGGGTGGGGGTTCAGGCTCTGCTTTGGAGCCAATTCAGCTGAGAAGCTGCATGTCTGCAGCTTAGCTCCCCTAAGTCTGCCCTTCTCCGCCCCCCCCCCCCCC
>NW_017729032.1:154133874-154142169 GCF_001723915.1 Gavialis gangeticus | reverse complement strand
CCTTAGCCCCCCTAAGTCTCCCCTTCTTCCCCCCCCCCCCCCCCCGGTCCCCCCAGCTCTGGCGCTGTCAGAATGATGGAAGGGTGGCAGAGAAAGGAAGGAATTAACTCAGGCTAGGGCTTGCCCAGCCTGCACTCATGTCAGAGCAGGTGGATTGGAGTACCCCTGAGGTGGGGGACTCTAATCAATCTGCCTCTACTCCAGCGTAAACTGGGCAAACCCCAGCCTGAGCTCCCTCCCCTTGCTTCTCTCCCCCTCCCAGCATGCAGACAGCACTGGGGATGGGTTTAGGCTAAATCAGACCAGCCACTCATTCAGACAGAAGTTAATGAAGGCACTTTGGAGTGCCTTCATCTGAACCCTCTTATAATAAGGGTTAATTTGTTGCACAATCAGGGACTTTTAAAGTACTCTGAAGCCATGCACTTCTGTAAAGGCACAGATGGTGAGCACTTTCAAGAGGCCAATCACGCAACAACTGTAACTTCTGTCTGTGCCCGATGTGTTTATGAAGTTCCCCTTAGGAAACACTTCACTTTCTTCAATAGCAGGAAAAGAAACTCTTTCCTCACCTTCCCAATCTGCTGCCTCCAAAAGCAGCAGCAATTTTATTTTCCCTTCTGAACTCAGTAGATTCAGAAGAGAAAAGTAAAGCATACAGACAATGGAAGAATGAGCAGGTCACCACGAATATGTACCAGGAAATAACTAGAGCCCGCAGGGACAAAAGCAGGAAGGAAAAACTTCTTCTCTCTTAGAACAGTGTCATAGTGGAATAGACTGCCTAGGGAAATTGTGGACTCTCCATCACTGGAGGTGTTCAAGAAGAGGTTGAACAGCCACTGGTCCGGGATGATCTAGGCCTAGCTGTGCCTATGTGCTACCATGGGTATTTCCCATGCTTTTGGGCTTTGCTGGTTGCTACAAAGCTTTGAAGTGAAGTATCTTCATCTACTGAAGTTATACACAACAGACCTGATTTACTGCAGCATTACTCTAGTATTGTATGTAATGAGTACATTAGGTGTAGGGTTTCTGACAATTTTATCTCCCCTCTCCCCCCCACCCTCCCACAAAAAAATTTGAGTAGATTTCATGGAGACTGCTACTGATTTTCAAAATGTCTGTTTTTGTTTTAGCAGTTTTAAAAGCATTACCTATTTTCAAACATGTTGATGTTAAAAGCCAGAGACTCTGGTGTACTAAGTTTCTACTTAGCACAAGTAAGAAAGAAAGGTTTATGCAGCTACCATGTTACTAGTTATGATCCCTGATTTTTCACCCAGGTTGCCTCTATTTCTAATGTGAAATTATACTGGAGCCAGCTCTCTCTCTATTTGGGAATGATAGCTCTGTACCATTGCTACCTGATTTGTCCTATGTTGGGCAGTTACAGATGTTTTCTAACAGCTGGTGAGGGCAGACAAAAGAGCCACAGAATGCACCACAGAATCTACATGGCTATAATATTTTATTATCTACATTGTTGTAATAACTAAGCACCCCCTAAGATTTAATCCATTCAGGTGAGGTAAAAAACTACTAATATCATTATTTTTATAAATAGACAATTCAGACAGAGTTGCTTGCCCAAAACCATCACTGCCCAACATCTACACATGAGGGAACTAAACCTCCTTCTCGTAAATCCCAGTACTCTAATCACTGGAGCATCCCCCCCTTACCCATTCCATTTACAATTTTCAGTTCAGAGAATGCTCTGTAGCTTGACATAGGAATGCCTATAAACTGAAGAGCTACTTTAAGCTGCTGCCTCCATCTCTAGATTTATTATCAGCTTTCACAAGAAAATCAGAGACATTTTGAAAGAAGTTGAAAGCATAAAATAATGACATTTCAAAACTGTTAAAACCGTTTGGGTTTTTTCTTTCTTTCTTTCTTGAAGGCTTTCTTGGAGGCTAAAAAACAAACTCCTAAATTGTGACGAAAAAATATAGTTAGGCAGACTATCTGGAAAAATCTCTGGTATAGAAAGGCTTGACATCCCCTATTGTAGACACTCCCCATAACAAGGAAGTGTTCAGACCTCATCTAAATGTGAATATCATAGTTAATATGATGAAACTTGATACCTGAACCTTTTCAGTTGTCAGAAATCTTCACATCCTGTATATTTTTCCACCACATTTTGTTTTACAGGATGATTTGAAATGTCCTTAATTAATTGTAGCAGGCTTACCTTTTGGAGCTTGGGTTGAATCCCAAGCTGGAGATTCTGCTGTTTTGATTGGTCGAGTCCATCCACCAATCAGGAGGCAACAAGAAAAGTGAAGGCACACCCCTTCCCTGAGGGGAGGGGGAGAGGAGCTCTCTGGGACCTGATTGAAGACTGCAACACTGCCAGGTCCAGAAGACTTCAGGGGCAGAGCCCTGGAGAATATAAAAGGAGCTGCGTACCCATCATGAGAGAGATGATTTGGGGACAGGTAAGAGAGAAGAGCAGGGCTTAGAAGAGCTGAGAAGAGCTGCTCAGCAGGGTGAAGCAGTAGCCTGGAAGAGACCCTGAAGACTTCCATTGGCAGGGAACTGTGGATGGCTCCAGCATTTACGCTGTCTGTGCACAGCATGGCACATGGCATCTGGACCCTGGGAGTTGCGTGAGGTGGCTCCGGTCTGCAACCTTTGGCGTGCAGTCAGAGACACGGTGCACAGATCGGTGCATGGAGCAGGATCTTTGGAGCCACTGGGGTGGGTTAGGTCCCTAACCTCTGCATGAGGCTGGGAGCTTTGTGCAAGAGGGGATGCACAGAGGGTGAGAGACCCTGGGAGCCGCTTGAGGTGGCTTGGGTCTACAGCTGCTGGCACAGGGCAGTAGCTCAGTGCGGACAACACTGCACAGAGGGTCCAGGAGCAGACCAAGACCCAGTGCTGCACAAGGTTGCCTGGGCCTCCAGCCCCTACCACAAGGCGAAGCACCCACTACACACAGCTGTGCATGTGGCCCTAAGCCGGGCCAGTGGCAGGAAAGCCCAGCAGGGAACAGAGCTCGACCTGGAGAATGGGAGGCGACCCTCTGGGACTGTGGAGTAGTAAGTTACCCTGGAGAGAGGGTCGTCACAGGGGAGGGACCCCCCAGGTTGTGAAGGGGTGCCACATGGGCCACTCCTGGGTTATAGGGGGGCGATTAGAAGTCTTTGGGGTCTCCCTCTGCTTTTCTTTCCCCCCACCTCCTTTCCTGTAGTGGTACCTTGGGAGTGGGGCCCCTGCCCTGGAGGGTACCCAGGTAGTCTAAGGATTACTTGTTATATTTGTAGACTGTGCCTTATATTTTATGTGAATAAGTTGAAGTAATAGTTTGTATATTTATAGAGTTATAAGGTTGCCCAATCAATATCCTTTTCTTTGGGTTGTTCTATTGTTCACTTGTACTTTTGAATAATAATTGGGTGTGTGTATATATATATTTCTCTCTCTCTCTCTCTCTCTCTCTATATATATATATGGTATAGGGTTTATTGTTTTGTAAATTTGTACATATATATAATCTGTGTCCTTACCCTTTAATGGTTTTGTTGTAATAATAAATTTCTATATAGTTAAGTAATTGATTGACTGGGCCTGACTCTATGGGAGATGGAGGCAGCTGCTGGGCTGGTGTGTCCCTCCACAGCACACTGTCCTGCCAATAAGTCCCTCAATTGGAGAGGGGAGTACAAACCCGTGTACACCTGGGCTACATAATAAATAATGTTATAAAAAAGAAAATAAAAAAATACACTTCCATTTTATAAAGCACTAGCAGAGAGAGACTATATTCAAGTGATGAGAATACTGAAAAGATCAACTAAAAGCAGGGATTAAAATAAGGGAGAGTATAGAGATAAATGCTCCTCCACTGCTCTCCCTTGTCTTTTGCTGCTACAGTGAGGTTAATTACCTCCATCTAATTCAATCTACTTTCATCTTAGTTGGTGGTTAATGCTCTTCAGCTGATATCAGCAGCTCTTTAAGGGCTTCATTATCCCTTGGATTGCACAATTAGCTACCCTGGAAAATACTGAGGAGCTAAGATTGTTCTTATGCCCAATGTGGGCTACTGGATCTTGGATGCAGGAGTAAATGGCCAGAGAGAGCATCTCCAACTGCAGCAAATTGAGCACCTCTGAATTACATCATTCCCCTAAAGCAATGGAGCTGAAACTTTTGGCCCCATGGGCCAGATGAATGGTGCAGGGCCTAACCGTGGGGTGGATCAGACCTAGGGGCCCAGCATTCCCCTCTCCCTGCCCCATGCACTAGGATTGGATCTTGGAGGTCCAGCACTGCCCCCTCCCATCCCCGCACTCAGGGATTGGGTCTTGAGAGCTCGCCACCACCCACTCCTGGCCCCCCTCCCTTGTGATAGGGCTCTAGGACCCAGAGCTTCCCCCACTTGCCCCCAGCACTGCCCCCACTTGGCACCCCATCCATCACACAGAGCCCGTGGCTCCCCATGGGTCTGTAAATCTGGCAGCAGGGAAGCTATGGAAACATTCCACCATTGCCAAATTTCTCGACCTATGAGGAGCCTCGCAAGGCAGATGGCATGATGCCACAGGGTGGCACTGCATAAAAAAGTATTTTCTCTTCTTAGTTTTAAGCCTGTTGTGGCTAATTTCAGTGGGTCCTTCTAGTTCTAGTTCTAGTATTTTGGGATTTGGTGAACATCGTTCATGATTTTATAGATCTTTGTTAGGGCTGTGCAAAACAGTACCATTCCATTTCAACTTGCATTTCGATGTTTTGACAGAACAGTGTTTCATTTTGAATTGCATTTTGATTCGAAACTGCTGTTCCATTTTGTCAAAACAGTTTCATTGTTTCGACGTTTCATCCATAGCCTATAATGGGGAAGCTCGAAACAGCCTATAACTTTGTCATTTCTAGCCTGATTTGGATGAATCTTGCAGGAATAGTAGCCCCTTCTGAGGGCATGAAAGCCTGCCAAGTTTTAAGGAGATAGGTGCATGGGTTTCAGAGAAACTGCACCTCAAAGTCTTGAAAGCAAAAAACTCATGTCACATGTATGTGTTAAGTCAAAATTGCTATCCCCTGTGGAGGCCACAAAGCTTGCCAAGTTTCAAGGAGATAGGTGCAGGGGTTTGGGGGAAACTGTACCTCAAGCTGCTGACAAGCAAAACTCATGACATGGGTGACACTGTGCGTGTTAAGGTGCAACAGGATGAAAGCTGCAGGCTTGCTAGCCCCTGCTGAGGCTACGAAGCCTGCCAGCTGTCGAGGAGATAGGTGCAGGGGTTCTGGGTTCTGGGGCCCTGCACCTCTGGCTGCTGACAGGCAAAACTCATGACATGGGTGCTTGTGGGATTGTGTCTGTCTTGGGGCACAGGGGGGTAAAAACTGCAGGCCTGCTAGGCCCTGCTGTGGCCACGAAGCCTGCCAGCTGTCAAGGAGATCGGTGCAGGGGGAGGCTGGGTTCTGGGGCCCTGCACCTCTAGCTGCTGACAAGCAAAACTTGTGACATGGGTGGGTGACACTGTGTGTTTATTAACGTGCACCCTCACTCAGCTGACACCAGGCAGAAAGCAGGTCAGTTCAAACAATGCTGCCTTTTATGCAGTTTTTCTATCCCTTCGGCAGAGCACTGGGATTGGAAGGGACCTCAGGCCAGGATGACAGTCACTGGCCAGCTACACAGTCAATAATGAGAGCAGTCCTTCCCCCCACTTCCTCGTCCCTCTCCTTACTCTAGTTTCTGTTTCCCTGCAAGCAACCCCAGCTTGAGCTTTGAAACTCGAAGAGTTTCGAAAATTTCAAAACATTTCAACTTGCCTCATTTTGTTTCACGGCTGTCTCAAAGCTCTTGGTTTCATTTTGATTTTGCTGTTTCAAGCTTGAAATGAGTTTATGCTGGGCTGGTTGGCAGTGACCTGGCCCAGGGGTTTTGAAAGGGCAAAAGATGATTGGAGGACTTGGGATTCCTGTTCCTCACCAATCTAGTAATGATTTGGCCCAGGGGTTTTGAAGGGGTAAAAGATGATTGGGGGACTTGGGATTCCCTTTCCATACCAATCAGGCCCCAGAGACTCACCCCGCCCCACACCCCCCTCCAGTGTCCCAATTGGCCTTTGGGTCACCTGGAGGGGGATAAAAGGGGCAGTGTGGGCTGACTCATGAGAGACTGGTGAGGGACTACAAGGAAGGAGCTTTACAGAGCTGAGCTGGTGGGCTAGGAGCAGTGCCCCAGGATAGCCTGAAAGAGCAGGACCTGCAGGCAGCAGTGAGACCCTCAGCAGCGCAGCGTGCGGCTGGCAGGAGAGGCCCCCACTGGGCTCTAGGATCCCCTGGGAGAGGCTGCAGCCAGCAGGAGAGGTTCCCCCTGCTCCAGCAAGGATCTGAGCAGAGACCTGAGAAGTTTCCAGCTTCTCCAATCAGAAGTCAGGCAGCTTGACATGAGACTAGGGCTTCAGGAAGGTTAAGGCCCCTAGCAAGTCAGAGTAGCACTGGCTGTGTGGTAGTGTTCCTACCCACCATGTGGGAGATCTGGGTTCAAGTCCCAGCTGAGGTCAGTGAGGAAAATTAGAAGCAAATCTTCTTGCAGTGGAAAGGGGCCATTGTGCTTTTTCCTCCTCCAGGTCCTGCTTGGTTGCCCTTTCTCCATAACTTTTCTAATTCCACTACATCACTTTTGCAATGTGGAGACAAGAACTGCACACAGTATTCAAGTTATGGATGCACTATGGATTTGTATCCAGGCAATCCTTGACTTACAGCATTTTGAGCTACAATGTTTTGCATTTACAATGTGTATAAATTAACACCCTATTTCAACTTTCTGACACCAGTTTTGACTTTCCAATGCTCAGTTCAACATGACGCCATACCAACAAACAACTTCACTGTGTCACCCATCTCCCTGGAGAACGTCTGTCCAAACTTGCTTAGATCCTTTCTTTAAGAAAGCAGACAAGACTCCAGGAAAACCTGCAGACAAGACTCCTGAGAAGACTCCAGCCAAGAGCCCTTCAAAAAGTCCAGCAAAGTCACCTCAAAGAAGTCCTTCCAAATCAATATGATTGCAATTTACAACATAAATACATTAATGTAGCTATATTACTCATCTATAGTTGACTGAGTACAAAATTCTAAGTTATTTTTGGTGAAAATAGGGTATCGGACCCTGGTTCAGGAACCAATCCCCCATTTATAACATTGTTTCCTATGGGAAAATCAGTTCTGAGTTGCAACGTTTTAACTTAAGATGCGTTTTCAAGAACCAATTGTGTCATAAGCCCAAGGACTGCCTGTAGTGGCATAATGATAGTTTCCATTTTGTTTTCAATTCCGTTCATAACAATGCCCAACATTTTACTAGCTTTTTGGTTGCTGTTGCACACGGAGCTGATACTTTGAGAGAACTATCTACAACAATTCAATGGTCTCTATCTTGAGTGCACCTCCTATCAGGATGTTGAATGTGATTATGTTATGGTCACTGTTACAGAGTGGCTTATCTACACATACCTCTTGTGTGTTACTCAGGATCAGGTCTAGAATTGCTTCTCCTCTTGTGAGTTGGAGGTGAGTTGTTCTAGAAAGCAGTCATTTATTACATCCAGAAACTTTATCTCTGTATCCTTTCCTGAGGAGGTGTTCACCAAGTCTATGTGAGGGCAGTTGAAGTCTCTCATTACTATTACCTGTTCCACTTTTGCAGGTCCTCTAATCTCCTTTAGCATGTTGTAATCATCTTCACCCCGACTGTACAATCTTAGCACTATGTTTATTTAAGTAGGGAATCTCTTCACAGGGATTCCTTGGTAGTCTTCCTTTCAGATAAGATTTTTACACTGGCACTGTCTACACTTTCCTTAACATACAGTGCCACTCTCCCCAACTGTGCTTCTTACACTGCCACTTATGTCAAAGACACAAGTTAATACCAGGCATTCCAGTTCAACAATCTGATTATTTAGGCTTCTGGCATTTGTGTAGGAGCACCTCTAGCTTTTGTCCTTGCTTGGTTACGTATGTTACCACATGTGCTATTTCCCTGGGAATCTAAGGGTATGTGGTGCCACAAATGGGTCTGTGGCACTGCATACCACACATCTGCACTCATCTGGATGCACCCTAAGTGTTCTGATTTATCTTTGCCATTAGTTACACTTCCTACTCCCTACTATCTGTATCAAGAGGGTATAGAATTTGTTTGATGTCCTCCTTCAGGGTTACGTCAATTCTAACCATGTGCTCTTCCACACCTGTCAGTTTTCCTCCACTTTTTAGTTTAATAATTTTTCGTTTAATAGTTTGGGGTGGAACTGTATGTATGGC
>NW_017729032.1:154127251-154128874 GCF_001723915.1 Gavialis gangeticus | reverse complement strand
CATACCACACATCTGCACTCATCTGGATGCACCCTAAGTGTTCTGATTTATCTTTGCCATTAGTTACACTTCCTACTCCCTACTATCTGTATCAAGAGGGTATAGAATTTGTTTGATGTCCTCCTTCAGGGTTACGTCAATTCTAACCATGTGCTCTTCCACACCTGTCAGTTTTCCTCCACTTTTTAGTTTAATAATTTTTCGTTTAATAGTTTGGGGTGGAACTGTATATATGGCTGTAAATGACCTCAGGAGATCATCTAGTCTAAACCCATGCTTAAAGCAAGATCATCCCTCTCTAACTCATTTCAACCAGGTGTTTGTCTAATAACTTTTTAATTTAGTACCAGTAGTGGTTGCATCTACATGTGTCCCTGACTGAGCAGTTGGTACTGCACAGTCCTGGCAGCTCACAGGTTGTTTTTGACCCTACTGCACAGTAGCAATGGCATCGCAGTTAGTGCCTGCCAATGCTACGGTGCTGTAGCATCTCATGTAGACACGCCCAGTGTGTATCATAATCTGCTGATGACAGGCCAACAGATGACAGGCCAACAGAACAAATGAGAAGGAAGAAGAGAATGGTACCCAAGGCATAATGCCTTGTTTCAGAGGTCACACAGTTGTTGTTACATACAGCTCTTGTGGCAAAACTTCTATTTCATTCTAAATTTGAACTTTCCATAAAGAAGAACTTCTCTTAAAGCCTCTGTTTACACGTGTTTCCAATACTTGATATAGAATATCCATATACGGTAACTTGGTTCAAACATTTTGGTTTTGATTTCATTTTGTGTCTGTGTGAAAGAGACACATCAGTATCCATCCTAGCACAGCAATTAACTGCATTTTGAATCTGTTCATTTCAAATAAGGACTGAATAAATATATGCTTCAATTCTATCTTAATATTTAATTTATATTCTTGGCAACTGTAGAATGTATAAGTTAATGCTCATTGGTCTTATAACCTGCTTTCACTTAACATGTATGAGAAGTCTTTTCAAGGTAGGATAAAAACAGTATTTCACTGGTGTCTTTTATAAGGGAGGCATTAACTGAGGTGTGTGTGGATGCTCCTGCTAGTCCTAGAAACCCAGATGTTCCTGGCTAGAGGAATTTGTTTTTTTCTGCTCAAGATCGTATCAACCACCAAACCTAGGGGCAAGAAGGATTTTTTCCCCTAGGTTAGATTATCATGGAATGGGGGGGGGGGGGGTTCGCCTTTCCCTGTAAGGTAGGGCATGGTTTTTCTCCTAGGATCTTCTGGGCATATCTTTACCAACTGCTACTCTGTCATTGCAATGGCAGATCATAGGCAGTCCTCTCATCTCTTATGGTTTAAGCATCTTTGGTATGTTTTAGATATTCCTGGTGTTTTGGAGTATTGCTCTTTGTAGTTGGGAGTAAGGGTCTGACGTAGTTAGTATTTGGGGATTCTGTCAGCTACTAATAGCCTGAAAACACAGAAGACTGGACTTGATGATCCAAGAGACCCCTTCCCTTCCTATGTTCCTATAACTTTTTTAAAGAAGTATATCTTGGCCCAGAAAGGACTTGGGGTTATTTTTACAGAGTATTTGATTACTATAATTGTTTATAGCTTTAGCAAACTATTCTGATG
>NW_017729032.1:154117766-154122251 GCF_001723915.1 Gavialis gangeticus | reverse complement strand
GTTCCTATAACTTTTTTAAAGAAGTATATCTTGGCCCAGAAAGGACTTGGGGTTATTTTTACAGAGTATTTGATTACTATAATTGTTTATAGCTTTAGCAAACTATTCTGATTTTTTGAGTTAGGATCCTCATCTGCCTTGAGATAAGATTTTTAAAAATGTCTAAATCTTTCCTGAATAAAACTGCCCCCATTTAGTGCCAGCAGATAACAACAAACTTTGTTTGAAGAAGGAAAAATAAATCTGGGTGGTCAGGTTACCCGTTTGTTCTCTGCTTCCCAGCTTCTTAACTTTTCCCCAGCCCCTTCTCTCCTACCCCTTGGTCCCCCCAACCCCCTTACTGTCAGATCCATGCACTCAGCGAGAACAGGAAGTGAGGAGCAAATTTGTAAACTATAACATTGAAATTAAACATGGCTATAACAATTTGCATACAGTGCCCATACATATAGTTCATCCAGAACTGATGCATGCTACTTTTTTTAAACTGCTGCACAAGTTTTACTGCAGTTGACTAATTGGCTCCACAGCATGGACAATGAATGCCTCCTGTGGCTGGGAGGGCACAGCGACCACCTGCAGACAGTGGCAGCAAGTGGGAACTGCCCGCAGGTGGCTGTGGTGACATCAGTGGTGAGGACAGGCTGAGCAGGGACCACCCACAGGCAGCCACGATAGTATCAGTGGGGAAGGGTAGCCAGTGGGGACCGACCGCCTGCAGCTGCCATCCGCAATATCAGCAGCGAGGCAGGGAGGGGGTGGCGACTGCCCACAGAAGCTGGCAGCGGTTGCAGCAGCAGCCAATCTCAGGGGTGGTACATGCCCTCTTGTGCCCCCACTACATGTTGCCTATGCTCTGCAGTAAAGCGTTATTGCCTACATGTACACCTGTATTAGGGTGCAGTGAAATAATGAACTCTGCCAGGTAATACAGACTCTGGAACAGAGAGAAGCAGACATGATCTGCCTACAGAAATGTGGTCTCCCCAGAAACACTAGCAGCAATTTGTTCTCCAAACGCTGGCTGCATGGGGCACCCCTGTGGTTGGGGGCAGATGACACTAGGGCTATTGGAGTCACAATCTTGCTAAAAGGAGACACCGTGTGTTCCCTGCAGCACAGAGAAATAGTGGCAGACAGGTTCCTGCAAGCCACCATAGAAACAAATGGGACGGGACAAGAGTTTGAAGTATTGCATGTGTACATGCCAGCCAAAGCAAAGGCAAGGTATGATTTCCTGGAAAATGTGGCCCTAACAATACCAAGCGGCTGGCCAGTAACCATCGCAGGGGATTTCAGCTGTATCGTTAGTGAAGAAGACAGAGTCAGCAGCACCCAGAGGGCAGGTATAGACAGATCCTCTGGGTTACTGAAACAGCTGATCAAGGACCACAGCCTAGTAGATGCTGGGAAAGAAGCCTAAGGCCCCATTGGGAAATTTCACCCGAGTGGACCCAGTAGTGCAAACCAAAACCCAGATAGACTTTATCCTCCTCCCCAAAGGGTGGAGGGCAAGGGAAGCCTGCTCCACACTCATCTGTTTCTTGGATCACTGGCTCCTTACAATCCAGGCAAAAATGGGAGGTCAGCCAGAGGAGGCAAAGGGGTGTGGAAGCTAAGAACAAGTCTGTTGGGAGACAAAAAGACCCAGCAAAGTTACAAAGAATACTATGTAGGCTGGAGGACCCTCAAGAGCCTGTACCCAAATCAGACACAGTGGTGGGCCAGCATCAAAGACAGGACTGAGGTTTTCTTCAAGCAAGCCAGGAAGCAGCGAGCTTTCTCCCACAGAAGGCAGCACAAGCACCTGACCTATAAGTTACAGGACCTGCACAGGCAGGCAGCAGTAGGCTGGGATATGAGGGAGGACATGCAGGAGGTAAAGGCCTAGATTGGTGCCTGGTATCAGGAGGAAGCCAGGAAAGAGATCATTCAGGCCAGAGTGCCATGGGTGGTGGAGGGGGAGGAATGGTCTGTTTACTTCTCCAGGCTGAAGAAGAGCAAAGAGAAGCCCATGATGTGTCTGAGAGATGGAAAAGGAGTGGAGCACTAGTTGAAGGAAGGCATGGTGGAAATGGTAACCGTTTTCTACCAAGAACTCTATACCACATGGCAGAAGGACCCAGGGTCCATGCAGCAGTGCCTGCAGGGGCTCATCCAGGCCCTCAGAGAAGCCAAACAGCAGCAGCTGGAGGAGGTGGTTGAGAAGATCCTCCAGAGGTTCAACAACGGTACGACTTCTGGGTTGGATGGCCTACCCAAGGAGTTTTATGTGACCTTCTGGCACTTGGTAGGCCCCAACCTGCTGGAGCTCTTTCAAGAGTGACTGCAGAAGGGCCGATTGGGGGCTGGGATGGACCGGGGCCTCGTGACCCTCTTGCATGAGGAGAGTTTGAAGGAAGAGTTGAATAACTGGAGGCCCATCACCCTCCTGAACTTTGACTATAAGCTGCTGGTCAAAGTCTTGATGGAGTGATTTAAATCGGTCCTAGGTTCCATCATCCATGAGGACCAGTTGTGTGTAGTACCAGGACACCAGATCCATGGGGCCCTGCTTCAAATGAGAGATGTGTTCCACCTGGAACAGGACAGATGGCAGAAGTGGGCAGTGCTGAACCTGGAAAAGGCCTACAACAGAGTGTCACACCGGTTTATCTTTGAGACACTGAAGTGAATGGGTGTCCCCCTGACCTTCACTGGCTGGATAAGGACGCTGTACACAGAAGTGAGCAGCAAGGTGTGGGTCAACAGGTTCTTGGGAACACAGATTGCGATTGAGTCAGGGGTCCACTAGGGCTGCCCACTCTCCCCAGTTCTTTTTATCTGTGCCATTGAACCCCTGGCCCAGCATATCAGGCAGGACCCCAGGATACACGGAGTTCAGATCCCTGGAGGAAGTTAGGAAGAGACCAAGGTCCTGGCCTACATGGATGACCTGAACATCCTGTGCTGGAATGCGTGTGCTGTAGAGAGAGCCCTGTGGCACACACAGGTCTATGAGGTGGCAGCAGGGATCAAGCTCAGCCTGAGCAAAAGCACCTGCATGGCCATGGGTGAGCTGGCAGACATGGAATCCCTGGGGGCCTCAGTCTCCCACGAAGGGGTCAAGATCCTCAGAGTGGAGTTCAGTGCCAAGTTGAGCGGAAGAACAGCCTGGGAGAAGAAGGAGGCCAAAGTGAAGCAGAGATTGGGTCTGTTGCACACGCACCACCTCTCCATGGGGGGAGCGAGTGGTGCTCATGAAGGTGGTGTTGCTACCAGTGCGTCTGTACACCACACTGGTCTTCCCCCACCCTCCACCAAGTGTGTCATCCACAGAATCCAGAAAGCTATGTGCATCTTCTTCTGGGGATCCAGAATGGAGAAGGTAGAAAGGAAGACCCTATACAAAAAGAAATGGGTCGGGGCAGGGGGATGCCAGACATCCACCTGTTCCTGCAGGCATGGTACACGAGCCAGATCTGCAAGCTGGCAACTGGGCCAGCAACCAAAACATCCTGTCTTGTCAAGTATTTTACAGGTTACCTCCGGAGACTGGGGGGGACGTGTCCACACCAGCCAAAGAGACCATGCACCATGGAATACCCCTGGTTCTGCAGTGTGCTAAATGAGTTCCCAAGTGAGTACGGGCTACAGA
The DNA here is from genome assembly GCF_001723915.1 of Gavialis gangeticus. Classification (NCBI taxonomy): domain Eukaryota; kingdom Metazoa; phylum Chordata; order Crocodylia; family Gavialidae; genus Gavialis; species Gavialis gangeticus. Next base: position 154,118,614 of record NW_017729032.1, on the reverse strand, counting down.
AGGAAAGCCCAGACGTCATGTCCAACCACAAAAGGCAGTCAGAAACAGAGAGGCTAATGACCATGGAGCTGCTCCCTGACAATGACTGCCAGGCTGTCTGGGACTGGGTCTTCCACAAAGACCTAGGAAAAGACCACATAGACTTAAACTGGCTCATAGCTCACTGTGTACTCCCAGTAAAGGCATGGAGGCACAGAGCGAGGTGAGAGACTAGACCCAGCTGCCCCAGCGGAAGCTACCAAAGTGAGAATGAGACCATCGACCACCTCCTTTGGCTCTGCCCCTATGCCAAAGGAGTGTGGAAAAAGGTCAACCGGCTCCTTGAGGAAGTGACAGGAGATAGGCTGATGACAAGGGAGGTGGCACTGTACGACACCTGACTAAACATCAAAGGTCACAGACCAGCTGTGACCAGTTTGTGTCCTATATCAGAACTGCCCTGTGGCGATGCATGAACCTACTGGTATACAGTCACACTAAGCTAGAGTAAATGGACTGCGTTAATATGTTTCTGAGCGAACTCCAGTCCTACCACCAGAAAGCGATGAGAGAGGATGGAGAGGATGCAGCCAACTCCACCTGGAAAAGAGACACTTGACACAGGCTGTTCAAAGCCTCCCCAGGAAGGGAAGTGGACAGGGAGAAAGAAGAGGATAGTGACGTAACTGGACCTGGAGACAGCGAGAAGGTCAGCAACAGGATCAGCAGCAGAAGTGACAGCGACAAGGACTGTGAATGAACTGAGAATGTAAACCCCAAACTGGATTTGGGAAGGGAAGAGGGTGGGAGCACAGTGGTGCAGGGGAAAAGGTGAGTTTATTGTGACAGGTGCATGGGTTTCTTAATGT
>NW_017729032.1:154113911-154117755 GCF_001723915.1 Gavialis gangeticus | reverse complement strand
ATAAATATATATTTTATTAAAAAAATTAAAAAGTAGGTTTCCAGTATGGGCCATGTGTTTTATCACCATGCTCAGTATCTGCATTCAGTCAATTTCACAGTTGGTTTCTATTGCTGAACACATGCTGCTTTTGGTAGCAGCTTAATAATAGAGAATGTATTTAGTGAGATTTCCTTGTATATAGTTATAACAAAGAGCTATTTTCCCTGTACCAATTGTGGTGGGGAGAAAAACCCCATTATTTATTTGAGTAAATATGGTAATCTATTGCAGTGCATAACCAGCTTCATAATGAGAAAGGCTTTTCTAATATCCCTAAATTCCCTTCCTTCAATTTAAGACCATTACTCTTTGCCCTGTTCTTTGTGACCACAGGGAACAACCTAGCACAGTGGTGTTCAATCTATGGCCTGTAGGCCAGATCCTATCCCCAAAGGGCATGTGTAGATGAAACAGGGGCCCTAAATTGAAGTGGTGGGTTTTAAAACACACCGCTTCAATTTAGGGCCAATTAAACCCCTGTGTCATGCACACACCTCGCTGACTTACCTGCATCTACAGCGGGGAGGGGAAGATGAGCTGCCAGCAGGCGGAGCAGTCCCTGGGTTGAGCAGGGGAGGGGGCTGGTGCTTCCCTCTGTGACAGCGGCAACCCTTGCCCCAGGCTGCACCTGCCCACAGGCATCTGGCTTGGGTGGTCCTAGGGGGCACCATGGCCACAAAGGGAAGCACCAGGCCCCCACACAGCTCAGGCAGACAGGCTCCAGGGGGGTGGAGATCATGCTCACCGTTTTTTTGGGGGCAGAGCCTGCTTTCCCAGGCTGCTTCCAGGCTGCCTGCAGGGCTTCCTGCAGAGCTGTGGAGTTGCATGGAGCCTGGTGCTTTAATCTGCAGCTGTAGGGGCAGCAAACTAAAACTCCTTAAAGGAATTTTAGTTTGCTGCACCCCAAGTAATTTAAGGTGTGTTACACCGCCGAATTTCCTACAGAGTCTGGAATTAACACGCAATACGTCACCGAGATGTGCAAACACCAACACCATTAAAGCAATGCAAAAGCATTTAGCCTGTTTTAAAGTGTCATGCACACATGCCCCTTGTTTCGTCTACACATGGCCGAAGTGACTAAATCCAGTCCATGCCACAGGAAATTAACAGCAAGCAGCTAAATTCAGCATGTCTTCTTCCGTGCCTGAATCCTGCTATTGACCCTCTCCATAGTCTTCCCTGCTCTCTCCCTCTCCCCTCCCCTATGGCAGGCGCTCTCTTCCTCTATCCTTCCCTCCCTCTGATGCTGGCAACCACTCCCCTCCGCCAACTCTCCTTCCTGTGGTGGCCCATGATGCAGCAGTCACAAGCACCTAGCCCACCACCCTAAAATGTTGAGCTCCACTAGGCCAGCACCATCCTTGTGCTATTTGAGAACTGCTACAATGTTTCCCCCCACTTTTCTCTTCTTTAGAATGAACACACTTAGTTCATTCAACTTTCTCCTGTAAATCATGTTTCTTGGACCTCTAATAATTTTTGCAGCTCTTCACTGGACTATTTCCAATTTCTCTCTCTTTCTTGAAGTGCAGTGCCCAAAACTGAACACAGCATTCCAGGTAGGTCCTTGCCGCTGCTGAAGAGAGTGAAACAATCTCTCCACTTGAATCACAGATAATACTCCTGTTATTTTGGGGGTTGTGGTTTTTTTGTTTGTTTGTTTTGGGGTTTTGCTTTTTTTGGTTTTTTGCAGCAAGAGCATACTTGGCTCAGATTCAGCTTGTGGTCCACCATGACCCCCCTAGCGCTTCATCTGCAGCAATTTATGTTTTTGTGTTTGATGGTTCCATTTTAAATGCAGTATTTCACGCTTGTCCTTATTGAGTTTTATTCCATTAATTTTGGAATTTTCATCATATTTTCTTCGTTATTTTTCTAGTTTACCAAGGTCATTCTGAATCCTGATCCTATCCTCTGAAGTGTCTGCAACTCCAGTCAATGTGATATCACCTGCAAATTTAATAATTGCACTCAATCCCATTACTCTAAATTAGGAGTCAAATATACCTATCCCCCAAGGCCAGATTCAGACCGTGGGGTTCATCAGGGGTAGGTAGCACAAGGGAACTACACAGCTAAATGCAAAAGCCATTTGCCCTACCACCAACACATTTATCCAATGGGGCTCTCTACTCCAGATTTCAGCAGCAGGCCTTGCCCCCAAATTCCCTGCCCCACTAGAAGCCTTACTGTTCTGATTACACAGTCCCATGGACTGTATGTTTGACACCCCTGCTCTAAACTATTGATGATGATATTAATGAAACAGTACCTAGACCCAGGGCAGACCTCTAAGGAACCCCACTTGATACCTACTTGCAATTAGACACCCAGACATTGATAAATACTTTTTGAGCACAATGATCCAACCTGCGTTGTGTCTGCCTTACAGCAGTTACATTTACAACTAGGGTGACAAATGTATGGCCCAGACTGCAAAGCTGCTCTGTCTGGCCTGGGGGCTCCTGGAAAGTCAGGACACTTTGGGATGGGGCTAGTAGGGGGAACTGCTGAAGAAGCTGGGGCTATGGATCTACATAGAGAAACAACGTTATAGCTTTCTGAGGGTAAAACTACTGCTGCAATGGGGATAAGAAAGACCACACCCCCCAGCTGGTCTTAAATGTGGGGATATTTAGTAGAAATACCAAGAGCAGAAATTCAATAAATATCTGTGCCCTGTGCAGACAGGATCTGTGTTATATTCCTGTGTGAAGAAGCCTGGACTCCATTATGACTGTGGTTTAAACAGGATTATGATTATGGAGAACCTGACTGTGTGAGTGCAAAGCTTCCCCTTCACTCAGCACTGGAGTTACTTACTACACAGTATGTTAGAACATGAGTGTCAAAAATACAGTCCATTGGAGCCCTATTGTCTGGCCCTGGTGCTGCCCGTGGGTCTCAAAGTTGAGCCACAGGCAGCATGCAGGGTGTGTCATGTGCAGCGCTGCGCCAGGGCTGTGCTGCTGAGCCCCAGAGCGTCCACCACATGCAGCAGTCCCAAGACATGTGGTGGATCCAGCATGTGGGGCTCGTTTGTGGGTCCCATCTGACCATACGCCACTTATCCAGCCCCTGGGGCTGGATGAGTTTGACACCCTAGCCCTAGAAGGAACAAGTGAGCTTCAGCCCACAAAAGTTTGTGCTATATACATATGTGTATACACACAGGGTTTGAATTACACTTTGTGTCTTGTGGGGGTCTGCAAAAAAAATTGGGCTGCCCATCACAATGTCCTAATAAAATCAGAGCCCCCACCACAGGTTATGATTTTCAAATCCTACGGGGGGGCCTCTCACCTCTTGGGAGGGGGTTAACCCCCGCTCCCAAGCTCCCCCATAATTTGAATGCTGTATATATACACGATATATATATTATATACATTATAATATAAATGCATACTATCCCATGCAAACATCTGTGTATACGTACGCACACACATTTACATTGTACACACAGGTATATACATACATGCATATACACCCACGTGCATATGTATGCCTGCCTGGATGTATAAATGCATGCATATGTAGAGACACAGGTATGTACACCCGTACGCATACCTACATATACGCATGTATACTTGTGTGCATATGTACGCACACATGTATGCAAGTGTATATCCACTTGTATCCATATAGACACATATAGACATGCATGTGCACATATATATACATAGACCCACATTTCTGCATACTTGCACGCCTATGTATGCACACGTGGGTCTATACACACACACGCTCAGGTCGGTAGGCCCGCAGGCCGTCACCCCGCGCGCGCCCCGAGCGCTCCCGC
>NW_017729032.1:154113534-154113862 GCF_001723915.1 Gavialis gangeticus | reverse complement strand
TCTGTTGCGCGGGGCTGGGCTGGGGCTGGAGGTGGGGGGGCGCGGGCTTCCGCGTGACCTTGGGTGAACCGAGCGGGGCCGTGACTCCGTTTCCCCCTGACAGGGCCGGAGAGCGAGGCGGGGCCCTGGACCGCGGGGCCAGGCGCTCGGCCCGGCGTGCACTGCCCGGGGCCGGCTGCTGGGGTGTGTGCGCGCGCTCATATATGTGTGTGTATGTGTGCCTGTGCGTGGTCGTTGCGGTGGGGAGGACTATACGTGGTGCGCGTGGCCCCTGTCGCGCTTTGGGCAGGTGCTGACTTCAGCTGCAGGTTTCTGGGTTGGTTCTGGA
>NW_017729032.1:154100238-154108534 GCF_001723915.1 Gavialis gangeticus | reverse complement strand
CCCCCCCCCCCCCAGCAGGGAGGCAGAGGCAGGGTAGACCCACCTCTTTATAGACTAATCAAATAAGATGCATAGTGGGAGAGAGAGGCAGAGATGGAGAGAGCAGGAGCAAGCCTAAGCTTTTGTAGGTTGGTCTGAAGTCAGGGTAGACCCATATCTTTATAGGCTAATCAAATAAGATGCCTAGAAAGGAAGACAGAGTGCAAGCTGGGGAGCACGAGCAAGGATAAGCTTTCGTAGCTTGATCAAAGTCAGCTCCGAAGTCAGGGTAGACCCTCACTTTTATAGACTAATTAAATAAGATACATATATATAGAGAGAGAGAGACATCATGGGTGAACAAGCAAGTACAAGCTTTCATAGCTCATTCTGAAGTTGGCCAGAAGGCAGGGTAGACTTATTACCCCTTTATAATTATATAAGATAGAAAGATGAGTGTGAGTGAGTGCAAGCAAACACAAGTAAGCATAAGATTTCATGGCTTGGTTTGAAGTCAGCCAGAAGGCAGGGTAAACCCACACCTCTATAGACTAATTAAATACAATACATGTATAGAGACACACATGAAGAAAGCACAGGTGAATTGGCAGGTGCAAACATAAGCTTTCATGGCTTGGTCTGAAGTCAAGGTAGGGTAGGCCCACACCTTTATAAACTAATTAAATAAGATACATATATAGAGAGAGAGCATAAGCTGTCATGGTTTACTTAATCATATGTTTTGGAGACTGCCTTTTTTGAGCAGTGCGCCTCACTGTCCAAACTGGTGGCCTGACTTTTTGCAGGCTGGAGGCTTGTGGCTGTTCTGCAGTGGCACCGGGGGATGCAAAGCCAGTGGTGGAGCAGTGCAAAATGTTACACTATTAAATGCTCCTGACTCTTGGGATGTATAACTACAAATGCCACTGATCAAACTCGTCGCCTTAAGATTGGCCACGCTGTGCTGCTTTCTGGTGCTTGTCGCTTTGGGACTCTGGGTTCTGGGCTGCTCTAGGGCAAGGAATGTGGTTCATTCCTGAGAGCTCATCCTTGCAAAGCAGACCTCTGTTTCTGTGCAGTCTTATTGGCTTTCTTAGGCTGGGTTTCAAAGAAGGCATAAGGTGTCACAAGAATCCGGTTATCAGATCGAGGCCCTGCTTGATACAGGGCATTGAACCTCTCGTCTACCAAAAAGTCAGTTCTGCGATTGACAACCTTGTGGTGTTGTAGTTGAGTATTATATACCACTCAAAAAAAACCAGTAGGCAAGTAATTTAAGTGAATGTTGTGTGTGCTGCAAATGCAGTTAGCCCTGGGAAAAAACTTGAAGGTTGCAAAGTTTCTGGCTCTGCATAGCACTGTGAAATCCAGAGTTTGCCACTGATTATGAACAGTAACTGTATTCATCTACTAAACTAAACATATACATTTTGTATTCTAACATGAACATGACTCACTTCCTCCTAATATCACATTGTCTAAATCTACACGTTTTGACTAGTTGTTATGGAAAAAAAACAACACGTTAACATTAAATATGGTGAGCAGTTCCAATACTAACCAGTCTTGAACCAGTGATTATCACAGTAGTTAATGTAATGTTTTCATATCAGAGTTAAGTCTGTATCTAGAAAGATTATCTCATTCCCCATTACTGTATTATTTCAATGCCTCTCATATAGTTAAAAAAATCAGTCTTTCTTCCTTCCTAGCCTGAAAAGAAAAATAATTTGATTTGCTTACTGTATTTTATTTTTGGTCTTCTGGGGGGAGGAAGCGTATTTTTGTATACCTTGGAGAAAGTTATTGAAGGAACGCTAAGTCAGAGAAATGAAACTTGTAATACTTCAACTGTCTTTACCTTTTTGGGACTAAATGCCATAGTCTAGATTCAGGTCCTTATGCATTGCAATATTGTGTCTCTGGTATCTTGCTGTCCTTTATATCACACACAACTGTAGGTTTAAAACTCACTCTGCATACAGCTGTGGTTGCTAAATGACTTGTTGGTGATGCTTGTAAATGATTGGCAGTTCTTGTGGGTTTTAGCAAATTAATAAGTAGGATGGGTACAAACATAGTCTTTCTATAGTAGTCTTGTACCTATCATCATTTTTGTTTTCAGATTATTAATGGGCCTTTTCATGTCATGTTGGGCTGAAACGTCTTACAAAAATTACTGGCCTGGGAAGAGGTTTCCTAATTTTAAATATGTGAAATTTTTAGCATGCAAACTTTCATGCTGGGTTGGTTTTCAGCAGCTTTTCAGTACAACTCTCAAAAAAAAATGGTCACTACGTAAAAATTAAAAAGTGTAATCCTGCTGTTCTTGCAAAACCCTTAGTATATTTGTTTACGCTAAGCTATTTTCCATTTTTTTTTTTTCTTCCTTAACTACCACCAGTCCAGCTTTCAGGTGATGGTGCTCATGTAGATAACGTTTGGGGATTTTAACCCCAATCAACTAAACTCTCTTTTTTGAGCAATGTTAGATTACCTGATACCCATTACAAGCCAGGTTTTAAGTATGTTATCTGTATTGCTTTTATTAACCAATTATGTTAATTGTGGGACAGTTTTTGAGAAGCTATTGGGAAGGGGATTAGTCTTTTAGTGCCATGTCTGTCGTTGTTAGAAAATTAGTTACTGAATGTGCACAGTAGCTAGTGTTCATAACATTGGTGTCTTTTCAGAATAGTTTGTGCTAAGTTCAGAATCATATTGAAACTGATATTTTTGGCAATATAGGTTGTAAACTAAAATGTGATATTTTGCGCACATAAAATATTCCATTTTGTAGCCAGCTGTTCATTTTGTTTTGTTTATGTTCTTTATTTAAAAGTAATGCTGGTTTTAAGTAATGATCTTGAGGACTAAAGTCATCTTTTTATGCATAAGCAAATATTATTATTGATTATGTTGAACAGGCTACCTCACACTGCCATGCCATAGTGCTTCAGCCTTATCCTGGAAAGTCTGCTTCAAGGCCTGTAACACTCTAGAATCTCCAGTGTATTTTCAACGTGTGGATCTCTGATAAGTCTTGCATATGGAAGTATCTCAGGCTGCTTGTTTGTTCCCTATCATAAATAAATGAGGGCAATGTAGTGATTTTTGGCAAGGTGGTTTTTTGGGTGATCTATTTTATTGGACCAACTAGATAGTTGCAAGTGTGATCAAACATCCTTTTGGGCACGCATTGCTTCATCCAGACCTGAAGAAGGACAAGTTGCATCTGAAATCTTATCTAACATCTCCCCCAACTATACAGACAGTTCAATAAAATATATCACCCCCAAAAAACCTTTGTTTTTTGTTTCCTGGACTGTCTTGGCTACAATATATTACTTCAGTCACTACAAAATGGGACGTATATGGGTCATTTCAGTTTGTTTGTTTATTTCCCAAAAGACACAATAGCTTATAAAAGCAGATAAAATATTAAAATAAGATAGCTGTGGTATATAACAGAAACTCCCAAAACAGTGCCCCAACTTAACCTTAGTTCTGGAAGATATCCTAGCTCAGGCTCTTATGGGCGACAATGGGAATGGACTTCCAGTGCAGAGGATCTACTGCTTAGAATAATCGCCCATGTGTTTGCACCAAGCAAACTTAGCATGTAGATAGTGCTTGCAGGTCGCTGGTCTTGGCTGACCTTAAAAATCAAGGTGGAACAGGAGGGAGAAGGAAGTCCCTTAGGTACGTAAGCTCCAGGCGCTTTAAGCCCTTATTGGTCAAAAACAGCACCTTGAATTGTTCCCAGAGCCAGTGCAAATTGGAGTACTGGAGTAATGTGCTCTTGGTGACAGAAGGTGGGTGATCACATTCTGCACCAGCTGCAGCTTCCAGGCCATGATCAAGGGTAGCCCTATGTAGAGGGCCTTGCAGCAGTGGCAAAGATCTCATGTTAAGTTCCAACATGATAGATTGTCCTGAAATCTATAAAGTATTTATTTAATAACTTCATTTGTATTTTAAAGTGGGTGCCACCTTTCTTTTCCCCAATATTTATGTCAACTGAGATATCTGGAACATAATTGTGCAGACTTACAAGTACTTATTTTTCTGTTCTGCTTTAAGCTTTGTATGTACAATGCCTCCTAGCACTCTAGGAGAATATTGTAATTCTGTATTCCTATTTTCAGCTGCCTCAGTTGTTGGAGGTGGAATTTTGGGTGTGTTACATTGTTAACGCTTGACCACTCAGTTCTGTATTAAACTTTTAAAATTAAAATGATTTGCTAATTCAATGTGGTTGATTCTTAATAATATCTCTTCTGTCTTGCAAATACATTTCCTTGACTTAACTATCTGTAAAGTAGGTATAAAATGCCTGTACCTTGCAAGGGTATTAGGATCTAATTTAGGAATTTATGTAAGTTATTTTGAGAGCCTACTGTTAGATAGTATATAATTGTATAGTGTTTCTGTGATTTATAAGCGCAGACTATAGGCAACACTTTTTTCCCCTTGCCTCTCATGTTCCAAAGACTTTAGTGGTGGTAACTAATGATGCTCAACTATTTGGGTACAGGTCTTTAATAGATAAAGCTCAAAATGATCTAAATATATTAATTCTTGTCAAAGAGTGAGTCTCTTTTGCCAGCTGTTGAGGACAGAAATCCATCCACTTAGATGAATCACCCACTAGCAGAAACTTATACGTCAGTGATTTTCATTGGTAACCTAGGGTAGTGCAAGCTGCTTAGAAGGGTACTGTGGTATGTGGCCCCTGTAAGAGGAGGCAACTGCTGGGCACCTTGCACCTGCTCCTGCATCCCGGCAACACTCCCCGTGGCCCCTCCTACCAGTTAACGGAGTGTGAGAGGAGCAAGGGAATAAGCCAGACTTGAAACTGCAGCCCATGCCTCCTGGTAGCCAATGCATACCATGTGTGCACTCTGCTGTAGGTTGGTTTATTTTCCTGCTTCTGGCATGCTCCCAGGGCTAGTGGGAGGGCCATGCCGAATGGTAGTTCCAGCATTCAGGTCCCTAAAGGAGCAGTGGCAGGGGCCATGCTCATCCCCTCAGGTAGAGCTGGGGATGTTGAGGGGGCAGAAACAGTGGGGCACAGCAGGGATCTGTTCTCACTACCTTTATCTGCACCAGTGCCCACTGTCACCCCCTTCTGCCTGCTGCAGAGACAGCTGCCTCTTAATGACTTCCCAGTCTGCCCTGCGTACTAGCCCCTACCAGCTCTGAGGATGGAGGGTTCATGCAGTTTTTAGGGGTGCCCTGCCACCCCATGAAAATCATTTAAGGTTGCCAAAGAGTGCAATAAACCAGTCTCTAAATGAAGTACCACTAAATTCCAGAAAGTTATGGAGGCGTCCCTTGAGTCTACAAAGGCCAACTACCAGTGGTCTAAGTAGTGACAAGCAGCCATTTCTGAAAAAGAGAATCCTTAGAGTGTAGAGAAAAGGCCAGTAATATTGCCCTTTGCTGTGAGAGAATTTGTAGACTCTTCTTCCTGTTTCTAGTCTACAGTTTCAAATAAACTTGCAGCCTAAGAATAAGGCCTCATCTTCAGAGGCATTGGGCGCCTTCACTTTCCATTGACTTTGATTGGAGTTCCTCACACTTGGCTATTCTAAAAATCTGCCTAATCAGCCAGCAGTGCCACACTAATTTCAGTTATGTGAACAGAGGGAGGGATGGGTATCTAAAAGCTGTATTTGCTATGACTGAACTAACTGCCAAGGTGGATGTTGCCCTGCCAAGGGATACACCTCAGCACATGTTGCAGCATGCTGTTGAATAGGAGAGGAGGAGGAAAAGATGGTTACTTTCTCATCAGTACTTTGGAAATCTAGGGAACAGAGGCAGTGAAGGATCCCTGTAGGAGACTGAGAATAAGTCTATATTGCAGGCGGCTAGTTCTGGTGTTGGGATTAGTCTCTAGCTACAACAGCTCATCATGAGCTAAGTTATACCAACTTTTTGGCAGGGTAAGTTAGCTTGTTTTACTCCATGCTGCTGTGACTAAACTTTCTCTTACCCAAGCTAGCTCAGCTGTCTCTACACTGTAGTCGGCAATGTAGTCCTCCCCTGAGTGTGTGCCAAGCTTTAATTGGTTCATTTTCTGAGAGATTTTCACAGCTATCTGTGTAATGGTCTATATATCCATGTAGGTATGTTACAGTGGACAAGGTAATCATATAACATGAGGTAGTCTGGAAAAAGCAGATCTACCCAATTATGTGTGGATGCTTTAGTGCTCAGTGCAGTGGTTCTCAACCTTTTTAGACTCAAGGCACCCATCAATAGATTCTAGGTGCCCCTCAGAAAATGTTGGCTGAGTTTCTACATGATTTTTTTGTCTACAGAAACATAAAGTAATTCTTCTGTTGCAAAAAACTCACTCAGTGGGTCAGAATGTTTGTGACATTATGGATTCCTGTTTGAAATCTCTTGGTTTATCTTGGGAATCATGTTTGCACATCTACCAGTACTAATATTGTATTGCATCCTGCAGCACCTTTGAAAGGCTCTCATGGCACCCCAGGGTGCCGAGGCACCCTAGGTGAGAATCATGGACCTAATGTCTCCTCTTTACCTGCCACAGATGCAGTGTTTCCCAGAAACTGCAAGCAGGTCTATCTTCTGACTTGCCACAGCAAGAAAGAAGAGGGGCATGAGGCTGGGCTTAATATCGAATCCTGAGAGAATTCTTTGAAAAAGAGAGAAAATGCTCAATATATGGTACTGGAGAGAGGAAATGTGGATTCAGGAATACCTGAGGGAATCAGAGGTATTAAACATGTATGCATGGGTTTAGGTGAAGGACTGAATGAAGGTAAAACTAAGTCCATTTTCTTTATAGGTAACAATACTGAATGTGAAGAGGACAGGCAGGATTGAAGGAAATAAGTTCAGAGATGAGCCAGAGTTGATGTTTGTGGTGATCAGGATACAGAGCACTTAATAAGAGTCAAAGAGTGAGCAATACTTAAAGATGTGTCCAAGTATGAGTAGTAGATGTGTAGGTGAGTGTAAGGTTGGCAAGCTGATCAATTGACATGTAAAATACTGTCAGTTGACAAGTCAGTTGACTGCATGTTTTTTGACTGGTCAGATATCGATCAAATATTATAGGAAGGCTTTCTGTGATTATAGTAACTAGGGATGTAAATATTTTTTAAAAATAGCCATTTAAACTCTTCTAATTATATTGGTTAACTGTTTAACCGGTAACACATACCTACTGTGGAGGGCTGGGGTGCAGGGGCCGTGTAGAGAGTTCACTGGCGAAGCCTGGGGCGCTCTGTTCTAAGGCAGCTCCCCGCACTTGTGTGACTGGCGGCTAATACCCAGGACCTGGCGTCTCGCAGCACTGGACAGCCTACAGCCAGGCTCTCGGTGGGCAGGCAGACAGTGCAGCACGTAGGAGGCACCTCCCTGTCTGTCACTTCCACCATGTGTAAGCAGGGGGGAGGCAGAGTACCTCTCCTCCTTCTCCTCCATGGCAACTGGAGACAGAGAGCCCTAGCGCCTGGTGAGAGGAATATGCTGCCACTCAGCCAGCCACACTGCCCCACGGTCTCTCCCACTGGAGCACCTCCCGCCCCTCCAGGGGGAATGCCACCACTGCTAAGAGCAATGAGATTGAGAACAGGGAGGGAGGGACAGCGGCAGGGATACCCCCAGTAACCAGCACCCACTCTGCTTGCCACAAGATGAGATATAAGCAGGTGGCAAGCAGTGCTGCTGTTGCAAACCATCACGCCCTGCCTTGCTTTCCTTTTCCCTACCTCTTCTCCAGGGAAAATGCTGGCTTGGCTTGGCTCAACCATCTTCTTGACTCCCAGTTTGCTTCTTGTGTCTCATCTCCCCCCAGACAACCCCAAGCACTTTGATTTACATAACACGAACTCCTAGTGGAAGAGGCAGGAGGCATGCAAAGGTGGGCTAGTTTAAAAGTTAACTGTAATACATTAATAGTATAAATATAATTATCATTTAACTGTTTAACTTTTCACATCCCTAATAGCAAGAAGGACAAGTGGGTGAAGCTCCTGGAGCTGAAAAGGGGTGAATGCAAGTTGTGCCAACTCATTTTTTTAAATCCTCAGATTTGAATAGTTATCTGATAAATTATCCAGATAACACAAACATTATTTGACTGTTTCTCTTTTTCAAATAATCCAGAAGAAACTAGCAAATGTAATCACTATATATGATAGTATTTCCACTGGATTTAGTTATTCACTGCATTTTTTGCCTTACACTCAGTGACTGTTACAGTGTATCTGTTGTTTTTGTGAATTTTTTATTACAAGTGGTTTGAAAATTTCAAACTGAAACATGATTTTTT
>NW_017729032.1:154097784-154100087 GCF_001723915.1 Gavialis gangeticus | reverse complement strand
TTTTTTTTTTTTTTTTTTTTTTTACTAAGAGGAATTAACTTTAATTAAAAAAAGAAATGAGTAGTAAAGAAACCTAAAGCATTTGTATGGAAATTTTGTAAAAGAGCACAAGAGGGAAGAGGAGCAAAAAGCAGATGTAAATTCTGGAACTGAATATGTAACTCACATAGACAGAATGATAAAACACCTCTTAAAAGTCTTGTGAAATGTGCCCAGTTATAGTAAAAGAAAGACTCCTTAATAATCTTTCCAAGAAGAAGCTGTTTTCTTCTACTTGTACATTGGATGCTTCCTCTGATCGTGTTTTGAGCATAGAAGATTCCTCTGATGAAGATGATATGGTGACAGGAATGGAAAAAAATTCTGAAACTCAGGCTACCAATCTGCTGCTACTTTCACCTTCAAACTAAACTCATGTAGGCAGTTTTGGCTTTGAAGCTTCATCTCAGCAGCCTTCTGGTTCCAGATCTTCTTTGGCTAGTTCTTGGGTATCAACTTCTGCGAAACAATAATTAAATGTTTTTAGGATTTTTGGACAGGATTAATACACAAGAAAAATATGATCTTGACCAGGTGTTTGCTAAGGCTGTATATGCAAGCAATTTGCATTTTCACATGGTAGAAAATCTCTATGTGAAGGAATTTTTTGCCAAGCTACATCCAACCTACACATTACCAGGCAGAACATAGCTGGCTGGACATCTTCTTGATGAAACTTTTGGTAAAATGCAAAGAAGAGTAAATGGTCTTACTAAAGAGGCATCTCATGTGTCCATTGTATCAGATGGTTGGAGCAATATTCAGATTGGAAGCATAATTTGATGGTGACAACTCTCCAGCCATTATTCTATAAATTCTTAAGCACTGCAGAACATTGCCATGCATCCTAGTACATAGCATTGCAGTTCGAAAGCATTATTTCAAGAACTCAGCCCTGAGAGAGTATTTTTAGGTTTAACTGACAATGCTGCAAATATTAAGTCTTCTTGGAGTACTATGAAAGAGAAATATCCACATACTCAGTTCTACAGTTTTGCGCGCACACAAAGCAACTTTTTGTTAATGATTTTGAAAGTTTACAAACATTCCATTCTCATCACACAAAAGTAAAAACAATTGTCAAGCTTTTCAAAAATCAGCACATGCCAGCTGTTTTCTGTGTTGCCAAAAACAACATTGCGTACTTCTGACATTGAGTACAAATTGTCTTACACGATAGGCTTCAACAGTCAAATGTTTGGGACAGCTTCAAGTTTCCAAGCAAGCTCTGTAGTCAGCTGTTGAAGATGAAAATGTTTCTAATATTTGTCCACGAGACACATGAATTGACATTTTTTTATGCGGATGTCTTTTGGGTATGCAATTCCAAATTTTTGTCAATGCTAAAACTTTGTTGCCCAAGCTATACAAAAGCTGGAAGCATAGGCGACACGTGGGGGGAGGGTACGGGGGAGCACGTGTCCCCACTGACAGGGCCACTGCTGCTGTCGACACCTGCAGGAGCTTGCCGGCTCCGGCCCTGCTGCCAGCGACGCCTGCGGGTGTCCCCCCAGACTCGGGAGGCTCCAGTCGCCCATGGCTGGAAAGCAGGAAATATACACTTGAAGATGCCAGGTATGAGTACACAAGCATTCAGCATCATATCACCGACACTTGTAAAGAATCACTTTCAACGTCTGAGAAAAAACAAAAAAAAGAAATGATGGAGAAAAGAAAGTGTCAATTGACCACTGATGCACAATGCAACTTACCTGTTAGATCCACAGTATTAAGGAGAGAAGCTAACAAGTGAAGAGTTTGATGCAGCTTCTGAACTAATAACGAACTTAGCCAAATTTAAGAAATTTTCTGATGACCAATCTATTTTGGCTGAAATAATTTTAAAGTAAGAAGTGGTTTTTTATTCAACAATATAGTGATGTGGAATGCAATCGTATCCGTAGAAAAAGGTCAAATTACATCATCAAGTTGGTGGAAATGCTTTCGTCCTCCTTGTTCATTAGTGACTGTTTCTGATATCCTGTTAACACTTCCAAGCTCTACTCTTCATGCAAAGCATAACCGGTCAGTTTAGGGCAACATTCATAGCAAGAACCAAAACGGGATGCAAACAGAAATTGTTGGGAAGATGGCAGCTGTATATTTAATGAAAGGCATTTTGGACAAAACGCATGTTTTTCAAGCATGTTTTCTGATTGACTCAGAAGAAAGTGACAGTGAAAAGAATGGTAGTTGAGAGGAAGATGATATTAATTAAGAAAAAACAGACTAAAAGTAAACATACATTTTTAACTTATAGTAGT
>NW_017729032.1:154081115-154092784 GCF_001723915.1 Gavialis gangeticus | reverse complement strand
TTCTGATTGACTCAGAAGAAAGTGACAGTGAAAAGAATGGTAGTTGAGAGGAAGATGATATTAATTAAGAAAAAACAGACTAAAAGTAAACATACATTTTTAACTTGTAGTGAAACGTAAATTGTTTTTATACTATTTTGTTTTGATAAAAAAAGTATATGTTATCAGTGTTATGGGGAATGCTGACAAATGATTTTTTAAAGTGTTTTTGACACATTTCTTAATGGAAAATTTGTGCTTCTGTGTTTAGTGTTTGCAGAAAGATTTAATTGTGAAATAAATTTATTTCAGCACTATGTAAGAAATTACTGCTTGTTAATTTAAATAAACAAAAAAGTATTTGAACATATTTGACATTTGTAAATATTTTTTACTGATGTTTCACTGGTCAGTTGACCAAATTTTATTTGACCAGTCAAATACACTCACCTACGGTTGGCTATTAGCCCATGTTTGTAGCTGTGGAGAAAGAGACTCTCTGTGATGCAGACAAAATTCTATGTGCACCATTTTGTGAATGGTGAATTTAAAAGCAGATTGCTTGAATAACAAATAGATAATTATTTAAATTTAAAAACTGAATTGGGTTTAACAATAAATCTGTTCATAAGAAATTTAGGCAATAGAGGTTGCCATTTCATTGTAAATACTCATTCATGAAAATCATTTAAATATACTTGTTACACTAATGACATCTCATCAGGTGTTAAAGAGTTAGTGCAGCATTTTCTTAAATGTAAACATAATTAGGAAAGATATCCTTAACTTATGAGGCCATCTCGGCTCCATAAAGGTCAAGTACTGCATTTAGGCTAGGAACAGATGTTGTATTTGTCCCTGGATAAGTTGTACCTTTGTTTATCCTGGAATAAAAATATCTCAGGCTTGATGTGTGTACACACATCACGCTTCTTATCAGGGTTTAATGAGTGTCTGTTGCACTGCCACTTTTCTGATATTGATTCAGCAATGCAATCCTGGAATAACTGTACAAGTGTACTTTGCAATATCCCAGGATAAACTGCTACCATCTTTTATCCAGGAAACTTTTCTAGAACTTATTCTAATACAAGGGACATGAATGTCTGTACAATTTCACTTTGTCCTGGGATAAAATAGTTTATCTTGGGATAAATCCAATGTCTGTTAGCAGTCTAAGTATATATTTTCAGTCTTTTCAAGGGAGCTAGTGTTAGTATTGTCTATGCTTTTTATCTTGTCAGTGGTCATATCAGAAGTGACATTGGCAAGATAACGAAAGCACAAGAAACACAAGATGAGACCAACCCTAGCCAAAAGCATAGTGCAGTGTATGTTCTTAAATTGATTATTTTTATATATGTTAACTTTACCAAAAGTAAATAGAAATTGGTTTCATGATGATGGGGCTGGTATATAAATTTGTCCTATGGGGGCCAAATTGGAGAGCATGACAGGTATCTGCTCAAATGATGTGTGTATGTGCTTCCTGCATACATTATACCATACCAATAGAAAACCACAACATTATGTAGTCTGCAAGCAATGGAATAGAGTAATAAAGTCAATAAAAATAAGTTTACAAACCAGCTCCATGAAAACAAATTTCTGGTCCTCAGTGGTTCAGAGTTTCAGATTCTAACCTGCTCTGGAGCAGGGAATATGGTCCATTTCTACAAGCTCATCCTTTCAAAGCAGAGCTCTGTTTCTGTGCAGTCTTATAGTCTTTGTTGGGCTGGGTTTCAAAGAAGGCATGAGGTTTCACAAGGATCAGATTTCAGATCAAGGCATTACTTGGTACAGGACACTGAGCAATGCAGTGTATCCAGGATATGATCATTGAGCATATGAAGTACAGCATATCCACTTGACCAGCACTTGACAGACTGGGGTGGGGTTGACATATGAGACCAACCCTTCAAATTGGTGAAATGGCTGAGCTGTCCTGTTGAGATACCAGTGTGTGCAGGTGAGGTTTGGTGTTTGTAGTCTCTTGAATACTGCTGTTGTTGAGTGTGGTTGGTGCAAGCAATGGTAGGCTAATGATCCACTTCTCAGTCTTTGGCTTGCATGTTGTTAGTTGCTAGTTAACCACCTAATGTCTGCCAGAAACATTGACCATTCAGATGTTTCCAGTAAGTATCAAATAGGGAAAGTGCTGTGACCCTACACGAAGATTGTGTATCTGCAGTGGGTGTCCATATGAACTTGTCTGTGTTATTGTCTGCCCCTCAGAATTTTCGGGTGATATCAACAATTCTTTGGGGTAACTGGAGACGCTTTCTCCAATGCATCATGTACCTTATTTTGACTCTGGGTGTGCAGCTGGCATCAATAGCATCAATATGAAATCATGTGAGTTGGTGCCAGCAGTGAGCTTTGTAAGCACTAATAGTTCTTGTGTCCATTAGTTGCTAAGATCTGGGATTTGTCAGCAATAAAACTACTCAGGGAATGCAGCAGTTATTTAGTTCTTGAAAATCCAATGAATGTCTGTCAGCAACAAAATGTGGTGACTGTTTCGTTTTCAGGTCGCAAGAATTGTGGGAATTCTTGCAGGATTCCGTTCATCAACCATGGTTTTTGTGTAGTAATTGCAGTACAGTTGTGGGTTAAGCTGCTAGAACAGCACTGATTCTGTGTTTTTCCAGTGACAAGTCTGTCTGTCATCAGTGTTAACACATATCCACTCCTTTTGCTTTTTGACTCTTTATTCTTGTGTGGTGTCAGTAATTTGCCAGGTAATGTCTAGAAAAAAAAACTATTTTTTAGACCTTACACAAATAATACTGCCTGGTCCATTGTTGTTGCTTGCCTCAGTCATTGTTGACTGAGACTGGATTAATTCCCATACTTTTGTTGCCAGTCATCTGATACCCCTTTCCACATCCAGCTTTGAAGTACTAAATGTTAAACTCTGTACCAAAATACTTTGCTTTTTTGTGTAAGACTGGGTTTATAATCAGAGCATTCTGAGACTTTCTGTTTGCAAACTGCATTTACAACACGTCTTCAAGGTCACAATATTGCATCAACATACCTTCTTACGAGCACTGGCTGTTAGTCCACACTTGCTTCTCATCTAAAGTGTTGTCTGTACTGCAGTAGCTAACTAACTGCATGACTGAATTTAACCCTAAATGGTTTATCTTCTTGCCATAGTTTCATAGAACTTTTTGTTTGCTGAATGCATATTTCTTTTTGTTTAGTGTTCAAGCAAAACTTTTGGGTTTTTTATATTTTATGAAAAAGTGTTATCGCTATATCTAGTGCATGCGTTTTACAAGTACAAAAGGGAACCAGTGAGGTTCTATGTGGGTTTTTCACATAAGTGTATACCAGGGGGCAAAATATGGCCTGTGAACCAGATCCAGCCTACCAAGAGATTTTGTCCAGCCTGTAGTAGGTCCCTCCATCCCACCCATCCCACGCATGGGGGTGCAGCCTGGGCCATGGCATGTGCAGCTGGTCCCACTGCCGTGGTGCTCACAGTGGGTTTGGTGTGGTATGGCAGCCAGACTCGCTTCCTGGCTGCTGCCAGCCCAGTGCCCAGGCACCCAAACCCATTTACCCCGCAACCACCACTGGAGTAGGACCTGTGTAGGCAGGGTTTGTGGCTGGGCAGATGGGATGGGGCTGTGGGCAGGTGGGGAGTGGCATCCAGGAGCAGGACGGGTGGGCAGGGCTGGGATTACAGGGTGGTGATAGTATCGGACCAGGACCTGTGGCAGAGCTGAGATCCATTCCCTGCATGCCCCTGCCTGCAGAACCAGTGTCCATCTCAGGGGTGTGCAGGGAACGGTTTGTTGCTCTGCCCCAAGCCTCAGCCCCGCGATCCTAGCCCTGGGTGCACACGCCCATCCTGCTCCCAGATGCTGTTTTCTGCCCACCTGTGGCCCTATCCCAGCCACCTGGCCCAGCACAGAGCAGAACAACGTAGGGAGTTTTGGTGAGCTGTTGGACAGTAAGGGTGCTGATCTGGTGCAATTGGGGGCGGGGGGGCAGGGGGTGCCGACTCAGCTAATGACAGCTCGCCAAAACTCCGTAAGTGGCCCTCTGGCTCAAATAATTGTCCACACTTGGTGTAGACCCTAATGAGTGACATAGTACATGTTCAGCATGCAGCAACAGAGCTGTGCCATTCTTAAAATATGGGTTACTGACGTGTGACATTCTTGGAGTAAACAATTGGTGACTGCACACAGCTTGAAGAATTAATGTAGAAGAATTACACAGGCAGCGTAATAGAATATCGAACAGCTACTGGAGCAATGGCAAATGCTGAGTTTGGTGGCTTTTAGAGGGGGTTAAACTAGCAGGAAGTCTGTTCCCAGATGGCTGTTGGTGAAAGCTGAGTTTGAGAAGAGAATGAGTATAGATTATACTTGTATCTTTTTAATTTGTTTCTGTTGTGCAGAAAAGCTTTTGCTTTTTTTTCCCCTTTTGGTTGCAGTTTAGCTAGCAGGCAGAAAGAATACTTCCTTAATTTGGACTGGTTCATTCAAAGTTTAAAATCTAATTCAGGGGAAGGCAAAATACAGCCCACAGGCCGGATCTGGCCCACCAAGTGGCTGGATCTGGCCCCCGGGTGCCCCTGCAATGCTCCACATGGGGCTGAGCCCCATCTGCTCCCCCCAGCCCTGGCCTTGGCCAGCACGCAGCTTCTGGTGGGGCTGTTCCCAGTGCGGCTGCAGCCAGTTGGATGTTCCTCTGCTCCCCTTACCTCCAGCGGGAGCAGCTGGGATGCAGCTTCCACCCCTGTCCCCCCCGCTACCTGGAGCAGCACAGCAGGAGGCAGGAGTGGGAGGAGGAATGACTGCTGGAGGCAGGGGGAGCACAGCAGCACCCAGCTGGCTGCAGCCGCACTGGGAACAGCCTCACAGGAAGCTATGTACACTGGCCAGGGCAGGCATGGCTGTTTTGCTCCCCTTGCCTCCTGCTGCGGCTCCTGTTCCTGCTGTGCTCCACTGTGCTGTGCAGCTCTGGGCCAGTGGGCGGGGGAAGCTTCAGCCGGAGGCTTCTGCCCAATGAATGGAGCTCCGACTCCAGCTCCCAGCTGCCTTCCACCCACTTCGCCTGCCCACAGCAGCTGCTCATCAAGCGGATTGAAGGCAGCTGGAGCCGGAGCTCTATGTGCTGGGCAGGAGCCTCCTGCTGAAGGTTCCCACAAGCTCACCCAGAGTTGCACGGGGTGGGCATGGGCAGGAGCAGCTGCAGCTGGAGCCAATTGAAATGGAACAACCCCGCTGGCCACAGCCCGTGCCCAGCCCAGCCCAGCACAACATAGTTGCAGCTGCAAGTTCGGGAACCACATGGTGTGGCATGGGGCTAGCTCGGCCCGCCTTGCACCCAGAACCATGCTGTGCCGTGCTGGGCTAGTTCCGTGCCATGCCATATGGTTCCAACCTTGCAGCTGAGAACTGCACACTGCAGCTGAGACAAGACAGGCAGAGCTGGCTCCCCACCCCCTACCATATACCCACACCCCTCCCCACAGCTGCCACGCACATTTCCATCCTCCCACCCCTGACATACCCACACCCACATCCTAACCCATACCCAGACCCCTCCACACACATCCCACTCACCATACCCACACTGCGCACACACCCCACTCCCCAACTGCACAGCCGCCACATACATCCCCTTAAACTCCCTGCACACCCTATACAAGAATAAGACTGTATTTTGAGCTAGTTTGCAATCGTCTCTAGATACAGTATGCAAACGGACATAAATCAGGATAAAATATATTTTAAAATAAAATTAAAACAAGTTATATTAGCTGTTTGATTTGCTTAGTATATGATTTGTTTGGGGTTTTTTTCAGTTTCAAAACAGCAACCCCTCCCCTTTCAAAAGGAGTACTTCTGGGGCAAGGGAAGGGGACTTCTGGTGGTAAAGATTAGGGGTCAGAGAGAGGATTTCTGGTCCAAAGATGGCAACCAGGAAGCAGGGCAACTGTCAGGGGGCAGGGCTACCCATGCGGCCCTCAACAGCTCACCAAAACTCATTAAGTGACCCTCCAGCTGAAATAATTGTCCGCGCCTGATTTAATTGAATTTTGAAAAAGCAGGGAATCTTGCGTTCCTTTTCCAATTTAAAGAACATGGGATTGTTTTTTTTCAAGTGTATTTGAACGTCTGTGCCTGTCTTTAGCTGATAAATACCTTGCAAACGTGACCGACTGTGACCAGAAAAAAATGATAAAAATACATTAAAGATACTAAGTATAAATAAGAAATGTGCACTCAGTCTTCTAACAAAAATGGTGGCTTGGAGAATCTGAGTAAATTAAGTAATTATGCAGCTTGACATAACATAAATATTAGTATATCATCTTAATTTATCAACAGGTGATATGAAGTTCAGTGTAAGGCCAGTTTTGTAGCAAGAAACATCTTTATGGGTATAACCAGCAAATGCGAATGAACAGTTTTTTTAGAAAAATAAATGGTAGATGATGATGATTTGGATTTTAAATAGATTTTTTTTCCTATTTGCTAGCTTAAGCTATGATTTAAAATTGATGGTTTTCATTTTTGGCAGGCATGCAACAAATTAGCCCTCCTGAGGGCTGCTCTGGTCTTGTACCTCTGTCCATTTTGCTGCTCTGCTCTCTGCTCCCTTTTCTGCCATGTGCCATGCAAAGAGGCTGCCCGTGCCACATGTAGCATATGTGGCACAGACTGGCCACCTCAACTTAAACCAGCCTTCATCTGTGTGTTTGACAGAACTATACCAGACAAGACTCTTTCAGTCAAGAGTCCTTAATTTGGAATTTGGTAGTAGAAGATGATAATAGAATTTTAGGGCTCAGACTAATCCTTTATACTTGTTTTATTTTTAACCATTTTGGGAGGCCATCCTCTTCAATTCTGCCAGCTATCTCTTCCATTACTGCTTCCTTTGATGCCAATTCAGATGCTGTCTCTCTATGAGCTTGCAAAAGAAACCTGATTTTTGCTTGGCAATGTGTTTGAGGTAACGGTAGATGGTTTATTGTGTTGTATGTTTTAATACTAATGTTAATGTTTGGGGTTTATTAGGTGGTACTTTGCTTTGTCTTTTAGTAAGAACCATGTAAATGTGTGAAATGAGTAGTAAAATGCTTATTGGTCTTTGTGAGATTACTCTTACTGGAAATAGGAGTTTTGAAACAAAATTAAGTTTTGTTCATAGATTCATAGATTGTAGAGTCGGAAGGTATCCAATGGATCATCATGTCTGACCCCCTGCCAGGAAAGAGGGCCGAGGTCAGATGACCCCAGCCAGGTGATTTGTTATTTGCATGCAAAACCCAGAGTGTTTCTCTTTCCCAGCTATTTCATAGTAAGATTTAGTGTGCAAATCAGTAGTGCTCAACAGAGGGAGTTGTTACTTTAAACAGAAGTTTTTACATAAAAAGCACTTGATATCAGGGATGTCAAAAATCTGGCCCATGGGTCAGATCTGGGCTGTGGGTGCTGCCTGTGGGTTTTGGACCAGCCCTGTGCATGTAGTGTCTGCTGGTACTTGTTTGCATGTGGTATGTGCAACCAGTCTGGGGCAGGAATGGGGCCAGTCCAAGGCAAACCCACAGTCCAGCCCTGCATACTGGCTCCAGGGCTGGTCAAGCTCAAACACCACATACAGTAGGTGGCCCAGGCTGGCTTCTCATATCACATACAGTGCTTGGGGCCAGTGCTGGAATGCATAGGTTTATGGTGCATAGAACTGGTGCTGGCCTGTGTGCTGCATGCAGTACGTGGCACCAGTCTAGGGCCCATGCTCTCTCTAGCATGCAGGGATTTTGTGTGGGCCTGATCTGGGCTGGCCCTGCAGCGCCACCCCCCCAGCTCTTAGGGATGAATGAGTTTGATACCCTTGACGTATAGCAGGGATGTCAAACATCTGGCATGCAGAACCCTGTTATCTGGCCTCTGGTGCTGTTCCTGGGTCGGACTTGACCTGGAAGTGCCACTGCTGCTGGATCTGGCATGGGGGGGACATGGGGTCCAGGGTTTGTGGGCCTGTTGACTGATTCCAGCCTGTGGACTGGCCCCAAGTTATTCATCTGGCCCACCATATGGCTAGCATTAGCAGCTTAAGGATGTTTATTTAACTTCTTTGTTTTTAAACAGCATAGTGTTTGCATTTTTAACTATTCATTAATTCTGAGCAAAATACCTACAGTTTACTTTTTACAGTAAGACCAGTAGAAGGGCAATAGTGGCAACATTAATAGAGCTAATGTAATGTCTGTATTATTGTCTGGAGCCAAGTTGTGGGGTGCTGACCCTATGGTTCATTCAAAATTAGAAAAAAATTCTGCTAATGTTCTAAGGTGGCTTTTATTTCTACCAAATTCTACAACGGGGGCTTGTGTAGCGTGAAACTGGGCTGCTTAATGTGGTCACTTTAGCTCAATTAAGTACTCTAAATTATTGGACAAAAATTAGAACCTGTACCCCTGTCAGATACCCTAAGAAATGCATTTTAACAGCCTCTCCACTTCAAGGAGACCCTTATTTG
Source organism: Gavialis gangeticus (assembly GCF_001723915.1). NCBI lineage: Eukaryota > Metazoa > Chordata > Crocodylia > Gavialidae > Gavialis > Gavialis gangeticus. Next base: position 154,084,291 of record NW_017729032.1, on the reverse strand, counting down.
GAGGGTTAAATAACATTGATTTTGTTCTTCAGACAAACAGATTGAGAAATGTGTATTCTCCATATATTAAAACAATGTGAATTAAAGATACCATGCCATCATGCAGATAGATATGCAGGCAGTGATATCTTCTCAGACGTCTTTTTTAAGATTATTAAAGCACTCTTTCTGGCCTGGAAACCTATCTGAAATACAAAACCACAAACAATGAAAGGCCATTACTAGACTGCCATTCACTCAAATGAGATGTGCAGTCAGTATGGGCAAGTGGACACAATCTTTTCTTGTGGGATACGAGATAGATAATTTAAACTACTATTTATGAGCTTGCTCATTCTTTGATGAAATAAGAAAATAGATCTCTTGTTTACCTGAACATTTTAAACACTGAGCTAATAAAGAAAAAAAAATTGGCTCCTTTTTAAAGGACTAACAGCCTGTCCTGTATTCTCTGAGTGTTTGCATTACTTGCACAAAGAATAAGGGCCAAACTCAAATAAATTTCCCGTTTTTATTATTTTACTGAGACATTTGGTTTCATTTGATCTATTTTTGTGTCGTCATATTATGTTTGTTTTAATTTTGTTTAAATTGGTAAAATGTATATGTATCAATAACCATACATTATATAATTTTTATTATATACAATTCTATTGTCACTTACTGTATTATTTTAGTGAAAGCTGTAAATAACTACTACAATTTACTTTATTTTAAGGTAACTATGGAAGATTTTCTTCTAAACTCTTGGTATCAAGTGTCTCTACCCCTTATATCAAAAGTAAAGGGAGACATTTGAAATCATATTCCTGGTGGGAATATGGCTGTGTCTGTCTTCAGTGGGCAGGAAAGTACCAGTCTAAGTTACATGATTTGATTTGATACTTGGAGATAAGTTTCCTTTTTTTGAAATTTTATGCAGTATAACTGTCTCCTTAGTAAATTGGGCCAGATCAGAAAAATGTTTTATTTATATTGTTCATTATGATAGGCTCTTAAGAATGATTTGTGATTGTACCAGAAGTATGACAACAGTTCTGTAAAAGACTTAAATCTGTGTTGGTTTCATTCACCTGGTCAAGATTGGGACCATCTACACCTCTGTCATTTGACAGGTGTAAGATCCAGTGAAACCAGGGTTACCCTTCCTCTTATTTTGGATTCTTATTTATAAGATGCAAATAGACAAATAAGCTAATAATAAAGGTGTTTAACACATCAGTTGAAGTAGATGTCCTGAACCATTTTGACAGGCTTATTTAGTGGGCAGTAATTACCATTTCTGAAGTTCATGGGGTTTGTTTTCATATGCTCAGTGCTCATAGTTGTTCTACAGTAACCTGTATGGCTGCTGAAGGGGGTACCTTTGCTGCTGAGAGCTGTAAGGTCTTGTAAGGGTGCTACTCAGGAAGTAGGAAACCTTGAGTTTTGCTCCTAGCTTTCACCAGTGTCTGTCCTTAGGCATGTCACCCTTCTGTCTCCCTTCTGTCTCAATGACTTGTCTTATTTGTTTAGATTGTAAACTCTTAGGGTAGGAACTGTACAGTGACTGGCATTTTAAGGCCCCAGCCATTGTTAGGCATTGTAGATGCTACTGTCAAACTAACCATATTATAATCATATAAGTAATTGGGACTATTTTTAGGACTTACTACCCAGCACACTTACTAACATTCTAGATGTTTTTGAGAAATGGTGAGTCAAGTTTTCTATATCTTACAAATGGTTATGATGCATGGATTTGATGTGGATGCCATTGCTTTGTCAGATTCCCCATTTCTTTTTAGGTTGTCAGCTACTTTGCCTACTGTTCTTTCATTGGCCATATTTATACAAATTTTTAGTGTCTTAGGTGAGTAGTTTGTAGTTCTCTTTTTTACTAGTGCTGTATATAGTGTAAGTCTTTGCTGTCTGTAAACCAGTCATTTTTGTTGGTGTAGAGCCCTCTGCTTTATCCAGTTCTTTACACTAGGACTGATTTTTGTTCCTTTCTAGACTAAGGTTCATGTGAAGTCACTTCTTACGTTTTCTTTTATTTCCAGCACATATGCTAAAAATGTGACATGCTTGAGCCAGTAGAAAATTGGATTTATTTTGTCGTGCTAATTGCATGTTACAAATCAGGTTGTACATCAGAAGTGTTCAGTAAAATAGCAGTTTGGTCTCATATTATGCAGGCTGAAAGGTTAAATTTATATTTAAACAGTTTTCATTCTCCTTGCTTTATCGAAAAGATTATAATTCAACCTGTGTGAATATCTCTGTTATTGGAAATGGTTGTAACACACCCAGGAATATAAAGGATATGGTTTCCAAAGATAAAACATCTCATTTTATTCTAAAGATTCACTTAAATTATTTGAAGATACTGGATATGGCTATTGTTCCTTGTAAGGAAAAAGTCTAATATTAAAACCTACTTTTACAGTGGGAGCCTAAAGAAGCACAGTCTATTTAGTTTATCTAAGGTAGAAAGTTTTAAAATAACCTTTTGGAGAAATTCCTCATAGTAGCTCAGAAGCACACTTTTTTAATTTAGTAGGTAAAAGTATAGCAAGTTTCAGCAGCTGGGAACTGAAGTTAGGGATTCAAATTAGAAATAAGACTCGGTTGTTTAAGGACAGATCATTAGAGATAATTTACCTGTCTCCAGAAGTGATTCAGGATTTTGGAAGGAGGGGTGTGAGAGCAGCAACTGGTGCTACAGGTGTGGCTGCAATCCAGTACTCCCAGCCTTCCCCCTTCACCCCCTGAGCTTGGGTGAGTAGACCATGCCACAGGAGTAGCTGTCAGGGCTTTTTTTGAAGTCCCCCAAGCAGATAAAAATTGTCCCCTCCTTCTCTTCTCTTGCTCAGAGGCACATCCCTTTCCATCCCCTCACCCCACCTCTGCTTGCTACAATCCCAATGGCAAGGAGAGCTCCAGAGTTGCTTCTGTGCAGATCCAGCCAGGCTGTGCAGAGTCCAGGCTCAGCCCTGCGCAGCAGCAGTGGCAGGCCACATCCCCCTCTTCTTTCCCCCGGTACCTTCTCTCAGGTTGGCAGGGAACTCCTGGCAAATCAGGCAGGGAGGGGGAACCTGTGTGCCATTGCCCAGAGCTCAGCCTGGCCCCCCACAGCCCAGATAATGGAAGCAGGGTAAGCTCTGATCCTGGGTCGGTGGGGACAGCAGCAGCAG
>NW_017729032.1:154076702-154081032 GCF_001723915.1 Gavialis gangeticus | reverse complement strand
GGGGGGGGGGGGGGGGGGGGGGGGGGGCGGCATGCCTCAGAGATGAAGGAAAAGTGTAGGGGAGTTCTTACCTGCTTGAGGGCCTTAAAAGTCCCTAGCTGCTGTTCTTGTGGCATGGTTAGAAAGAGGGGTGCAGCCACACCATTACACCTCTTCTAGATATAGCCTGTCTACCATGCCTACACCTGAAGGCTTACTGCTCTGCAGGTATAGCATGGAAACTGCTTTGTTTCCATATAGGGGAGCACCCTTCCACCAGCAAAAAAAGTTTACCAGAAAAAATAAAATTGTGCTAGTATGATAGTGTCTGTGCTGCAGATTGCTGCTGCTGTAGCTAGGATTACCCCTGGCAGGTACTGATTTCTACAGCTTTATCTAGCAAACGCTTGACCTTTGGGGTGTGCCAGCTTCTCCATCACCTAGCATCTTTATATCAGAATTTGGTGCGCTAACCAATGTTTCCAGCTTGCCTGAAGTTGTGAATATGAGGCAGAGATTATTTATGAAATTCTGTGGTCTGTGTTGGAGATTAGTCTAAATACTCATAATGGGTTTTTTGGCCTTGCTCTATTAAAGGCCTACCACGTCATATTCAAAGTACCATAGATGCTCCATACCAAATAAATGACCTATTGAATCATAGCAAATCAGTGTTTAGTTATGGACTCTGCATTAACTTCTGAGTACATTTCTTTGGCACCTATGCCCCCAAATGCAAATTTCCAAATGAGTTGCTTTAATCTACAGAAATATAATTTTGTGCATTAGTATATTTCACTCTCTCTCTTAGGTATGAGTGTGTTCGAGGGGAGGGGGTTGAGAGAGAGCGGGGGGATTGAGAGAGAGAGCTATAACTATAGAATTTTTTCCATGTTTTAAAGATCAACTATGCAGCAAAAGCTAAATGTGTGGTTTTCTTTACTGCTCCTTTGTGAGGGTTTTTTTCCTATATAAGCACTGATCTCTTTTGAAGACCTTGCCAGGATTTTCCATCAGAGGGAGAGAATAGATATTTATAATGGGAAGGAGAAGGCTGGGAGAGGTGCAGAACTGGATTTTTTACATTATTAAGAAGGGAAGCAAAGGATGAATTGTTTGTTTTTTGCAATTTCCCTTTATTACTTTGTTTAGTACATCCTTTTGTGAATTATACTGCAGATACACACATCTGCACAAATAGAATCTTGTGTAGAGAATGATGATAGTTTTTGTAAGGTGCATTTTATTTCAAGTTGGTATCAAACTTGTTCATTGATGAAAAACCTGAAAAGTTATGTTTTGTGTTTATAGGTCCAAGAACAGTGGAAGCCCATTTTTAGAAAAAAATTACAAGAATAAACTGCCGCAATTCTGAAAAGATATGGTATGTTTACTGAATTTTTATATCCATTATATATGTAGCTTGTTAAACTGCAAGATCTTAAGTTGCCATTGTTACCTTAACAAAGCAGAAACTCCATTGGGGGAAATAATGGGACAATCCTTTACTTTAGGGTGTTTAAATTGCAATATTTACGATGCATGGTTCTTTTGAAAATTGGCAGTTACTTGACATTCATGGACAGAATAAATTAACTGCTGAATAATGCAGCCTTCAAGTGAAACAACTTTACAGAGTTCTGCTCCAGTTTAATGTTGTGCCAATACTATATATTTGTTTCTTTATAAATTGAATAGGAATCAAGACAACCTCTGATTTTTATTATCTTAGTGCTGAACCTGATTAAATGTTGTTTGTGAAATGTCTAAAATTTTGATGCTTGAGTAATAAGATGTACTGTAGCAGGCAGTACAAAAAGTAACTGATGTAGCATTAGAGTTGGAAAATGTAACATTAGAAAACACTGAAATTAATGGTACAGTGCAGAGGTATCAAAGGTATGGCCTATGTGGCAGGTCCAGCCCATGGAACCATACAATCCGGCCCCTGGTGCTGGCCCACAGAGGGCCAGTTTGGGGGTCACCCTACCTCCCCTCACCCCACACATACATGCTGCATTCGGTGCCTTCAGTACCCACTCCAGCCAGTTGGGGACTGCACTGCACGCAGGCCTCTATAACCAGTCTGGAATGTGAGCCACAAATGGCACCCACTCCAGCCAGCCTGAGGCAGGCGCAACATGCAGCATGGATCCCAGAGTGAGCACTATGTGTGGCACAGTCCCAGACTGGCTAGAGCAAGCACCATAGGTACTGGATCCAGGATGCCAGGTGTGGAGGTAGCATTCTGTGGGCCCCGTCTGGCCTGCTGGGCCAGCCCTGGACTGTTTATCTAACCCCCGGACTGGTCCTGGACCACTTAACATTCATCCACAGGGCCTGATAAGTTTAAATTTGGCACCCCTGGTATAACGTGAACATATTGCACACCTTGTCTATTTTGTTTATATTTCCAGCAGCCTAAATAATAAAATATGCTTGAATAGTGCAGCTGAGCAAATTCTTAATCAAACTTACTCCAGTTTTCAGTCTTTAAACTCTGGCTTGCAGATAACCATATAGGAATGAAAGAGGAGAAAAACCTTAAACTAGACCACATCAGAATTTGCTAGGATTTTTATTGTATTATTGTGTATGTATGTCTCAAAGCAACGGTACTGTGGAATTTTAAAACTTAATTTCACAGCAACTGATAGTTGTTCCTGCATGCACAAAAGTGAACATTTTTAGTTCCTTTTTTTCTGGTTTAACAAGTAACATTCCTTTCATAGACTATTGGCAACTCTGAAGCTTTAAAGTTAAATATCCATTAATTTTCTACACCAAAATATTTGGAAATATTTTAAATGTGATGGAAAGTTATCCATTCAAAGCTGCTAGTGAGTGACAAGTTACATATACATGTATTTGAATGTATTAAAAAGTAATGCACAAAAACTGCCTTTGAAATAAAATATTAAAAATATCAGTCCAGGGGAAAGGGCTTCTATTTTTTTTAACATGTTAACAGAAAGTTCTTGTGAGGATTTAATGAAAGCTGACATGCAATTACTGTTGAGTCTACTGTAACAAATTCTGTACCTCCTTGAGAGAGGCATTCTTCTATAATCCAGATGTTTCTGGGAGACTTTAGAGATTGGTCCTTTTTGCTTTGTCAATCAGGTAGCAGCTGCTGACTGCTCAGTCACCTTGCACCCACAGCACGTTTGGGACCACCACATGCTTCTGGCTCTCCAGGAATTCACTTTTTCCAGTTGTACCAAGAAAAAATTGTGTGCATAATCTAATCTTTTCCAGTTCTTAAATTGACACCAATACTTTTCTCTTGAATCTTTTCCTGTTCATCCATTCCATACGAAAGGGTAACTGTTTCCCCACAGAACTGCAGACGACTTGTTTAGCCATTATGATAGAAAAATCCATGCTTTTTATATACTGGGAAGAAAGATGGATATAATTTGGATTGTTACCTAGAGAGAAGTGGTAAAAATGACCCCCCCAGGTCTTGCTTCTGTTTGCCAGAGACTGATGTTGATAGCAATGCAGAAGGTGTGAGGAAGATTAATATTTGTCCTTGTTGGACTTCAGCCAAGAACAGATACCAAAAAAGGAGGTTCTAGAAAGGAATCTTAAATGTACAATAAATGTACAAAGCACAGCAGAGAAATTTAACTCCACTTAAAAAAGAACAGTCATAGAGACTTGTGCTTAGACTTCAGCAAAGAAGAAGATGACAAGGAGAATAGTAGACTGCAGGTAGATTTATGAGGACATTTCTACGTAATACAATGGTGGACAGGATGTCAAGGAGGGAAGTATTGGTGTCTGCATCTGTGGACTGTTTGAGGATGCATAGCCTTGAACCTTAAATAGACAACTCATTCTGTTACTTGTGCTATCTGGAGTTGATGTAATGGCAAGGCAAGCATTAAAATGGTGTAGATTCATAGATATTTTTTTTAAATCTGAAGGGAGGCTAATTCATCTAGTCTTCCTGTAGCATGCCACAGGCCATTCAGTGTCATCCATCCACGGGCCATTAAATGTCTTTGCTGAGCCCAGTAACTTGGGGGTTTAACTAAAACCACGTATTCCAGAAGGGGAGCCATTATTCACTGAAAAGCCTAAAGAGATGAAGAATCCCCCCTCTTTTTTTCCTCCTTGTTAGATTAATCATCCTCATTTTTAATAAAGGGCTTCTTTCTGTAGTTCCCGGGGAACTACAGGCCAGTCAGCCTTACCTCGATCCTGGGCAAGCTGTTCGAGAAAATTATTCTGGCACGCATCCAGGAGGGGCCAGCAGGGAACGGCATGCTCAGGGGCAACCAGCACGGGTTCATCAGCGGCAGGTCCTGTCAGACCAACCTGGTGGCCTTTTACGACCAGGTCA
>NW_017729032.1:154068248-154076447 GCF_001723915.1 Gavialis gangeticus | reverse complement strand
GGGGGGATCAGCAGGCGCTGGGGGAGTCCCTGTTCCCCCGAGCGCCGCAAGGAGTGACCAGGAACAATGGTCACAAGCTGGCGGAGGGAAGGTTTAAGTTGGACATCAGGAGGCGCTACTTCACGGTCAGGGCGGCTAGAGTCTGGAACCAGCTTCCAAGTGAGGTGGTGCAAGCTCCCACCCTGGGGGTTTTTAAGAGGAGGTTGGATGACCACCTTACTGGGGTCATTTGACCCCAGTGCTCTTCCTGCCATGGCAGGGGGTTGGACTAGATGATCTGCTCAGGTCCCTTCCGACCCTAGAAACTATAAAATCATTTTGTCCTGCTTCAGCTTTGAGGTATAGGTTCTTGTTATACCTCTCTTTGCTAGATCAGAGCCTGTTGGTATTCATTATTTCATTTCCGTGAAGGGATTAGTAAATGTAATCAAATCTTAATTTATAGAACGGGGTGGCCGACCCGCGGCTCCGGAGCCACATGCAGCTCTTCAGAAATTAATATGCATCTCCTTGAATTTTTGCACAAGCACACGGTGTGACGTAACAGCTATGAAAGCTGATCACCGTGTGCTTGTGCAAAGATTCAAGGAGATGCACATTAACTTCTGAAGAGCTGCATGTGGCTCCGGAGCCACAGGTTAGCCACCTCTGTTACAGGAGATCAGTAGATTGAATGCTATAAGTTTTTTGCTGTGTGGTACTTTCCTCTCCCGTCAAGTTATATTTGAGGTTCCCTTCTGCATGCTCTCCCATTTTTCATCATCCTTCTTAAAGTTTTGGTACCAGAACGATATGCATTATCCAAGTATCTATCTCACCAGTGCTGTGTGCAAAGATAAAATTCTTCTTCCTGCTATTCCTCTATTCATTCATCTATGGATTGTATTAGTTACAAGAAGCCAGGAATACTTGTTTGGTTTCATGTTCTTTCTAGATCCTGAAATCTTTTTCAAAGTCATTGATTTCCAGGATAGTACTGTGACAAAACCCTGGGGTGTTGGGGTGCTCCCGGTGATATACCCTGGGTTTGTATGAGCTTATTGGTCCCTCACTCTACCAGTGGGTATGTCCAGATTATTAATTTGGCCAGCAATCAGTTTACCACAGGCACTTACAAAAAAAAAGGTGGGGCTTATTACAGGGAAAGAGAAAGTGATCAACAGGGATCCTGGCTTTCTCTGATTTAAAAAATCCACAATTTTTGGTTAAAACAAAGTAATCCCAAATCCACATTTCTTCCCACGATTTAAATGAAACTCTGCTAATAGGTACCTATTAGTGAAGATTTTGAATTGACAATGTATGGAACATTCACTAGACCCTCGTATAACTTTCCAGCAACCCCCAGCAAACAAAGTTCACTCAAAGTTCACTTCTGCAGGCTCACAAATTTTAGTTAAGCAGGCTTGGCCATGTAGCAGCATAGTATCTCTGGATATGAAACTGATTTAACTCCTTTCATTTAGAAGTTATGTCAGCAGGATGATTTACTGGAGGAGTCCAGATCAATCTTATCTTGGGTGAAGAACCTACAAAGTTTCTTTTACATAAATATTATGTAAATATTCAAGGAATTATTTGTAGACCCTTTTGCAAAAAACTAAGTAGAATCAGTTAAAAGATAATCGATCAAAAAGCAGTTCTAGAAGAAGTGTGCTGTTCATGAGGCCTGGTCTTGGGTTACTTTAGAAAAGTTGATGCTGTGACTTGATATTTGGGGGAATTTTTAGAGTGTTTTTTTTTCTATGGCTTCTTTTTTACAAAAGGAAATTATTCTTCTAATTGTCTGAAAAAAACCTGGTAATTTAATTTTTCAAAATATACATTCTTCATTGTTATAGAAGCCAAAAAAGGGATGTTGTAAGAAAAGTATTGAATCTTAACTAGCTCAACCAAGAAAAAGAAATTCGAGGTGAAAATTCTCAGATTCAATCTGTGGACTGTAGAATAGAGGTTTCCAACACACTGTCTCCAAAAGGCCTGTCTTTTACTGTAACATAAACCTGCCTCATTAGAAACAGAATTTTACATTCAGGACTAGGTTTTCTAGAGCTAACCTAATTCATTTTCATCTAAATTAGTTCAGACCTTATTTAAAGCAGCTTTATGAAATTCTAGTGGCTTTCCTTATTGGTCTCCAGAAGACTAACAAATTACATGCATATAACATTATTCAGCTTATCCATGATTTGAGTTTAGTAGTAAATGTACAGAATTTCTTTCCCCTGAGCTCTTGTTATGTTAAAAAGATTTTTAACAGTAGTCAAATTAATACTTCTGGCTTATGAGAACTACTTCTTTAAAACCTCTCTTGGAAGTTGTAACGGTCTGTAATTTATCAGGCCTTTTATTATTTAAGTTTGGCCCTGATTGAAACCAGTTCACATCTTCTGTTGGTTATCATGGCATGAAAAATCTGTAAGCAAAGTTCAAGGTTCATTGCTAGAGATTATCTTTGTAGTTAAACAGACGGTGCACAAAATTAAACATTCTCTGGCAGCCAGACATTTATAAGCTGCCAGTGTAAGTCTGGAAATATTAACATGTACCAGTAACAACCCTCTAGGAATAAAGAACTTCACTACAGAAGGTGAAATATTTGCTCGTAAGTGTTTTGATCCAGCAATAGAGCTTAGATCTCTGATTGGTGACTTACGTATGTGCAAACAATTGCTTTTCGTTCCAAAAGGAACCTGCACCTGTGATAGCCTGTATATACTACCAGAGAGAAGCTGTAGCTTATTCAAGGAGTCATCTCTCTTTGAGGAGCAAAATGAAATCTCTCTAGCACATTTCCATCTGCCAGGCATCAAAATACTTGGCCAAAAAAAGTAAGCTAAGAGAATAGACTGAGGGTTGCCCTCAACATGGATTGGTGCATCCAGAGATGCCAACTTATCTTCTGGACCCCACTCCACCTATGTATTTCTCTCTTCCTGGTCATGGAGTTTTCTTTGGCTTCTGTAGCAAGTTCCCTTCAGCTTTTTCAAGTCCAGGAGTCAAAAAATTTCCACTGCTTAAAAGACATGTTCCTTTTGTCTTCTGTATTCTGTGGGTTTTCACCCAGATCTAGCACTTTGTTTCCTCATCTCTAAAGATTTTCTGTTGCTCCACCTCTTCTAGTTCCATGGAGACAGCCAAAGCAGAACTGATTTCCTTTAGGCCACAGCTATCCCATTATGCGATCTTTTTTTTAACTTGTCAAAAAAAATCTACCATTTCTAAGTACAGGAAATGTGCGAAGCCTCACCTGGGATGCTTCCATTGACTAGAAAGCTATTCCATGTTAATCATTCTTTCTAGTTCCTAATCTGGCAGGTGCGTAACACTTCACTTTGATAGCATAGCTAATTCAGTACCTATCAAGGTATTCATTGATAGAATAGGTTCATGAAAATTGACCATAATTCATAAGTTTTGACACCTGTGAATTTCAGGCCAATTGTGGAGGTATCGCATATAACCAGTTTAGGCTCCATTCCTGTTTATCATAGGGAACCTCAGAGCAGGCTTAAAGATGAACACTTTCATTTATTTTTAGTAACAAACACATCATTACAAACCTGCTTCTCTATACTTACACAAAACAGAGTAACAACAAACAGTTAGTTTCTTGTTGCTTTTGAAAGAAGTAAAAAGAAGAAAATCAGAGTCCTTGTCCTTAAAACAAATTATTGAAAAGGGAGGTAACCTCTGCTATCCAAACTTCAGTCTGCATTAAGCAGTACTCTAAGCTTTTCATCTTGCATTGCATCACAAATCTTACTTGGTTCCCAAGTATTTCATTCTGTGTACTACTCATGAGTGACAGACATCAGTTTGAAAACCACTTGTGTTTTGTGTCACTGTCATTGTGGGAAGTACTGGAATTTCATCTGTGGATTCTTATTTCCCAGTATTAACTTCCTGGAAATGGTTATTTGCATTTACATGCATCCTGTTTTCTACATATAAATTTCAGCTGCTACTTTGAGGTCTAATTTGATTCTGAAAAAAAAATTTTCTTCTTCCCCTAAGCAAGTCTCCTTTCAAGTCTATTGCATTAATCAATCCAGATTCCTTGAGGGAAGGAAATGTCATTTTGATATTGTTAATATTTGAGTTCTGTAGATAAAAACAAGGAGCCTTCCAAAGTTGGTTGGTATCACGTTCCATCTGACAGATGAAGAATGTGATATATTTATGATGTAATGACTTGTGCTAGTCAGTCAGTGTCTGATCTCGTAAACCTCCATAAAGTTTGTTTCTTGTTCCCTCATCGTTTTGAGCTGTGCCAAGCCTCCTAATACACTTCAGCAAATAGGAAGAATTTCTAATATTTGTTACAATTAGGTGCTTTCTGCAAGGAAACTTGTGGTCAGTGGGTTGGGATGAGGAGCCTTTAATGCGTGAAGTTGTTGCATGTACTCCCTTAGCATGCAAAAAAGGTTACTGTGTGGTTTGGCCTGTCCCAGATGTTACTAGCTGCAGCATGTCAAAAGCTATTCTTCCTGTGTAGACCATTTGCTCTTGTGCATTAATGTATGTGAAGGTACTGCTAAGTAAAATCCTACAGTGTGTACAGGTCAGAGTGAGGCTTATAAAGTTAGTTCCGGACTTGCTCAGTGCTTAAGTTGTATAACTACCAAATAGTGCCTGATTTGCCTACTTAGAAGAAAACAGGAACAAATGTCAATTGTTTTTATACTTCCTTCATGAATGAGCAGCCTATAAAATATGTTTAAAAATAAAGTGCTTTACTGAATAATCCTGCATTATCACAAGATAGACTTAGATGAACAAAGTTAATTTTTTTATAATTGCTTTTTTGATGCCATCAGAGAAACTGGGATCCACACTGTTTTCCTCTACACTTTTTATTCCAGTTCTGCTAATAACTCGATTGGGGATGAGAATTGGTTGATTTCAGTGTTGAGGATATGATTGCGATTCTTTTTTCTGTTAACTGTAGTTTAGGGTAGATGATAGAAAGAGGTAAGAAACTAACTGGTTCCTTTCCAGCCATGGAAGTAATCATCCAGGGTGGTCCCAGGGCGCTGTGGGCACAAGTATTGCTGAGTGATCACTGGTTGCCACCTGCCTGACAGAATAGAAGACCAATCCTACAATTTAAATCTGTCGAACCGTATCACAGGAAACAGTTGACAGGTAAAAATAATTTTCAAAAGTGTGAGTAGAAGACAGAAAAATGTACCTATACATGAAGCAAACACTCCAAGGGGTGTTTATTAGACCAAACTCTACCGGGTGATAAGTTCATTGTTGCTTTTTAATGTCTTAAGTAGTTCCATGCATGGACTTTGTTCATTCTACGTATTTTTGGGAGATAATATTTAGCAATAAATAAGCCCCACACAATACTGAATCTTCTGCTCTTTTTAAAAGCAAGTAAAATTGAGTTATGTGAGAATAACATGTACTAAATACCATATTATGGTAAGAATTGAGCCGCAGTTCCTGTTTATGTAAATTTACAGAATCTTTGTTCACTTGAATTAAGTGCTTTCCATCACTTGGTGAGCTTTTACTGAATTTTATAAATTTGAATTAATTTTCAAGCTGTTTTATATGAGCCAGTACTGTCTGCTGTAGTGAATTAAAGTAGAAGCATAGTTGATTTTTGGATGGCAATATAATCATTTTAACAGCATATTCTAAGCTTAGTAGGTAAAAATAATATTTAGCATTAGTAATTTTACTCTTTCCATAACCGTTATTTGATGGGCAGGCTGAAAAGCTATCTTGATATATGCTCAACATAATTGAAAGCAACCTTTAAAGAGCTTCTAACAGAGTTGTTTTTATTTATTTAGAGTTGTTAAGCCTATGCGTAGCCCAGTTGATCGGCAGGACTGGTGTGACAACCTGTTTTTAATCAGTGACTCAGAATTGTGATCACCCTGATGTCACCGAATGGCCACAGCTTGTAAAAGGTAAACATTAAACTTTGTGTTTTGTAAAATAGAAGTAGGTAGTTCATTATTAGTATAACATTATCATTTCAAGGAATTATGTGTGTTTGTATGACTTGAAGGTAATTGTAAAGTAGCTGTTTAAAGTATACTGGGGTTAAACCGTACATTACTTTCTCTTTTTCTTGAACTGATTTGTAAATCCATGTAGTTCTGCCTTCTGCTGCCTTGAATGTCAGCATCTTGGCACTCATGTTCATCCTCCAACAATAAACTACAGCAAGGGTCAGCAATGTTTTTGGACAGTGCCAAAAACACCCACAGACCTGGCTTGTAAGGTGTTGGCATGCCAGGGGTGGACGTTGGGGGAGCTGCAAGGGGCCTGATCCTTGTTGTGGCAATGCAGCTCTGGCCCCTTCCTTACCATATGCCCCAAGGTGTGCATGCCAAGCAAAACGGCTTCGCCTACCACACTCCGGCCCCCGTGCCGGGGGTTGCCTGCCCCTGAAGTACAGTGTCTCAATGCGGTGTGTGTGTGTGTGTGTGTGTGTGTAAAGAAAAAGGTTTGCTAGCAAGCAGATCACAGTTTCAAACTATAATAGTACACAGATTTTGTGATGATTAAAAATATTACGGCAGTCTCCTTATTAAGAAAACCCCCCCCACTTAATTACTTAAAGTTTACTGAAAGCATTCATCCAGGAAGCTTGATAATATTGCTAAATTCCATAGACTTGCATACCTTTACTTTTCTCTCCTAGGGAGTTACAGTGGAGGTAAAAGGAGTGGCTTGCAGAATGGAGAAGTTGCTCCCAGTGTTGTTGGAAGTGAGCCACCATTTGAATTTGCTAGCTCATGCTGCAGTTTTCAGATTAGTTGGTGTCTTGTGATCAGTTTCTCCAAACTAATTCAAGGTTCAAAGTTGTAAGAACACTTGCTCTGGGGTCTTGTTAAAATTATATGTACAAAAACATATACTTGACTTTTGTCAAATTTGTTAAAGAAATATTTTAGCATATTATAATATATTCTCTGCAATTTAAGTATGCCATTTGTTTTTTACGTATTTGGAAAGTAATGCTATGTTTGTTTGTAAACTCAGTTTTATAGTGAAGAATAGATTGTTCCACATTTGCTTAAAATACTGCTGAAAGCTTATAATAATTTCTTTTAAACTACTTGTATTTTATATTCTTTCAGAAGTGTTGTCCTGTCGTTATAATCTCCGTTTAGTGTTTCATATTATAAACACATTGTAAACAGATCCACTGGAAATCCAGAAAAAAAGTGACTTGAGGAATTTTGCACCATAATTTGCTGAAATATTTCTGTTATTTGTTTGACTACTTAATTTCCTTGAAAATTTAGGGTCTTTAAAAATGTCTTTCTAGTACTGTTTTCCTGATCAACTGGCACAAGAACTTTGCTTGGTACTAGGTGCATAATGTCTAGTGATGTAAATTCTCAGGAAGCCCAAATGAAATGTATCTAAATCATCACGTTAGAATTTAGATCCTAGATATACCAGAGATCAATATATTTTCCGCAGCAAATTGGTATTCAGCATATGACCAGCTTTCTTTTTATTTTCGTTTGGCTGCTGTCTACACTTATCTGTTTCTGTTCTCGTTTTTCAATATGCTGCTGCAGTGAGTGTTGAAAACTGGTGATAATCTTCACTTTCCCCAGTACTGCTAGCCATTTTTTATATTTATTTGTACTTTTGAAAGCATCAAGGAGTGCTCCAGTGAGAGCTCAGGATCCTACTATACTACATGTTGTTCTGAGAAAAGTAAAAGTTTGCCCCCTGCCCCAAAGAGCTTGCAAGTCTGCTTTTTCACATCCATTTTTTTTTAAATCAGGGACATGATTGGAAAGGACCTATACACATGCATACTCTCTGTTTTTATGACTTGTTAGAAACTACCAAGATCCCAAACCTTTTTGCACTGGGCAGTTTCAGATAAGATCTTGAGGCTTCTATCAACACAAGTGATAGGTAGGTAGGTATATAGTATAGCATAGTATAGTCTAGTGTAGTAGGGCTCTGCGAATAGGGAAGTATTCAGTTTGGAGGACAGTGATTCGATTCAGAGATTAGGATCGGCCAGGGAGAGGCAGACACAGCTGCAGGTTCTCCCATGGCTCCTCTGGCTGTGCCTGCCTCACCCTGGGCAGGGGGGAGCTGCAGGAGAAGCCCCCATGGCTGCTCTGCCCGTCCCTGTCCCACACCCAGCCCGAGCCTAGTCCCAACACTCTATATTTAAAAAAAAAAAAAAAAAAAAAA
>NW_017729032.1:154067244-154068041 GCF_001723915.1 Gavialis gangeticus | reverse complement strand
AAAAAAAAAAAAAAAAAAAAGCCCTGCACTCACTGGCTCTGGCAGCCATGATTGGAGCCTCTAAGGGCTTGTTGCAGAGCGCCTCCTGTGGGGCAGTGGGAGGCAGCAGAGATCCCCTCCCCCCCACCTGGCACCCATGCGGCAGCTGCCCCATGGCACAGGTGCAGTGCGGCTCAGCAAAGCGCTGCATGCTGCCTGGGAGCTGAGGCCACTGGAGCTGAGTGCTGCCAGGCTCTGGGTAACTGCTGGAGCTGCCCCAGCTCCCAGACAGCAAGTGGCACCCTGTCGAGCTGTGCTGCACCTGCGCCATGGGGCAGCTGCTGTATGGGTGCCAGGTGGGGACGGGGGGCAATTCCTGCTGCGAACCACTGCCCAGTGCTGCATGGGGGGGGCACCGTCATGAGCCCTCAGAGACCCAATTGCTGCTGCCAGAGCCAGTTAGTGTGGGGCTTTTTTAAGTGCTGTGGGGCTGGGCCAGGCAGGGCAGGACAGCCATGAGGGCTTCTCCCGCAGCTCCTCTGGCTTTGCCTGCCTCTGCCCTGGGCGGGGGTAGCCACGGGATCTCTGCCTTGCTGCTGCTTGCCCAGCCAGCACGGGGGAGGGAGGCGGGGGTCATGCAGGTGTGGCTAGCTCCAGGGAGCAGCAGAGCATAGCCCCTGCTCTCAGCGCTGCCGCATCCGCATCAGCCCTGGGAGCAGGGACTCTGCCATGCTCACATCCTAAGCCCTGCCACCCCCCATCCCGAATAATGTGCCCCCACCCCGGCTGGGCAGCTTGTCCCAGCCCCAACCCATCCC
>NW_017729032.1:154063598-154067233 GCF_001723915.1 Gavialis gangeticus | reverse complement strand
TTCCCCTCACAACAGCCCCTTCTCTCTCCCACCCTGTCCCCTCCCCTAACCCCAACAGACTTACCAGTTGGAGGCAGCTGTCAGGTGCCTGTTTAGCCTATGGCTGAATCTCGTAAGTGGCCAAATCTTTTCCGAATCGATTCAGATCTTTTTTAATTGGTCTCCCAATTCAATTCGGATTCAGAGATTCAGTCCCCGAATCGAGCCAAATGTCCTCTGAATTGAATCAGCTATTGAAGCTTTGCATAGCCATATAGTAATAGTATAGTACAGTATCTGGTGTTACAAAAGCAACTTGTTTGTTTCTTGGCTTTGGAGAGTGAAAAGTTGCATGTGTTTAACTGTTGAGCATTCATTTGGCTAATGACTGCCGAACACAAGGGATAAGAACTGGAGGGTGTCCCCTGCTGGGGACTTTTAAAAACCCTCTGCTCAGCAGCCCACCCAGACCTGCTAGGCACAGGCTTTGACAGTCAACTGATTGTTGGCTCAGGCAAATCAGGGTGAACCAGACCCAGGGCTGTGTGGGCCTGGTCAGCTCTGGCCCTGGGGCTACACTGAGAACTCAAACTAGCCCCCGATGCTGGCCAGGGCCAACAATCGCCTGATGCATACTGTGGGATTTTAGAATTGGGGAACAGATGCCATCACACCATTAAGTGAACATGTGCCAGAGTTGTTGGTTACCCTTGCTTTAAAATGTTTGTTGTTTTAGTTGAGGTTGTACACATCATGCAAATAGAAAGCCTGTGAGGCCTCTCTGCCCAAGCAGCCCATACTGTCTTTGTTATTTTAAACTCTGGTTTGTGCATCTCAGATTAAGGCCTTTCTTTAGAGGCAGTCCCACTGGCAAATCACAGTGACAGTGTTCATAATGGTCATTGACTAACCTGTAAAGCTGTAGAATGCATGTACATAATTGTATTCTCATCAGGGGAAGGCTGGGGCTGGGGGTAGCATGGGCATTAAGGCGCATGGTTGACAGCCCAATGTTTGCAAGTTCAAGGCCGTAGCAGATGTGCTCATGGAGTAACCCTGTCAGATTCCAGCAGATCTGCAAATTCTGCTAAATACCTTGTCACAGGGACACAAAAAGGAAAGGAAAGTCTTTATCTTGATGCTTGATTGAGTATATTCAGTTGATTGAGCTGATAATTTTTTCTTTTGAGTTAATACAAAACAGTTGCAGTATTGGAAGATGACTTTAACTTTTGTCAGCATCATTATGCTTGGGGAGGAAGTGAACAGAATGATAGGCTACCTGGCAGCTTTAAATTGACATTGTAGTTAGAAAGAGAAGGATGATCTCCTGAGCTGATGAGGAGGGTAGTTGCTTCCTAAAACATCTACTTTTGTTGGGGTGGAGAAAAAGAAGAGTAAAAGTAACTATTTGGATCTGTTTCCACTAGCAGTCCTCTTGGATAACTGCAAGTAAGGAACTGCAATTTATGAATACAGCGTTGTGAGGTACAGGTGACTGGAATCAGTAAAGAGTCACTTCAGGTATCAGGAACTTGGTACTCAATCCTATCGACTCTTGCTTCCCAAAAAAGGCCCTACAATGGTTAGGATTAGTCAGTAAGGCACAACAGTGGTTATGTGATGGTAAAGGAACTTCAGCTTACCTTACAATGATAGATGTGAAGTTCTGTCCTATAAATTATATTCTGGAAAAGTTGCATGTAGAAGGAAGTACCAACTAAAATCTCTTGGGGTTTCCTGTCGTCTGAATCTGCAGAGTTGCCTTCATCACTAAAAGAATCAGCTCTGGATCATTATATATTTGTTGACTGTAACCCATTTCCCTCCATAGTTAATCAAACTAAGTGAATAAACAAGTCAAATTTCAATAGCTTGTTTGCGATTTTAATAATAATAGAAGCATATAGACTGTAAGGTATAGATAACATCATATATTCTAATCCAGCATATTTTACTAAATTAGACTAAAGAATGATGCATAATATTTTTTTTATCTGCATCTTAGATCACCAGGAGAACCTCACTCTGAAAACATTGAAACTAGCCGAATGTAAGTATTGAAAGCAGCTAAACAGATGTGTTTCAGTATTTTATTTCAAAGCTGTTTTGAGTTACTTGCAAGAGTTGCTGTTGCATCTGTTTGTGGGGGCAAAACACCTTTAAGTGTACATTTAAAAATAGTTCATTTTGGCTATTTGTTCGGAAGATACATTTCAAATACATATTTTTCTCTAGAAAGTGATTTTGGTCCTCAGTCTAGAACACACAATTATCTTGGAAATAGAATTTGTTTTTGATTTACAGGAGTTTAATTTAGTGCCAACCAGTAGATGGTAGTCTAATACAGTAGCTGAAATTTATGGCCCTGAGTTTAGATTTAAAACTTGAGAAATATAATTTCACATCCTTTTAACATCTCCATTGTTCTTGCATGAAAACAAAGGTGATCAGTCAGTATTTAGATAATCTGATATTTTCTGACAGACTGTAGGACTAGACAGAACAGTCCTTTGATCTGGCTTGGCAAATTGAATGGTATGCTTTCATCTTTTTACGTATTGAAAGTTAATGAAATCTCAACAGATAGCAGTATTGCAGCAAGTTGAAGTAGGATATTTCTTGTCTGCATGAGAGCAAAAAAGCTAGGAACAGGTTTGGCATTTGTCTCTGGCTAAGTTGTGCCTGTTTGTCCTGCTGGTGCCTCTTGCTGGTCAGGGGGGTCCCCAGCTGCCAGGGCTATGGGGCCTTGGACCCAGGTCTGCAGCCCCCAGCAGAAGGCAGCAGCTGCTGCAGTGGAGGAGAGCCTAGCTCCCCAGTGCTGCCTGCCTGCTGCAGGCTTGGGTGGTGTGGGGCCTGGCAGGTGCAACCCAATGCTGCTGAGCAAGAAGCTGGTTGCTGCTGCGAGCTCCATGCTGCCCTGGCAACACAACACATCCCCTGCGCACAGGGCTGCAGTGAGGGGCACAACCCTGCACTGCCACCCTTGCTGCCGCCATGTGCATGAGACGCATTCCTAGGAATACACAGGGCTTATTTATATGGGAGCAAAAAAGCTAGGAACAGGTTTTGCATTTGTCCCCTGCTGTGCCCTGCCACGCCAGGTCACATCCACCAGACTGCAGAGGCCCCAGGGGAGGGCAGCAGGGCAGGGAGCCCGAGCCTACAATGGGCAACCTTCCCTGCCACCTCCCCTTGCCCAGATGTGGGGGGTGCAGGTCCCCCCTGCCCTCCAGGTATGCACACAGCAGCAGGGAACTGCCCCACCCCCCAGACAAGCTGCCTGCAGTCCCATCCTGCTTCCCACCAGGGCCCTGTGGCTGCGCACTGTGGCCCCGGTCCCCAAGCCCTACACGCTGCCCAGCTAGGCCCCAGCACTGCCAAACTCTGGCCCTCTCTATGGGAGCCTCAGTGTCCCATCTCTCTCTCCCCCAGCAACTTGCCTGTGGGAGCTGCTCTCCAGGGTACCAGCCTGGAGAGGGCTCTGCCAGCCTGGAGAGGGCTCATTGCAAAATCCATGGGTCTCTCTGCTAAATTGAGAAATCTGCGTTACTCTGGTAAGGGGGGGAAGTCTACGTTTTACTTTGCTTTTCTGTGGGAAACAGAAAACCTGGCTCCCTGGTGAGCAGCTAAATGCACCACTGCTTTTCTACCAT
>NW_017729032.1:154037237-154058598 GCF_001723915.1 Gavialis gangeticus | reverse complement strand
TTTACTTTGCTTTTCTGTGGGAAACAGAAAACCTGGCTCCCTGGTGAGCAGCTAAATGCACCACTGCTTTTCTACCATTGATTCAATGATGCAGTTCCAGGATAACCATTCAGATGCACTTTGTGATCTCCCAAGATAAACCGTTCATACTTTGTATGCCATGAAACTTTTTAGGATTTATTGTGGAACAACAGACATGCATGTCTGAACAGTTGCACTTTGTCCCAGAATAAAGTGGTTTATCCCAGGGAAAAATATGACATCTTTTTGTAGCCAAAGAGACTCCAGAGCTGCTGTCTATCAGCTGAGGAATAGAGTTTAAGTAAAAGTATGCTCAGTGTAAGCAGAAATGTTCACTCCAGTTTTAAATGTAAAAAAAGCAATTAGAAGAAAGTTACTCAGGACTTTCCTTTTCTACAGAAAAGCTATTCTCAACAGATTCTCTCTAATGTTCTTTTATGGTTGGGAAGGAAAACGCTGGCATTCAAGCAATGCAAGTACAAATATTGTAGATGAGTACCTTGACTTAGGGAGATGCTCCAAACTAATTTAACAAGAAGGATAGCCCAGTGGCCAGGCCATCAATATTGGCCTTTGAATTGAACCCAAATCTCCTTTTCTCTGCCACTGACTTCTCGTATGACCATGGTCCATTTACTTGGATCCAGATTCAAATTCTCCACTTAATTTTTTTTTTTTTAAGGTAAAGTAACATTTGAGTCTTTTTCTGGGACACTGATCCAGATTGTATGGATTAGGTACCTAGAATACCTTTGTTAGCAGAGAATGTTATCTACCTCCAAAGGATGATCTACATTGGTTAGGTACTGAGCTAGCAGGTACCGAGAGGAAGCCAAAAGAAAATACTAGGTAGTAAGCACAAGAGGAGTGACAGGAAGGGTTACAGACTCACTCCTTTAGGGCTTAGGCACCCAACTAAGGGATGCATTCATCATCCTGTAACCCAGCATGCTCCGCAGAAGGGAGGTTCCTACTGCATGCTGATAGTGTTTGGTTGTGAACAGCATTCTCCTCTCAGAAATGCCCAGTTGGGTCTTGGTGCCCTTCTTTGAGACCAGTTGAGTTGGAGTACTTGTTCAGGGAGTGGGAGACCTAAGTGTCCCACCTAGAGGAGCTCAAACCCACATCTCCCTTTTCCCAGTGGAGTGCTCTAACCAACAGGGTATAGAACAGACTGTGGAGAGCACTTTCCACCTGGCCAGGAACACCAGATTCATGAGGCTAAAAAGAAAACAGGCAAGATGGAGCATAATTTTAATCATGTGATGTGGGCATTTCCTTGGAAGAGAACAGTCCTAACTTCTCATCACTAGTGGCGGTAGCAGCAGGTGGCAGGTGCTCAGGGCACTCGTGCCCCATGCAGGCACTGCCACCCAGTGGTACACTACTCCAGCCATTGCTGCATGGTGGCAAAGAGCTCAGCCAGGCTGGCCCACCTGTATCACATGGGACTCCCAGCAGTGCACATGTAGCTTCCAGCCCTCATGCACCACCAAGGGAAGCCGCAAGCCATAGAGGCAGCTGCCTTTGCTGCTTCATGCTTTGCAGGCAATCTTCCCTCTAAGGAGCAGCGGTC
This sequence comes from Gavialis gangeticus, assembly GCF_001723915.1. Lineage (NCBI taxonomy): Eukaryota > Metazoa > Chordata > Crocodylia > Gavialidae > Gavialis > Gavialis gangeticus. Next base: position 154,057,001 of record NW_017729032.1, on the reverse strand, counting down.
CATGAGCGTGCCACCTCAGTCTGGCATGGGACACTTACCGAAGGGGCCAGGGGCCGGAGGCTGGGGGCTAGAGCCAGGGGCCGGGGGCCAGGTGCTGGAGCCAGAGCCTGGTGCAGGCTCCCCGGCTCCAGGGAAGTGCTCCACTCCCCCGCATCAGGGCCGGGTAGTGGAGCACTTCCCCGGAGCCCACGCCAGCCGCCCGCACCTGCCTCCATCCCTACCTTGCCTCACCTCGGGGAGGAGCTGCTGCCTGCCCCAGTGAGGCTCTGCTGGCTCCAGGACACTGCTGTGCTCCCCAGCCCTGATGCTATGTGCCTCCTCGCTCCCTGAGGTGATGCAGGGGAGCAAAGCAGTGTCCCAGAGCCGGCAGAGCCTCACTCGGAGCAGGCAGCAGCTCCTCCCCAAGGTGAGGCAAGGCAGGGATGGAGGCTGGGGTAGGGGGCTGGGTGGGCTCTGGCAGCTCCGGGGAAGTGCTCCACTCCCAGGCCCTGATGCGGGGGATCAGAGCACTTCCCTGGAGCCAGCAGAGCCCGTGTCAGGCTCCCCCCCCAGCTTCCCCTGGTGCACGGCCTTGAAAAAGCTGTGCACAGCCACACTTTTAGTTGTGTGCAGCCGCACACATGCGCACCTGAGAGGGAATCTTGCTTGCAGGTCCCTGGACTCCACCGGAAATGGAAAGGAGCTGCGCCCCCTGCTTCCCAACAGAGTCCTGGGTCCTGCATGGTAGAGCATCAAAGGCCTTCGGGTCCATCACAGGGGACTTCCCCCAGTGGCACATGAGTGCTGGGAGCTACACATGCGCCACATGGAGCCCCACGTGATAAAAACAGCCAGCTGGGCTGCACTCCTTGCCACTACATGCAGTGCTGGCTGGAGCCATGTGCCACCAGGCAGCAGCACCTGCATGGGGCACGACCACCTGCCACCTGCTCCTGCCACCAGCAGTGGGGGCTGTGCACCATGGTGGGGAGTGTGTGGGGGGGACCTCACCCCCCCTCCCAGATCCCACAAATGCCACACACCGTACTCCCATAACCCCCCCCCACATAAATGCACACATTCCCGAAATACCCTGTTGACCCACACGCACACAGCCCCATCCCCTGACGAACCCTTCCCCCCACACACACACTACAAGAAAAAGATTGTATATTTGAATTTATAATGCCATCACCTCGATATACACTACACAAATCATGACAAAAATATTTTTTGTAATAAAATTAAAATATGTTATAGTTGGTGTTTAACTTTTAGTTCATAGATGTTAGGATCGGAAGGGACCTTAGCAGATCATCGAGTCTGACCCCGTGCTCTGGGCAGGAAAGAGCACTGGGGTCAGACGACCTCAGCCAGGTGCATGTCTAGCTTCCTCTTAAAGACCCCCAAGGTAGGGGAGAGCACCACCTCTCTTGGAAGCCCATTCCAGATTTTGGCAACCCTTACCATAAAGAAGTTCTTCCTGATGCCTAACTTAAATCTGCTGTCCGTTTGTAACCATTGTTCCTAGTTATTCTAAGGGGTACCCTGGTAAACAGAGCATCTCCTATTCCTTGCTTCCCCCCATCTCCCAATGAATTTGTAGGCAGCCACAAGATCACTTCTCAGCCTTCTCTTGCAGAGGCTGAAGAGATCCAGGTCCCTCAATCTCTCCTCATAGGGCTTTACCTGCAGGCCCCTAATCATACAAGTGGCCCTCCTGTGAACCCTCTTGAGGTTGTCCACATCCCTCTTGAAGTGCAGCGCCCAAAACTGGACACAGTACTCCAACTGCAGCCTGATGAGTGCCTGCAGAGAGGGGAAGTATCACCTCTTTGGACCTGTTTGTCGTGTATGATTTGTGTATAGCTTATGATTTGTCTTTTTTTTCTGGTTCCAAGATGGCAACCCTTCCCTCCCAAAACGCATACTTCAGGGGGCAAGGGGGAGGACTTCCAGAGGCAAGGGTTGGGCAGGATTTCCGGTCCCAAAATGATGACCAGGGGGTGGGGCTACCCTTGTGGCCCTTGAAAGTTCACCAAAACTCAGTAAGCAGCCCTCTGGCCCACTCCTGGACTAAAGTCCTCTGGCCCACCCCTGTTCCTTCTAGCTTTTCTCCTTCTTTCCCCTTTATTTCTTGCATTCATGGGCTGCCCAGTGACCAAGGTGCAGCTGTCAGTAGGAGATACCCCCGTGGGAAAGAAGTGGGTTTGAAATCCTTCCTTGCTGGGATTGGTCTGTAACCCAGGTGTCCCAGGTGCTTTAACCAGTAAGCTGTGCAAAAATCCTTGAGACCACCACCAGGATTTGAGAATGAATGTTGCTAAAGATACTGTGTATTGCCCTGAACTGGGTGTTCTCCATGTCCACCGGTTCTTAGGTGACTCCACGGAAGCCTAGTTGATTGGGAACTTGAGTTACAGACCCTCTTAAATTGAAGTGTCTAATGATTTTAGGTAATCAGAGGCCTATGAGAATTATTTGATACGACCTTTAGATTGCCCTGTACCTCACTGGACACATCTACATGAGACGCTACTGCTCAGTGGTTGCTGCACATTTATTTAATGCTTGTATAATCAAGTACTAAATAACTGATGACAACTGGAGTTACTGTGCAGTAACACCAGCAAATGCTTTTCAAGTAATGCTACTGCACACTAGCCTAATAATACTGCCCAGTAGCGTATTAGCACTGTTGGTGCTGTGACATGCTACTGCACAGTATTATTCGGCTACTCCACAGTCAGCGTCTCATGTAGACACTCCCACTGTGACGATAAATGAATTAAAGATGGTGGCTATTATAACAATGGCCAATACGCAAGTACCACAGATATTCTGGAAGTAAAAAGACTCAAAACTGTTCCTTTTAGTGGTTTTACTGATCTGTTTTATTTTCCTTGTAAAATTTGGAGCTGATAGAAATGAAGCTGAGGCAGGTATCTTTTTATTTTACTCAGACTGAACATTTTTAGTTGGATTGAGCTAGTGAGGTAATGATCAGATTAATTCCCAGCAGATTTTTGCATTTTGGCTACTCGGATTAAAGTTATCTGAACAGTAATCATATGGTAATTCTACACCAAATACTTGCAGGACTGAAGATCCTGAAACAGAATAACTAAGCAGTTGTATGGCTGTGCATCTAGCAGCCTTCAAGATATACACTGCTCTTTACAATGGAAAAGTATGCTGTATTTCTCTATATTACACAGTTCCCAACATGCTAATTCTGGATGCCATTTTACCCACTGTATAGGTGAAAAAATAACTACAGATTTCAAATCTGTATACTGTACTGTAGTACAGGGATCCACAACTTTCAGAAGTGAAATAACTTTTATAATGTTGCTTGCTTAATGGCAGGCCAACACCTCTGAAAATGGCCATTATCATTTCTTCTTGCCATCCAGCTACTCCCTTATGCAGATCACTTTATTGCTGCAGAAGCCGCCTGCCACTGATTTCTGGGCTCTGTGATCAGGTCTAAAATTGCTTCATGGAATAAATTTGACCACCAGCCATGCTCTAGCAGATTCTGCCACTCAGAATATAGGGATTTCCAAAGTCAGTTACAGTTTTGCTAATTCTGCAGTGAATATATTAATTGCTTATGTTGGTGGGGTGCTGTGATTGTTCTAGTCTACTCCTGCACTCTGCTGGCACATGGTGTTAAATGCCGTATGGATTGCCACCTGCAGCTAAGGTAGAAAAATATAAGTGAAAAGGGTTAAATACATTCATGTTCTTTCCTTTTTTTTTTCTTTCTTTTTTTTTAATCTGCAAGAAGGGCCATTTAAAAGGATGCCATTTTGACACATTTTTCCTACCCTTTCTAGTATATGGTACAGCGTGGCTCTTATGCTAGCTGAAATTTCTTCAGATTCCCACTCAGCTCTATTCTTACCATGTATGAATTGTTATTAGCTCATAATTTATTTAAATTTGAAGATATTTATACATGTTTCTTATGGACCTCCTTCCATTTCCTGATTTCTTATTTGTAATTGAGTACCTCCTTCTTCCTGCTTCTGTTGTACACCAGCAGTAACTTCCTGCTCTGACTAGTTTAACTTTCTGAAGACTGTTCCAGATTGATCTGTGGGGTTTTAGTCATTGGGATACCAGCTATTATTTCACTTCCTCCAAAACGTCCAAGCTTCTTTTCTGGTTGGTCTGTATCTGATCTTGACTGTATTGCCTCAGGTCTCTCTCAGCCTAAGAAAGCTGGTGTGTGGTATTTTGATGAGACATTGAATTTCTGGAGGCTTCTCATTTTGTACTTTGTTGCATAACCTAGGGGTTTTAAAGCCCTCCTATTTCCATCATTTTTTTTCCAGTTGTATCTGGTGCATGGTCAGCTCAGCATGGAGCTGCATTAGCTGCTCTTTCTGTTATACTACTACCAGGTGTGTGCGTGTGTTACAATACTGAGTTTTCAGTCTTGTTCCTTTGTCACAGAAATCATAGACTGGAGAAAGGAAAATGCTCCAGCAGCTTCCAAGAAAGTACAAATGTTCTATTTCATATGAATATACATAGCTGATACTTATTTGATCAGGGACTGAACAGTTTGTCGGGTTTTTTTGAGGTATCACTCCTATGCTTTCAAGTCCTGGATAGAATGCCTTAAAAAAAGAAATTACCAGCATGCTTAAACAATGTTTAAAAAGTATCCAGCTGCCAGTAAATCCAACATGCAGTGAATCTTCAAAGCACTCTGGTCAGGACTTAAGTACCAAACTCATCTGTTAATTACAAAGATGATATATTAGTACCAGATGCTTCATTGCAGATCTCAGAATGGATGGATCTGCAACAGTCCTTCCAGAAATATTAGCCAGCACCAAAAATTCTCTCAGTATATCTGTGCAGCTCTGAGGTATAATGTGGTATTATAAATGACATCCACATTTTACTAATCATTTCTGCTTTTACATTTCCAGCTACTGGGTCCCGTGTGCTTCACAGCCAGGTGCACCTGGTAGTTTAGCTGATGTTTCTGGCTCAGGGTTTTTAAGGCTCAGCCCTCCTTCCAGAAGTCCTGTTTTGCACATTGAAATCTGAAGTCCCACTATCTTAAACACCAAAACCACTGTCTTGGACATCTCCAGCCCTTACTTTTAAAAGCACTCTAGAACTATAGGTCTCTACAAACAAAGCTGTACCATTCACTCTTGTCATGTCTGATCTCACCACTTCAGTAAGTCTGAAGTAGGTCAGCATTCAGATTTGGCAGTCCTTCCATAAGTCCTTTTTGGTACGTGGCATTGGTCACCTCTCTTATCAAATTGACATCTGCCTTTTAAATAGCCTCTGGCTCTGGTCTTTACTTTCCTTGCTCTGCCCTGAAGTTCTGATGACAGACAGCAGCCACCTCTGACCAGAGTTAAATTTACACCCTGGTATTTATAGTAGTTCTGCTCAGCCACCGTGCTGTCAAAGTATAAAGTACATCCTGGGAAGTTACAAGCTCCTTCATGGACCATGACAGCCAGCAGAAGGCATGGAAGTGTTCACATGTGTTTTCATTTGGCTGCCAGGTGGCAGACAGAAGTCTTACTCCAGTCAGATATGGAATTGCTTTCTTGACATAAAGGTGGGTGGTTAGGAATGGACTCAAACCCTTGCCAACAGAATGGGAAAAAACTTTAGTTGTGTAAACTTTCTTTTTATCATTTGTTCCATTGGAACACTTCCGTTGGTGAGCAGGTGAGACAGTAAAATCCAACATTATCTTGACTTCTGCAAGGAAGGTCCTAACACTGTTGCATCAAACACTCTTCCTGGATATGGCTGCTTTCTAGAATACAGTGTAATAGGTTTGCCAAGGGAAGCCTCCTTCATCAGAAGTTTTCAGGAAGAGGTTGGATAAGCATTGATCAGGGATCATCCAAAAGTTGGTAGCCCACCATGCACAGATCAGTGGGAGATCACAAGAAGAGCTCTGCAGCCCAAAGCAGGGTGGGTAGTAAAGAGGAGTGTGCTTAGCAGCAAGAGAATGAAGGAGAACTCCACAACCAGCATAGTTACAAAAAAAAAAGGATGAAAGGATCTGAGATAAGTTTACAGAGAGGATAGTATTACAGAAAGGGGAGTTTGGGCTGTTCAGGTTGGAGGTGTGATGTGTTCAGTTGCTTGCTGTGCCCAGGTTGCAGAGCAGAGTGGGTGTTTGGTTTATCCCATGCTTCTCAGCTTTCCTGGTTGCCACATGGAGTGTGGAAGGAGTTTTTTTCCTTTCCTGTTGCTGTAGGTGTCAGGGTTTTTCTTGCCTTAAAAACATTGGTGTTGGCTGCAACTAAGGCTAGGGGTTTTGACTGGTTAGAGGGTTCTTGCCCAGCTGCTCAGGGCCAAACTAATCACCACATTTGGGTGAGGGAGGAATTTTACCCCACAATCAGATTGGCATGGACTGTAGGGATTTTTGCCTTCCTCTGTAGCAGCAATTTTAATAACCCTTGCAGCAGTGGGACACATGACAGTGCCCTCATACCCATGCCTTCCCTGTGGCAAGTTAAGGTGTTTTTGGTGTTTCAAGTCAGTGTCTTGTAGTTGTGCTTCAGGATTGTTTGTGGTTTTAGGAATAAGTTAAATAAGCACTTGTACAGGCTGGCTTGGATGAGGATGATCCTACCTTGAGCAGGGGGTTGAATTAGGTGACCTCTTGAGGTCTTTTCCAGCCCAACTTTTCTGTGAAAAGGAGTTCAAATGCAAGTTCAACTGATAGTTTGCAATAGAATTTGTAACGTGATATAAATGTATTGTATTATAAGGATAGTGGAGATAACCAAGGTGTCTGCTGTGAGTACATGAAAAGAGCACCTAATAGGGCTGTGAAAGAGCTGAACCACAAAGCCGCTTCATCTGGCCTGCCAGGCTAGTGGTGGGCCAGGTAATTCAGGAGCATGGATAGCATTGAGCAAGGTCTCCCACAGAACCTGGAGCCCTATGTCCCCATTGGATGTGGCCCCATTGGACAGGTTAGGGGCAAGGGGCAAGCAAGGGTTGTGCAACACAGCTCTTGGTTTCCCTGCGGCTGCCTGGCCCACTGCTGCTTGTACACCTCCACCATGGCAAGCAGCTACTCAACCTGCCACCATTTGCTCTTCCAGTACAGTGATGATTGCTGCTGCTGCTGTGGCAAGTTGCTGCCACCAGCTGCCCCAGGCTAGAGCCCAGCCCACAAGATGAGTTTGACACCTCTGGATTATAGCTATACAACTTTTCATGTAAGCACAGACCTCACCATGATCTAATAGGATATCTCTTTGACCAAAATAAAAAAAATCTTATTTTCTATACTTTTTATTACTATGAGGAGAATCCTAGTCCCCTTCTAATGCATTTAGTTTTGAAACCTACTGAAAAAGTAATTGCACATGCTCTGGGGCTAAGAGTCCTTTTAAGCTAGGGAAAAGTAGGGAAGAGTAAAGTGTAAACTTATATATTCAGGAGATCCCTGTGTCAAAAAAAACTGCATCTAATAAAATGAGGCAGCGCACATGGCGGCAGCACACACTGCCTGAGACTGGACCCTGGCTGGCTGGAGCCACACTCCAGCTGGTGGCCAGGCTCCATGCTGCAGGATGGCTGCAGCTCCTGGAGGCCCCCAGGACCCGAGATAAGGCTGCTGGGGCAAGCCCCGGTTCTGGCTTCAGCCTCTCCTACCCCACCCGGGGCAATGTACCATGCACCAGAAGAAACGGGGAAGTGCACATTCCCACTCACAGGAATGTGCCCTATGTGTCCTATAATATGTGCTTTTTTACTGATGATTAATACTTTTTTTCTCCTGCCAAGGCAGGGGGTCGGACTTAAGATCTACAAGGTCCCTTCCGACCCTATTTCTGTGATTCTATGACTTGCTGTCATTGTTTAGAAACAAAGTTGTTCATGAACTTTTCACTTTTATGGCTTTGAACGATGTAAAATGCATTTCTTTTTAGGATGAGCCATTGTTTGAAACTGCTTGGGCTAAAAACATAGTTGATGCATTAATCTCCCTAAACAGCATTACTGTTTCAATCAGTGAAAGTACTGAAGTACTATGTTGGTAATGCATACCTATGAGATTTCAGTTTATATTTGTTCTGGCCCTGTTATTGTTATGCTAAGCAAGCAAAATAGGTAGGCCAAAGACAAATGTTTTTAATTCAAAAGAAAACTCGAAAATGGACACTGATTTTTCCCTCAGTTTCTATTTGAGGCATATTGATAGATGATAGAAATTTAGGAAATCTATCCTTTCTTTGGTTTTGTTTTGGTTTGAAAAAGAAACTTTTACTTTGCCAAGATTGTCTTGGCACTTCTGAATTCCTAATGAATTTGTTAAGAGGATGTTGAACTTCACTGAGTATTAATGGATATGCCTTTCTAATGTCAGTGTATAAAAATCTTTATTGTACTGATGCAGTAAAAGATGCATGTAATGTATATCATTTTGGTTTCTTTCAAATGAAAACATTATATATTTTTATTTTATAATTTTTTTTAAAGAAGCATCCAGCATGTTTCGTACTACTAGTAATTCCTATATATATATATATATATGAATTTAAGTGTATTCTTCATGCCAAAATGTGTTCGCTTAAAGGTGTTTTTGCAGATACTTATAATTTTGGTTAACACCAATAGCTTTGATGTTTTATGTGAGTTCCTTGTCTTGTGTTAGCCATAGAAAAAGTTAGACTTCTAAATTTCTTCTAAAGTCATACTTAAAACATTTCTCCCATTTTGTTGTAAATGTTTCTTTTAGGTAATATGTTTGCTCTCTGTAACTTGTTCTTTGTTTTAGAAACAGGTCCACTTGTTACTATTTAGTCTTAACTTTTTGCTCCTTTTAAATAAAAACTGATGGAGTGGTTCAGTACAACAAAGCCACCATAATCAGTCCCATACCAGTTTCAATACAAATATTAGGCCTCCCGATTTTAATTTTTAAATCCAAAATAAATCTCTATGTGAACATTTGGAAACTGAAAATGAGGATCAGTCACAGGAAGTCCCAATTAAAACTGAAACCCCTCTGTGACATTTTGATTATTTGTATTGAATTTTGGAGTATGTACGAAGGGGTGGTTTTTGGTTTGTTTTCCCATTATTCTACAAAAGTAATTGTCAGTACAATTAAATGTGGTTCTTCTAGGAAAATCACTTGTTTTTCTGCAGCACCTAGAAACAAAATTATTTCAGTTTTGAAAAAATGTATTTTAGTTTAATTTGTACATTACACCTACAAATATCTCAAGTGCTTAACTCTCTCAGTGTCTTGTTCAGAGAGCCTAGAAATCACTCTCTGGGTTCTCGTTTTCACTCAGGAGCCAGGTGCCTAAAGTTACATGGTGTGATGCATAACTTCCAAAGTCCTTTACTGAATCTAGTCTTAAGCCCCTGATTATGCTCTGTATATCTCTTTGCACTGAGGATGACTGCTTCAGTGCATACCCTCCTCTGCAAATGTGTCATCGCAATGAAAGACAGGCCAGTATTTTGCATTGGTGTAACTGTATCAGTGTTATCAAACAGTTGCAATTATTCCTACTCTAGGGCAAATACCCTACTTCAGGGCCTAGTGTACATGGGAAAATTAGGGTGAAGTATGCTACAGTGTAAATGTACTATGTACTCCACATGTATGGAGAGTTGGTGAGAGAGATTTTTGCCTGTAATTAAAGCACACTAGGAGTCCCTTACGGGAGCTTAGTGTGGAGTATCCAGTGCACTGTGAATTCACACCCTAGTTTGCTGCACACTGACTTTCCATGTGGACAAACCATCATCAGTTTAATGGCTTTAAGTCAACAAGTGTTGCTGAGTGCTCTGAACTTTTGAAAATCAGGTCCACTTACTTAGGACCTTAATTGCTAACTTAAGAGTTTCACTTTAGGAACCCATTTTTTTAAAAGCCGTGACCAAATGACCTGGCCTGGCCCTGGCCACATTGGAAACCTACCAGTCAGGAATTGAACCTGGTCTGTTAGTCCTAGCACAATGCCTTAACTGCAAGAATGTTTTTCTTCTTCATCATTTTATATTCAAGTAATTTTGTCACCTCAAAAATCTACACTTTCTCTGTCTTCCAGAAACACCAAAGGCCCCAACCAGGAAGTACAATTTCCAAATATTAAATACAGTGCTTAATTTTGAGTATTCAGTTATGCATTTCATTAAAAAGAAACTGCAGTGCATTGAAAATTGGTAAATTTAGAAGCAGTATAAAATGTCAAATGAAATAATAGGTTAATATTGGAGTATGAATTAATGTTGGAGATACTCTGGCCCATCCAGCCCGCTGGACAAAAAAGGCTTAGCACCACTGCCTTAGGAATAACAGGTTCCATACTGAATTAAATAAAAGCCTCACTTGTAATTTAACTGAAACTGTTGTGCAGTCTTCAAGCTTTGGTATCAGAGTGCTTCACAGTTTAGGACAAGTACATACAGTGTTGGTTATATGTTGAAAGAAAAATGTTTCTGAATAAGGACAGTTAGCTTAATTTACCTGAAACAAACTTCTTAAGTGGCGGTAGCCTGTGGTAACCAAAGAGAAGGCAATCGACATTTAGACATGGAGATCCTGTGATTAGAACTAAAGCAAGCGTCTTGAGTGACTTCTGTTTGTATGTTAGAGACCCATTTCAGGTTGTAAAATAATCTCTAGCCTTTCTTTCATTTAGCACATGGGAATAAGATGATTTTTGTGTGATATAAAATTCCTTTTAAAAACAGTTGTAGTTTATCCTTCTAAGGAAGAATATACCTGCCCCATTTTGATCAAATCTGCTTTCAGGCTGACCCTGAAAATCATGGATACTAGAAGTCATGTAAATGATTCTTCAAAAACTTTATAGCATATTTGGAAATGGTTAATGTAATGCGTTATGCATGAAAATTCTTTGCTTTTCCATCATGATGAGTACAGGAGCAAAGATAACTCCTGTTAGAGTAAAATTCCTGTTATAGATTACACAACTCAGTCCTCCATATTCATTATGTCTGCCATTATAGCAGTCATTTCAAATATGATCTGATAAAGACAGAATAATTTCCCTTATTAAACTAATTCCAACTAAATAGCACATATTGTATTGTACTGAAAGATGGCTTGTTCTGTCTAGGTTGAGTAAGAGAAAAGGGAAAGATTTAGTTGTAGAATATAAAAAAAAGTCTAGGTGTAGACCTTCTTACTTACTAAAATGTTAAAAAGCCCAGAATGTTGTCTGTCCCTCTTCTTATAGTTGCCATTTTTGTTAAAATGGCTAATTTCCTTTTCTCCTAATGTAAGAATAATTTAAGGAAAAAAAATACATGTAAAATATTCCAAACAATTAAGGGAAAGAAATAGGCTTTTTGCATTGGATGAGCTGCACTTTCTTTTTTTTTTCTGATTATGCAAAAACTTCAAGCAGCTTTTAAATATTTGCATGTTCTTTTTTCAAGATGCATAGTTCAATTCATTTACTGCCCAATTTGTTTTTTTACTGGTTTAAATACTAAGTGTAAATGAGCTTCATCATGGCAGTGCATGACACTTAACTATTTTATATTTTAAATATAATTAGGAAAAGAAAGGAAGACTCTTTGAAAAAACACTCAAACTCAAATGCCTTATTGGGTAAGGAGAAAGATACTAGGCTTGAGTTTCCCTTTTATTACAGTATTTTCAGTAGTAAAATTATCCAGAGACTGAATGCTTTAATTGGTAAATAACTGAATAAATTTAGAATTGTTAGAGCCATTTTTGCTCCAGCAGTGCTGCAGAAGTGCCCAGGTTCATAAAGGATTTGCATCCTTGGCATACTAGAGATATTTTTTTTTAATAGTTAATATTAGCTGCGTCATTCTGTATGTCAGCTCCCTTCTGTCATTTATCCATGGTTCAGGTTTGTACTTCATAAATTAGAGTACCTGTAAGTGCGCAATTCAAGTACCTGTTAGCTGCTGAATAATTTTAACCCGCAACGACGTTATCCATGTTAGTAGTTGGGTCCTAAATTAATCCAGTGGATGTTTCTCAGTTTGGACAGAATTATGCCACTCAAATAGTTTGATAAAACAATAAGCATGTAAGATGTTCATATTGTGTAATAGCAACATGGAAGCATATTCAACAGGTCAGTAAGTGAACTGGTTGAATGTTGCCTGTAATGATTCAGGGATGTATTTGGTAGACTTATTGGTCTGAGACTAAAAGAAATGCAAAGCACTAGAACTCTTGGTTCAGAGATGATACTTTTTATTAGACCAACTAAGTAATCACAAAAAAAAAATCTTTTTCTGCAAGCTTTTGGGCAAATACACCCTTCCTCAGGCACAAGCAAAAGTAAAGATGGTAAAAAGTCTCCATAGGTAGCAAATAAACTTCTTGACAGTTAATTCTAGATTTCTGATTTGGAGCTACTTGAATTGGGTTAAGTTTTAATAGAATGACTTGGTTTTCCCCTGCAAAAGTGTCATAGTATATAGAAATGTAAAAACAGAATGCAGAACTGGGAGCTTCTGGTAACTGAAAAACACTCTATATATGAAAAGAGGCTTCATCTTCCATTTACATGTGACCACAAACTAAATTGTGTGATAAATATACTTCTATCTATCAAAATAAGAATCGTACATTTTCAGAATCTCTTGATGTGTGTCCTCTTTATCAGAAAGGCTTTATTTCAGTGTCTGACTAATCTCTGCCTTGCTGATACTTTTGAATGAGCTTTGTAAATAAAAGCCATACTAATCCTTGTGCTTACTGTTTGAATGTTTGGTACAGGAAGCGAGCAGCTGCAAAGCATCTAATAGAACGCTACTACCACCAGTTAACAGAGGGCTGTGGAAATGAAGCCTGCACGAATGAATTTTGTGCTTCCTGTCCAACTTTTCTTCGTATGGATAACAATGCAGCAGCCATTAAGGCCCTCGAGCTTTATAAGATTAATGCAAAACTCTGTGATCCTCATCCCTCCAAGAAAGGAACAAGCTCGGCATACCTAGAAAACAATTCCAAAGGTGCCCATAACAATTCCTGCACTGACAGAAAAATGAACAAGAAGGAAATGCAAGGCCCAAGAGATGATTTTAAAGGTAAGACATTCTAGACTTTTCATACAAATAACTTACCACGGTGTTTTTGGAAGCATATGGATTTCACTCTCCTCATTCCTTTTTAAGAACTCAATATTGGGCTGCATTTTATAATTGGAATAGAACAAATGCTGCAAAATGTTCAGAATATATTCTAAATTAGCTATTTTTTCTTGTCCTACTAAGCTCTATATGTAGATTAGGCTTCCAGGGCTATAGTTTTGCTGCAGAAGGAATAGAAATCATGCATTTAAAGAAATTTTGCGACTCAGGAGTTGGCCGGCCACTTTTTTAGAAAGCCGAACACATGGGATTACAGGTGATGTAGTTTGGCCAGAGATATTGGGTTCATGAAAGAATGGGAGCATTGTCCTTCCAAATGATAATTTCTACCAGGCAGAAATGTACCCCAAAGTTTGACATTTAGCGATTTCTTTGAATTTCTCTCCTGTATCTCTTCTGTGATGAACACTAAAAATCACTGTGTGAAAATGGTAACCATAGTCGGGAAGGAATTCTTCTAATCTCAGAAGTTTATCATATGCTATTTTTTTTATGGATGCTTAAGTGCTGTTAGTTTCATGCTCAGTTTCATGACTCCTCAGTGTATATTGGAATCACAAAATTGCACCTTTCTTTGCTGGCCCCAATTTCTTGTTGGAAAACAAGACAAGTAAAGGAGGTAAGCAACAGTGGAAACAACAGGATTTCTTGCAAAGGCAAAAGGATCCATTGCAGCTCAAATCTGTTTTTGTCTTGGTTTGAAATATTACCCACTTTTAGCCATAAACCCTCTTCCTCAGTGTACTAGACTCTCAAATACCAACCAGAATGTCAGCCTCCCAAAAAAATTCCTTATGGATAAGGTTGTTACAGAAAGGCTGAACATTGCTGACTTGTAATATAGATGGAGAAGGCTAATAGCTTGGTTTTTAACTGAAAACTTCCATATGAAGATACTTTCTTTATATGTACACCTGCATGAGTACTGCATTTCAGGTGGAGCAATCACATGTGCAAACATAAATTGGGGAATGACAGGCTGGGCTGCAGAAAAAGACCTGAAAGTTATAGTGGACACATGCAAGAAAGTGTTAGAAGTTATGGGAGGTCACGGTGGGGACAGGTATGATAAGTTTTCTGTAGCAGACTGGCAGGTAGGGGCTGTGCCCCTCAGGCTGGCAGGGGCTACAGACCAGTTAGGAGTAATTACAGGCTGCTAGGAGGCCACATAATTGGCTGGCCATGGGAAGCTAAAAGGCTCCTAGGGAGAGGAGCCAGAGGAAACCAGATAGACTCCCAGGGAGAGGCAAATGAGAGAGAGGAGAGAAAGTCAGTCCGAGACGCAGGGTCTGGGAAAAGGCCCAGGGCTGCAAGACTGGAAGCAGCAGCACCACACCAGCACTGAGTCAGAGACAGCCTGAGGAGGAAGATAGTATATGGAGGGAGCAGCAGAGAGCTGGCGGCACCTTTCTGGGCTCGAGAAGACCAAGGACTGTAAGTGTGCCTGGTGTGGACTATTTTAAATTGTGTTATTGAGGACTGATTTTATGTTTGAGATTTCCTGTGGGACGGGTGTGCCCAGGAAATAAAGAACTGTGTCGAGTTTTGAGGCTTTTGAGCTAGGCAAAACCCCAAACCTGCTACATCTTCAAATATATGGACAGTTGTTATAAAGCTGATGGTAATAGAAGATTCTCAATCATTACGAGAGAAAAGAAAGGAAGAACAGTCATACTTTACAGTAGGGCAAATTAAGGTTGGATATTAGAAAAGAACTTTCTAATTAAGTGGGTAGTTAAATACTGGAGCAGATTACCCAGAGATGGTGTTAAAATCTTCCTCCTTTCAGACTTTTAAGAGCAGGTTAGACAAACACTTAGGATGAGTCAGTTTAGGTAGGGAGGATCCTGTCTTGATTAAGACTGTCAACTGGATGACCACCTAAGGTCCTCTATTTTTCTATTTTGCCCTATTTTTCTATGATTCTGTAAGCTGAAATGCATTTAAAAAAGTCATTTGTAAATTACCCCATGAAAAAAAATAATATCCTATGAGTGTCACTTTGCATTTTCTTCATCACAAACTAACCTATTTGTAACAGACATTTAAAGTGTTGAATATGGAGCAGCTAATTACACTTCAAAAAGTATTGTTTAAAAAAAAAAGGTACTTGTGGAATACATTTGGTGATGCATAGTGTTCATGTTCATTAATGATTAAATGTAAGGGGAACTATAACTATTTGGGTTTTTTCTACACAGAATTTAGAGACCTGGAGCCTCTGGAGTGAACCATTCATCTGTACCATATTTACTCGAATATAAGATGAGGTTTCCTCCCCCCCACCCCCAATCAGCATGGGTTTGGAGGTCCCGTGTCTTACATTCACATACACAGAAACTTCTTTAAATACATTGTCCATCATTAAACTGCTGCCAAAAGCAGCATGTGTTCAGTAATGGAAACCAGCTATGAAGCTTATTAAACACAGCCAGCACTGAGCATGAGTCTTCAGCACTGGTGAGGCCACATCTGGAGTACTAGGTCCAGTTTTAGGCCCCCCATTACAGAAAGAATGTCGACTAATTGGTGAGAATCCAGCAGAGGGTAACAAAGATGGTTAGGGGGCTGGGACACACAACTTATGAGGAGAGGCTAAGGGAATTGGGCTTACTTAGTCTGGAGAAGAGAAGACAGAGGTGGGGATTTAATAGCAACCTTCAACTATCTGAATGGGAGTTTGAAAGAGGATGGAGCCTAGTGGTGGCAGGGAACAGTGGTTTCAAGTTGAAGCAAGGGAAGTTTAGGTTAGATATTAGAAATAACTTTCTCACTAGGCAGGTAATGAAACACTGGAACAGGTTGCCCAGAGAAGTTGTGGAATCTCCATCCTTGGAGGTTTTTAAGACCTGGCTAGACAAAGCCTTGGGTGGGATGATATATAGTTGGGGCTGGTCCTGTTTTGAGAGGGGTTGGACTAGATGACCTCCTGAAGTCCTTCCAACCCTAATTTTCTATGATTCTGCAACTTCAAAATGCATTGCCCCAGTTGGGCAAGCATGCTGATGGGAGCCTACCACAAGGCTGTTAGTGCAGCCCATCTGAATAAGGTATATGCTAGTGCCCATTGAGTGCAGACCTCCTCATTACTGACTGTCTTTGAAGTCACTACATTTTAACTTTGTCTTCATTCCCACAGCTGAGCTGCACCGTTCTATCCCATTTCCAGGGATTCCTGTTTCTTCGCCAGCCTTAAATGGCTGGCAAACATTACCAAGTGGGATCCCAAACAGTTCACCCAGGATCCCCCTCTGTCAGCCTGTCGCATATGATTAGTGTGACCCTGCCCTCCATGAAGTTTGGGACCCTGCTTGGTAATGTTTGCCAGTCCATGAAGTGGAGTTGGACCAGGTTACCCTGCACTTCATCTGCATATAAGTTTTTGGAGGATCCCAGGACTTATTACAAAAACACCTTGTTCCAGTCATGAGTTGGGCTAATTAGCACATGGATCCATTGTGTAGGGGGAGGTATCTGGAGTACTGAGCGATGCTGAGCTGTGGGGTCATCATGGCTTGAAATGCTTTTCACTCTGCTGGGGCCTATGGTAAATCATGAGCCTTTTGTCTTGGGAATAATATCATGCAGAGTTTGTACTATATATAAGTAGGTGCCAAAGTGCTGCTTAAAAGTGTGTTTACAGAATACCTGTATTAAAACTTAGCTTTCAAAAAGCTAACGTGTGTCAATTCTAGATTAACTTAGTCTATGGGTATTATATACAAATTGCTACCATTGTGTTTATTTCGAGGTCAGTCTTTTCAAATTTGTTTCTGACTTCTATGCACTTAGGAAGAGCAGGATCAGACAGTAAGAAGGAAGAAGTCAGGGAGGCAGAGGGCAAGAGGCCTACCTGACCCCCCCCCAGGTTTTTTTTCCTTATGGTAGCAGTGGGACAGGGATAAATTCAAGGCAACCCTCCAATAATTAGATTCTATACCTGGAAAATTGTATCAAATTTATAAATTTTCCTTATATAGATTCTAATTATTGGAGGGCTATCTTACTGAAATAAATGTAGTATTTGTAGTACAGTAGCACTTCCTGATTGGGCCCTAATTTGTGGTAGCACTGTAGGAGTATGTAGTAAGAAATGAACCTGACCCACTGTCTATATAGACAAGATGGGCAAATGAGTAGGAAAAGGGACCCACCGTCTGTTCAGAATTATTGGCAGTGGTTTTTGTAGTGAGAATGGATTCTGTGTTCATATCTTTAATCTTTCCAAATGTAATAGAATGTTTGTAGTTTATTTCGTCTTCCAGAGGTAGGTACATAGACACTAGATAACATTCTCCTTGAATCATTGGAGGCAAACCAATCTGCGAGTCTCTGCTGCTTTGTACTAATTCCACCCACCAGTACTGATCAGTCTCCATAGCTGCTGGGACAGACAGACCATCCTCTGCAGAGCATAAGTGCCTTCTAAAACCTACGGGGGCTTTTAATTTTCTTTGGAACCAAAAATTATGTCGTCCTTTTGCAGTCACAGTTGCTGGGGAAACAGCAGTCAAACTTAAGAATGCCAAAAATCAGGGTAAGCAACTTGATTCTACATTTGACTCTACTCAGAGCTTATCAAGTGACTAGATAGATCAAGGCTTAACAGCCACTCCAAAGCATAGGCATCCAAATCCACTTTTAAATGATTGAATTTGCCTTAGCTGCCTGCACCAATGATTACAACTCTAATAGTGATCCACCCCCTAACTCAGGCCAGTCTCCAAAGGGAGCAGTGCTGCAGATCACAAACAAGAAGGATTTGGGGTTGGACTGAGCAGCCTTTAACTATCTGAAGGTTGGTTCCAAAGAGGATGGAGTGAGTCTGTTCTCAGTGATGACAGAACAAGGAGCAGTGGTCTCAAGTTGCAGCAAGGAAGGTTAAAGTTGGCTGTTAGGAAAAACTTTCTCACTAAGAGGGTGGTGAAGCACTGGAACAGCTATCTAGAGAGGGGGTGGAATCTCCATCCTTGGAGGCTTTTAAGGCCTGGCTTGACAAAGCCCTGGCTGGAATGATCTAGTTGGGGATGGTCCTGCTTTGAGCAGGGTGTTGGACTAGCTGAGCTCCTGAGGTCCCTTCCAACCCTAATTTTGTATGATTCTGTGAGGACCTTTGTACCTGATCTCAAAGACAGAAATTGTTGTCAAATCAATGCAAGAAAAAAGAGCAGAAGCAGAGGTGACAACCAGTCAATCTGAGGAAAAGGTGCAGAGTTTGAATGAGGTAGGAAAGTTCACAGGACAGCCAAGGAAGAATTTTGACAACTACTGTTGGGGCTGCTGCTGGCATGTATTGCAGGAAATATTCCTGCCACTGTCTTAACTGTTCCTTGCTGCTGTCCATGGCCCCACTACAGAAGACAGTGTAAGTTTGCACATGATAAACTAACCAAAGTAGATGCATGTATATACAGCACTACAGCACATGTTTTTGTAAATGGAAGCTCACTTCATCAGGTGCTGTGAAAAGACAGAGTTAGAGTAAATGTTCAATTTGTGGCAAGCAGTTAACAAGAGATACTTGGGACTACAGGGTTAGAGCTGGAAAAAGAGTGAACAGCTGATAATTCACAGTTGCTGAGAACAAAGGAGACAAAGTGGATGCAACAAAGAGGGTGTAACAAAACTAAGTCAATGGGGTAGGATGGTGAAAGATGAAATTTGTTAAAGTCAAAATAAGAAACTTTAGAAGGATTACTTTAAACTACTCTTACATTAATGACTCCTAAAAACTCAAGCCATTCAGGGAAAATAGTGGATGTTGTTGTGAAAGGCCTCAGTGATAACCTCTGTTCAGTAGCAAATAAAATGAAAGTATGTTTTTAAAAAAAAGGTGTGGCTTAGAAAAAAATCATTAAATATTATATATTGTAATATCACTACATACATCAATTAAATGCTCTCACCTAAAGTATTATATCCAGTTGTGATCATCCAAGGAGGTTTAGCAGAAATAGGAACCTAAGAATAAGTAGCAAAAATGGAAAGAGACATAAAGAAGCTTATATTCCGAGAGGGAGAAAATAAAGATAGTTTTGCTTAATGTCGTTGACGATAAGAGGCAATACGCTGGAGAGACAAAGATGAATGTTAAGTCGTCAAATTTGATGATTCAGCTTACCCTTTTCAGAATCCAAGAATATACAATGAAGTTGAAAGGTAGCATATTTTAAAGTGGTACAACACAGTACTTCCTGCAGAGTATTGCCATGAGATGATGTTGACACCAGCGAGAAACCAGACTTCAAAAAAGCAATTAAATGTTGATGGATCACATTGGACTGACCACAGTCACTTACAATCTGTACAATCTCATACTTCTGGGAATGAGGTAACCAGCAATTTGTGGATTAGGAAGAAGCTTCCCCTGTGAGCACTTTATTCTATATTAGTTTGGTGGAAAAATACTTGCATCCGGTACTGATCACTGTTGGAGACAGAATATTGGATTGCTCTAATATAGCAGTGCCTGTGTTATTAGTATATAAAGAATAGCCCGAGTATGCTTAGAAGGTATAAACAATAAAACTGGTATTACACTGCAAGTGGATGGTATACAAATTATTTTAACCAGAAATGTAGTGTATTAGAAATGTTGTTTTATGTTGACACTAACTAAAACTGTAGACAGAAGCCTGGGCACCT
>NW_017729032.1:154035360-154037209 GCF_001723915.1 Gavialis gangeticus | reverse complement strand
AAGTGCAGCACCCTGCACTTGTCCGTATTGAAACGCATCCAGGTGCTGTCCAACTCTGCACCAGTCCAGCTCCTTGCACCCAGATCCAGCTGCGCACTGATTCAATCTAATGCGCAAGGCCTTGTCATCCAGCCCACAGGGACTCTGTAGATCTGGAACTTTGGCAGGAGAGGAGCAGTAATAAGCACTGCTAGCACTCCCCCACTGCCAAATTTCCAGACCTGTGGGAAGGCTCATGGGTCTTCTGGAATTTGGGAGTTGAGCGCTAGTGTCTTAGAGCCTAACTGGTACAGTGAGCTGTAAGCTTTCAGAGATGACAGCTGATTAAGTAGTCTGTGAAAGCTTTATGCCCTTCTAAGTTGTTACCCTGTCCTGCCTTCTTCCTGACTTCAGACTAACACAATTAAGTACTTTTCTCTAAAATTGCAGAAGAATTTAGTGAGAGCGTAGAAATTTGAAATGCAGTACATTTTCACAAACATAAACTGATTGTTTTTATCCTTGTTATTATACAGCTAATAATCTCTATACCCCGGAACCTGGGAGTGTAACATTTCATAAACCTGGCTTAAAGGGCTTCTGGCATAGAACAGAAAATGTTTTAGAAAGGCAAATGTCAGTTCCTTTTTGTTACTAAGTTGCCTCCTGTATGTACTTTACAAGAAACCCAAACCATGCACATTGTTACTGTAGTTTGAACTGCTTACTGTAGCTTCAGCAGTGCAGCTGTATTCTCAGGAGTAGAACTTTTATTATTTACTTGCTTTCATGTTTAACTTCCTGTCAGCATGAAAAACAAAAACAGAAAGCTCCTTTATTTTATGGCTTTTATGTGAATTTAGCAGATGATTAGGAATGTCCAAGTTTGTCTTTTCTGCTCGATCAAACTTAGTCACCAGTTGCCTCGGGTCTCTGGATGAGCCAAATCTTCCTTAATAATTCCATTTTCAGGTTTTTCTTTTTTCCTGTGTTCAGTTCTAATTGCTTTGACATGATCTGAATCATTTCCTCTGTTACATGTACTCTAATGGGATTTTTTTTGCAAGGTGCTACATAACCTGCTGTGTTTTGCGGGGGGAGAGGGGACGGGGGTTCGGTCAACAGTGTTTATTTCACGTGTAGTTTTAATGTACATGATTATTTTGGTTTCTTGCTAGGCACATACACATTAAGATCTGCAATTATATCATGAAAAAATGTAAAAATCAATGTTGTTTAAAAAGCATTCTCAATTATTAATTACTGCACTTAACAACTGTTCATAAAAATAGCTCCAATAATGTGTGTGTACAATGGATGAGATTCTGTAGTGTGGCAGTGCGTTTCATTGAAAGCCCAGCTGGAACTATTATAAAATCTAGTTAGTCCTGAATAAAGTTATCTTTACAGAAGAATCTTAATAATTCAACTAAAGCATATTTTTTGGTTTTGATCTATAAGTATTTAGTCAGTAACCCCACTGAGGCTGGGTACAGATATTCAAAAAGCCTGAGGCAGAATCAGTCTTAAGTTGCGTAGTTTTCTATAAGTGGTATAGTTTAGAGTGGTAACAGAACACGCATCCGCCTTGGGGTGGGAAGGATCTTACACTGGGTTGCACCATTTTTAAACCAGTCCGTGCGCGCCAGACTTCTCTTCTGTTATGGATAGTGTGCTGAACTTCTGTTCTGTTTGTGGGTATAGACTCGTTTCTAGTCACTTATACTAGTAAAGTGTAATGTCTGTAACTGACCTAAACATGCAGTCTACATATTCACTTTAATGCGCAGTGGCCTATTTTACTGTGCGTTAAAGCATCACGTAAAAAAACACATGATTAGGCTAATGTGCAGTAATATAGGCTGCTGCA
>NW_017729032.1:154007885-154030360 GCF_001723915.1 Gavialis gangeticus | reverse complement strand
GTGGCCTATTTTACTGTGCGTTAAAGCATCACGTAAAAAAACACATGATTAGGCTAATGTGCAGTAATATAGGCTGCTGCACATTAAGCATCACTTAAAAACCATGCACATTCATTACTGCACATTAAGGCAGCGTAATGCATGTTTCTTTAGTACTTCACATTTGGGGTACAAAATTTAATGCACATTAGACAAAGTGCCTTAATGCACATGTAGACCCATACAGTGAGACTAACATTGATACTTAATGCATAATGGTCAGATCAGAGTAAACTAATGGATGCTTCCACTTAGTTTTGCAGTGCCCAAAGTGTGCATCTTCCTTTGGGTAGGTGATCTAAACTGATAGGGCAACTGACTCGGAGAGTATAGGAGGTTTCCCCCAGTATCTTGAGATTTGTAGAAGGGAGCCATCTCTGTCATCTCTTAGGATCCAGAGCACCCAGAAGAGGACAGCAGTCATTTAAAGCGGGATTGATGTCAGTATAAGATATAGAATTCCATTCACTTTTGAAAGTGCATAGTGGTAAGTCTTAAAACCAAGATCTTCTGATGCTTTGACCACTGAACTTTTTTGGGTAAAACTTCATTACTATCATCACTGCCTGACCATGTTCTGTAATGAATTGTATGAATACTTCCAGTGTCAAGTGTAAGGTGTCTGCTCTGTGATTGCCTAAGGAACTAGGGACTTCTGCAGGCATTAGGGATCACCTAATTGGGTTGTCACCTAATTGGATTGTCACAGTTTAGGTGGCCACTGATCTAGATTGCTTCTGAACAAGTGCAGTAGCCCAAATCCACCTGTTTGAGACTTATCTCACACTAAATGGCAGCACTTAATCTAGACCTTTTTGCAGCTACTGATACAGGGTTGATAAGGATTTCTTTTGTGTCTTGGGCACCTGTATTTCACGTAAGTCTACTTTAGACACCTTCAAGGTCAGTTTGCATTTGGCCCTAAGTCTTTGCAGCAGTAAAGAGAAAACATGATAAAACAAGGAAATTTTGTATCAAAATTGGATTTTTCATATCTGCATTGTTTGAGATACTTTAGTTACCGTTTTAAAAAACAGCCTGTGTTACATGGTCTTCTTTAGCTTGTTAAACTAATGTAGGTTCACCGCATTCAGAAACAACCGTGTCTAATTTATGGTCAGCAATGTGCATTATTTGTGACAACATCAGCTTCTGAGAACTATACTCATTTCCACAGTGACTTCAGATATCTGTTAGCTATGCATGATATTTTTAACACTGCTACAGAAAATACTAAACAATGTAAATGACTAATTGCCTCTTCATTTCCTATAATACAAAATAAACAAGTGACAATATGTTTTCTAGGAAATCTGTTTATTTTAAAAATTAAACATGCAGGCTTCTCATTAATGCAACCCGCTTTAAAAGAAATGTTGCCCTTTTTGGGCAATAACTAACTAAAAACACTGGTGTTCTGTCTTGTAATGCTAAAAGGATATAGTTTTACCGTGCATATTGCTAGGCTGATCTCCTTTTTGTAAGGCTTTTATTATTTAATGACCACTTTAAATATTGTACTGACTTTATTTCTAGGATGTACCAGCTTTGGATACTCACAAATGTAGTTCATTTCTTGTGTAACTGTTGAAAAGCTATTTTGCTATTTAGTTGACTCTCTAAGGCCATTTAGCACCATAGAAGTAAGAAATTAAGCTTACTGGAGAGCAACAGTATAAACAGATGAGGTTGTATTTCTGCCTGTTAATGAATATACATCTTAAACTCATTGTACATTATCACAGAGTAAAAATGATTAGATGTGAGGTGGCTTTAACAATTTTTTTTCATCACTGTAACTTGTTAGATTAGATGCATGTCTTAATTCAAGCACATTTTGAAACTTGATCTCTTTTTAACTTTTTTATAGATGTGACTTATCTAACAGAAGAAAAGGTATACGAAATTCTTGAACTATGTAGAGAAAAAGAGGATTTTTCCCCTTTAATTCGTGTCATTGGGAGAGTATTTTCTAGTGCTGAGGCATTGGTGCAAAGTTTCCGAAAAGCCAAGCAGCATACCAAGGAAGAGCTCAAGTCTCTTCAAGGAAAAGATGAAGATAAGGATGAAGACGAAAAGGAAAAAGCTGCCTGTTCAGCTGCTGCTATGGAGGAAGATTCAGGTGCATCTTCATCTTCATCAAGACTAGGTGACAATACACAGGGAGATAACAACCTACAAAAACTCGGCCCTGATGAAGTATCTGTAGATATTGAAGCAGTCCGAAGGGTCTACAATAGATTACTTTCTAATGAAAAAATAGAAACTGCCTTTTTAAATGCACTCGTGTACTTGTCACCTAATGTAGAATGTGACTTGACTTACCATAATGTGTACTCTCGGGATCCTAACTATCTGAATTTGTTTATTATTGTTATGGAGAACAGTAATCTTCATAGCCCTGAATACCTGGAAATGGCTCTGCCATTGTTTTGCAAAGCAATGAGCAAGCTACCCCTTGCAGCTCAAGCAAAACTGGTTAGATTGTGGTCTAAATACAGTGCAGACCAGATTCGGAGAATGATGGAAACATTTCAGCAGCTTATTACCTATAAAGTCATAAGCAATGAATTTAATAGTCGTAATCTAGTGAACGATGATGATGCCATTGTTGCTGCTTCAAAGTGCTTGAAAATGGTTTACTATGCAAATGTAGTGGGAGGGGATGTGGATACAGATCACAATGAGGAAGAAGATGAAGAACCCATCCCAGAATCCAGTGAATTAACCCTTCAAGAGCTTCTAGGTGAGGAAAGAAGGAATAAAAAAGGGCCTCGAGTGGACCCACTGGAAACTGAACTTGGTGTAAAAACTATAGATTGCCGAAAACCACTTATCTCTTTTGAAGAATTTATTAATGAACCACTGAATGATGTTCTAGAAATGGACAAGGACTACACTTTCTTCAAAGTAGAAACAGAAAACAAATTCTCTTTTATGACATGTCCCTTCATATTGAATGCTGTCACCAAGAACCTTGGATTGTATTATGACAACAGAATTCGCATGTACAGTGAACGACGCATAACTGTGCTGTACAGTTTAGTTCAAGGACAGCAGCTCAACCCATATTTGCGACTCAAAGTGAGACGTGATCACATCATAGATGATGCACTTGTCAGGGTAAGTCATGCAGCAGAATAAAATTTTAAATATGCTTTAATGTAATACAGTCAGAAACAACGTACTTTTGCTAGCTAAAGGAGTGTGAAGCAAAAATGAAAGATGTGGCTTCGACAGAACTATTATTATGCATGAGCAGTACTCTTGGCAATATCGTGATAGATCCTAAAACTACTAAACAGTTTTTTTCTGTTAATATAATCTGTGCTGTAATAAGTTTTCCTAGTGACATTTGGTATGCCAGCTCTCATTTCACATCCGTTTTAATTCTTTGCCATTACACAAACTTTTCAGTTATCTTCTCGGCTCTGCTTGCTTGAATTCCAAAAGTGATTTTATTTTTCAGATTAGAACAATTTTTCCAGTCGTTTTGAATGAGAGAGAACATTTCCTGTTGAGTGCATTCATACTTACTAGATAGACATCCTTATATTATTAAATTACTCCTTTTATCTACATCTCAAATTAGCAATAAGCCACTAGAAACAAATAAACAGAAACCTGTGCTTTCTGTTTCCAGAATTAAGGGTTTGCATATTACAATATTGACATGCTAGAATGAAAAATAGCAATTCAGGAGGCTGCCAGCAATGCATGTTAATAACTGGTATTTATCTGGTATAGGTTGGCTACCATTTCCAGTCGTTATAACATTAATATTAGAGAAGAAACTAAATTGAGGGCCCTAAACAAGTTTTCAGTTCAATTTTGTGACTACATATTAACTGAAAAACAGCTTGCCTGCCTCTTGGTTGTTACTGAATTTTATGACTGATCTGGGAAGAAGCCTGATTTGGACATTGGCCAAGTGACCTGTCCTTTTGCCCAGGAAGCTCTGCTGATCAATTCACCACCTACGAAACAGGTTGTTTTGAACCTAAACCTTTATGGGTATCAATCTTACAGTTTTATTAAGTTCTATTATTGGATCCATTGCTTGTCTAGTTTATACCTTATCTCTCTTTATAATTCCATAAATTAACGTAATGGAGATTACTGTATTGACCCCAGGTGGCTTTCAGATAAAGAAATTCTGGGGACAAAGCCAGGAAAAGTGTATCTTTTCTGTTTTGTAGGACTATATGAGAGGATGGGCTAAAACTGCTCATTCAAATGTGCTGTTATAGGAGGTGTTCTGTAAATTCAAGCTGAAGGGGGAAGGAATGAATATACAAATATAGGGGGAGCTGCTAAAGGAAATGATTTATGGGAGAGGGTTGAAATTTTGACAAGAACAAGAGAAACTAGTTCATAGCGTTGCAGTATTTTTAGCAGTATTACTCTGAGCCTTTGTTTCTTCAGGCTCTTCTCTGTTTGTTTTACTACCTTTTAATTCTTAACCCTACAGAGTCATTGCAGCTACATGATTAATATACTCCATTCTTTAGCTTGCATTTCTTGGATTAAATTAGCACCATTTACACAACCTTTTTCTGGCAGCCACATACAAGCTTAAAAATCAGGCTACCTGAAAAATTACCAGTTGAATTTGGAGAGCTGTCAGATGGAAAAACTTTTTCCCCTTGTAAATCATAGCTAGATGTATTGGTAAGCAAAGAGTACTTCCACGCAATTGCTTGGCAAGGACAAACACATTTCCCCATAGTGCTTTGAGTGCCTTGAGTATTGTAGTGTTAAGAACCTGGGGACATGTGCGTCAGTCTGAACATTAGTTTTACGTTGGTACGGGTTGTATGGTTCTGATGTCTCGATGCATAATCTGTCTCGGGGAGTGTCAATGAGCACGTCCCAGAGTGAACCTGGCCATGTTGTGGAGTTTAAAGATGACCTTGCTGCAACTTATGTGTCAGATCACTTGCAGTCAAACACCTTTTCCTTTTGAACTATGCATTCACTGCTACTGCACCTATCTTTACCCTGGTGTAGAAGCTGGATGTGTTCCCACAGCCTATGTTGTAGGGAGCCCTTATACCTGTTGCAAGAGCCTGTTTGTGCTGCATTGTGTGGTGGTGGGAGGGAGTTGGACATTGCAATATTAATATACTGGAATGAATAATGCCAATTCAGGAGGTTGTTAAACTGGCATAATGCTGTGCTCTGAGTAAAGCAATTTATTTAAAAAAATGTTTTCTAATGCTGTTGCAGTTTGCTGTTTCTGTCCCTGTTGACCTGCAAAATAAAATATTCCTTATATACTGTGTTTGAGCTTTCACCCTCTGAACTTGTGAGTTTCTGAGATCCTCATCTCACTGCTTCAGATACATAACTAAAAAGAAACATGCTTTATTGAGACTTTTTGGGATTGTAATACCACTACAAACTAGTAATTTGGCCAGCCTCATCATAACAATAACTTTTATTTCCATCATGGGTATTCACTTAACAAATGCACTGGTAGATGTACTTTCGGACAAGATATGGAAGGAAGTCAAGTAAAGACTTGTGTTTTTCCTTCTTGAATGGAAGTCTAGATCTCCCATGCTGTAATTTCAGTCTGATTCATTGCCTTAGTAAGTGCAGCAATCTGTTATGTGGGCTTTGTTTCAAAGACAAGATGGAGAGGAAGTAACTCTACAGCCTTGAAATGGGCATCCTAGAAATGTTGCTTAAACCTAATATTTCTCCACGGCAGATTTAAACCCGGGGCAATGACCAAGAAATGCCACCTTTTTGGTATTCCTGCAGCTGGAGTCATAGTATTGGAAGGTATCTCAAGTAAGGGTTACGACTAAGCAGCACAGAAAGTTCATGACTTGCCCTTCTGTCTGCTTCATTGTTACTGTTCAGCCAGCTTTGCACCACGATTTATAGAGGAAATAAATAAAAAGTCCCTGCAATCAATCCAGTCTTGTTCAGTTCAGCTTAGTGATCAGGCTGCTAAGCAGGTTATTCTCATATAGCTTGTAAAATTGCCTTCGTATAGGCAAATACCATCATTCAGTTCAGAGTCTGTTAGTATGACATATAAGGGATTCTGGCACCTTGTGAAGGGATACATTTTCTTTAAGAAAATGACTCACTACATTGTTTTTTCATAACTTCAGTGACTTCATGAAGCTTGAAAGATATTACTGCTAGCTATCAGTTTTTTCTCCAAAGCCACCAGTAAGTCCTGGCTAACTGTCAATAAGAAAGCAAATGGGCAACAAATTTGTGGGTAATATTGATGTCAGCTCTAAACAAAGGATGTGGACAGGACAATTTTAATTCCTCCTGGGTGAAAACCATGATATAACAATTGAAAATACACATGTGACATTTTCAGAGCAGAGAATTATCCTCTCCTTAATATTGGGAAGGTAGGTCAGACCGCATTGTGCTAAGTAGCATGTAGATACATTTTTCCTGAAAAATGTAAGGTTTAAGTTTAAGATGACAGATGAGTACAGTACAGTTGTAGGGAGCACATGGTTCTGTTATCAAGGTACAAAATATGAAAATTATATTGTGTGGTTTTGCTGCAAAAATATTGACATATAGCACACTTTCAAGAATATTTGAATCCTTTAACAAACCCACATATGAATTAATTTGTTAGTAATGTCAAGCGCCAACTGGATAGATAGCCCTTTTCAGCTCAGCCACAACTAAACGTATACACTGTAAATTGTATGAAAAATCTGCGTTATTCATCAATTTCATTACTCTGAGCCCTTGTCTTCATGACTTAGCCTCATCTTTAAATGGCTTTATGCAATATGGAGAAGTAGTTAGCTGTGCTGGTATGAAGTCAGAAGGCAGGGTAGATATGCACAGTTATAGACTAAATAAATGAGATAATATTTAGAGCACAAGTTGGATTCATGAAAACTTGTGCTCTTTATGCAATATGGAGTCATCAGTCCTTTCCCTTATATATCTCAGGCACCAGCCTTTACTTCCAGTTGGTCATGTTTTTACAAAATGCCCTCAGGCTTTACTACGTGCTGCCACTTATGCTTCAAAGGAAATCCTCAGTGTCACTACACTGTCTTCCTCCTGATCTTTCAACTCACCTCTGCTCTGATCCCTGCAAAAGGCTTGCTAGTGGCTAGGTAATTGGCTGAACAGCGGTCCCAGTTCTTATTAGCACTTTTAGGATTCACACTCTTACCTTGTCCTCCTTCCCAAACTCTTCATATCTGTGTTGCATCTTCCCTTTACGTTTGCACTGTAAACTTCTAGGACAAGGAGGATCAGTGAACAATTCATGACTAATAAAGCAGGGGCTACTGGGGAGTGCAGCAACGCAAATAGTAGCAAGCACTTCTGGATTTGTTTTACTCTGCCTAATTCAGCAAGCTAATTGGTGTAATTTGGAGTATCTGGGGTTATAGGCAAGCAATAGTAGTACACTGCACATGTATAACAATAGATAGATCCACAGAAATGCTCTGCACAGGGTCTCTGCACACCATAACGCTAAGGACAGTTTCACTTGTAAACATAGTGTACCTGTGTCAAAGTGACTTAAATAGATGACCCAACTGGGTTAATGTACCACCATAAATTGAACTATTATATTCACACTACTACAGTGGGATAGTTCCAGTTCAGAAATGTTGTAGACAACCCCTAAGGTGTTTTCTTGAACTAAAAATAATCCTAGGTAGATGAAAAAACATGGCAGTCCTATCAGAGCATCGCTGTTTAAGGACATCTCGTATAGAAAGTCTGTTATGGAATAACTGAATTTGCAT
Source organism: Gavialis gangeticus (assembly GCF_001723915.1). NCBI lineage: Eukaryota > Metazoa > Chordata > Crocodylia > Gavialidae > Gavialis > Gavialis gangeticus. Next base: position 154,022,558 of record NW_017729032.1, on the reverse strand, counting down.
TCATATGGAAGCAGTGCATTAGTTATGTTAAAGAAACTGAATAAATATGGAAGATTTGAAAGACTGTTCCTTAGTATGATGAAAAAGAATGCTTAACTTGGTTCTTTCTCAGCAATTTTTATGGTCTTATATGGATTTTTCAGATTTTTGTTTAGTGAGAAATAGATGTCCTTACACTGAAAACTGATGTAAATGTGAAAAACTGTTAACAGCATACTTTGCTTGACTAGCCCTTATACATAAATTTTGTGTTAAGAACAAGTTAAGTGAGATTCAACTGAGCCTAATGAGCCAGTGCATAATTATTCCATTAATACATTTTGTAGTTGTTTGGGTTTTTTCTTTCCTTTATATAATGTATTGTTTTTGCTTATGGCAAAACTGAAATTTCTAATAAAAATCCTAAAAATAAGAGCCAGGGCACTGATGTGGTTAAGATATGATAGTCCTCGCTGCATGCATCTGCCACTTCAGGTTACAAATCCATGGCTAGCAGAACAGGTTTAGAATCAAATTCCGGGTTTACGTTACTTTTCGTATTTACTGCTGTGGACAATATTTGCTTTATTTCAGCTCCTCGTTTTCCCTGTGTTTTTCTGTATACATGTTTCTCTTTTTTTCTTGGTTAAAAAAAAAAGTTGAACTAATGAAATGTTTGTTATTCAACAAATAGCTTGAGATGATTGCTATGGAAAATCCTGCAGACTTGAAGAAGCAATTGTATGTGGAATTTGAAGGAGAGCAAGGGGTAGATGAAGGAGGTGTTTCCAAAGAATTTTTTCAACTCGTTGTGGAAGAAATCTTCAATCCAGATATTGGTATGCAATTTAGTAACTCATTCCTTTCTAAAGTACATGCTCATAACATTTCTTTTTGTATTTCCTCTATAATTCTATGAGGCTTTTTTTCTTTTTTCTGCTGCTTCCCAGTATCTGCAGATTTATATAAAGATTTTTTTCTTAGAATTTTTTTCAAAATATTTTCACATAGCTTTTATCTAGAATCTGACAAGATACAGACTTTAACATAATAGTAAGTTTAGTGATGTTGCCAAAGTCGGATCTAGTCAGTTGAATACTAGTTCTCCTTCAAGCACCTGCCCACATACATGTTCTCACATAGGCAAAAGATAGAGCAGTTTGACACCTTATAAACTAACTCATTTAGACACACCTCTCTGAACAAGTTAGTCTATAAGGTACTATACCTTATAGGCCCTGCCCAACTTCAGACTAATACAGCTAACTACTTCTCTTCACATGCTCATTTGTGAGTGCAACTCACACCCTCTGAGCTTTGACTAGAGATTTTTTGCCTTAGCTGTATCCATAGAGGGCACTCTAGCCTCACCCTTTCTTATGCCCCTTTCTAAGGGTCCAAAGCAGGAGTATAAGGAAGTGGCTGGATGCCCTGGGCAAAGCAGAAACATCGACTTACAGTTTGCGACTATGAACACACAGCTGCCAGATGCTGTTTTTACACCTCCCCTACCTGCCAAGTGGGTGCTCAGGGCAGTTTGCCTCTATCATGCCCCCCTATACCCATCAAAGGCTCAGAGAAGCTTACAAGAAACAAGTGTTTTTTTTCCTTTATTACATTGCTTCAGTTGAGATGGGAGCATTTTGGTGATCAGCTGCCTTGCCCAGAGCCACATGCTGCGTGGATGTCAGGGCTTGCGCTGCGTGCAGCTGACAAATCCCAGCTTCCGAGACCCAGGCAGCGCTTTATCCTCCTGAGGGGATTCCTGTCCAAACAGTTGCTTGATCTGTCGATTCTTCCAGTCAAGAAATGGAAGCGACACAGAATAAACTTTGGTTATTTCTTTGCAACAAATTGCTCAGCTTCGTGTCAGGCCTGGAGATAAGGGTCTCAGCTCAGTACTATACATGCCCAAGCACTAGATGTGCAGAGTATTTTGGGGGGTTTTTTACCTTCAGGATCAATACCGTTGACCGGCTCCAGTTGAGATTTGAGGCAGGTCTCCAATCAGAGGCAGAGAGGGGAAGTCCTCATTATTGTGCTATAGTAATCCTTACCTTGGAAAGGGCCTTCACAAGAGAGACGACTTCTGAGACTTCCTGGCCCACAAGGGAGACGAGGGCTCTTTGGCCTACCTGGGAGCTCTAATCCTGGTACCATTTTCTGCCCCACAGACTTCAAGCCTCCATGCTCATCCCATAGGGCCAAGGAGAGGCTTTAAAGATAGTCATGCCCAGTACCAGTGCCAATGGATTGGAGCATAAGAAATGAAGGCAGCTGTCCTGCTCAAGGCCTCCCGTAACAAAGGACTCCTTGGTACCCCCATCTGACAAGGGGCCAGCACAATCACCAGGCATTAAAGATGCTAGAGCCTGGAAGTGCAGAAGCAATACAATCAGCGATGGTACCTTTCACCTCTGTGCATTAAGACAGCACGAACCTGACACCTCAGCATCACAGACCTCTGGTGCTGTCACTCCAGCACCAGGCTCATTCAAGTAGTGCTGTGACCAGTCCTAGCATGATTATCTGGCATGAGCTCTCTGCTTTTTCCGCTGCAGATCCCATCCTCTGCACCAGCAGTGACCTCCTTGTTCAGAGCACCAGTCATGATCTATCTCAGACACCAGCACTTTTAGTGCCATTGCATCCGAGGCATTTGCTGAAATATAGATGCTGCATGGTCACCACAGCTGCTGATGATTCAGTGCAGTTGTGCCTCGCTGGCCTCAGGATGAACAGCAGCTCTCTCCACAATCGGAGGGAAATTTCTCATCCAGAACCCACGCTTCGGGCCACTTCAGTTTCTCCCCATGATTACTCAGTCTGTCACGGAAATTAAGAACCACATAAGTGCCATCTCAATTTAATCAAATACCACAGCTCTCAGATGACCTGCAAGGTTACCAGGAGCTAATGAAGAGAGTAGCAAACACCGGGGTTTCCTCAGAGAAGGTGGTGGAACAATTGCACTGGTAGACGTACTGTATTAAATAGGACCTGCAAGATTGGCCTCCCCATTAATGAGGCAATCCTGGGTCACCAAGGAGATATAGCAGACCCCCCTGTATCTGATCTCCCCACTGCCAGGCAGACAGGTTGAAATATATAGTCCTTAACTTCTGCAGTCTTTTTTTAGACTTGGATATCCTAACAGTCCAGGAAAGCCCAATAATTAGCTCCCGTGAATTGTAAGCTCATAGAGGAATAGAACCTCTTACCAAACTGATCCTTATTCAAACTGATGTTCTTAATTTACAATATACAAGAGCATTTTGAAGAACTCCAGTTATTCTAAGGTAGCAAGCATTGCTTTTTCCAGAACACGAAATGCAGTGCCAAATGGAATTGTAAATGAGTCCACAACACGATAGTATAATGAAATGCAAAACATGTATTTGTTCTTTTCTCAAAATCTAACAGTAACTGTTTAAAATAATTTCTTATAGGTATGTTCACATATGATGAGTCTACAAAACTGTTCTGGTTTAACCCATCGTCTTTTGAAACTGAGGGTCAGTTTACACTGATTGGCATAGTGCTGGGTTTGGCTATCTACAATAACTGTATACTGGATGTACACTTCCCCATGGTTGTCTACAGGAAGCTAATGGGCAAAAAAGGAACTTTCCGTGACCTGGCAGACTCTCATCCTGTAAGTTCATTGTGTTCTTTGAGTTTTTTTACTGCAGTTTGTGGGAAATACATTTGCTTAATTAGACTTCTTATGAACATGATCATGCTGTTAGAATAGGTGAAAGTGAAATGTCCTGTCAGGAAAATACAGAAATTCTGTAGTTAAGCTGGTACAGTACTAGTGCATCTGATTTGGAAAAGCAGCATTGTCTAGTTAACAGGGCTGGATTTCAAGTGACCTGGTAAAATAAAGGTATTTATCTTGTCTTTTCTTTTTTTATAAACATACTTTTTGATAACTTTTTTAGAAGTGCAAAGCCGTGGTGACAGCTGTTAATTTTGCTTTTAAAAGCAAAAAAGTGTCAAATTGAGATGATTCATGATTTCTTAAAGTAGTAGTCAGTGTTGTCATATTTTTTTTAAATTTCACAGTTAAAAAAAATTGTTTTTATTTGTCCTGATGGCCCTCCTCTGTTCATATATATGTAGCCAGAACACCACAATAAGTGCTGTGTCTACACTCAAACACACTTTTAAGGCATTTTTGCCTTGTGTCTTCAGTTGCCCAAAGTTCAGCAGTAGCTTTTTAACTGTTCAATCCAATCTGCTGTACTTTACTGCTGTTAAAGAATGTTTTACTCAGCTGTGAGATTTTTTCCCATTTTACTTTGTATAGTCTTGGGAGCAGCGGCTATTTAGATTACTTCATCCAAAAGTACATTAAGTATTTTTTGGCTACTTTCAACTGGAAGGACTATTTTGAGAGCAATTTAGTCCTCTCAGTTGAATGTATTTTTAAGAACAAATGAATTAAGTTTTCAAGAGGTTGGAAGAGGCAAGGGGGATTTTAAAATTAACTTCAGTTGTTGTCCCCATGTCTGTCCTCAGCTATATCTATTTTGCAACCTCTCTTTTAAAATCATTTAAGTATACTAAGATCATTTACATGTTAAATTTAGACATTCCCGTCCTAGCAGTATATAATTCATAGTGGTTGAGCCACTTGACAGTGTTGAACACCACAGTTGAGAGGGCAAGAAATACATACATACATACATACGTTTTGTTTATATACATTTTAAAGACAAAAGATAGGGAGGGTGGTACCTTAGAGACTAACTGGTTCATAGAGGAATGAGCTTTCATAGTCAACTGTACCTGTTTTATCAGATGCTGTATTTTAATGATAATGCAGGAGCACAGGAGGGAGACACCTGGTAAGAGGATGAAGTTTACAACTAAAACATAACAAGGTGGATGACCACCTTACTGGGGTCATTTGACCCCAGTGCTCTTCCTGCCATGGCAGGGGGTCAGGCTAGATGATCTGCTGAGGTCCCTTGCGACCCTAGAAACTATGAAACTATATCACAGTTTAAGCAAGTGGGCACAGGATGTTACTTCATGAAAGGGCAGTCATGCTGAGTTTTCCTTTTACCTTCATTTTGCATGCCTTGAAAGGCTCACATGTCTGTTCAGAATATCAGCCATTGAACTATTGTTCCCTACGTATTTTGTGCTACTACCAGGAGATGTGCCTACAGTACTCCCCAGTTGTTGTACAGGGACGCAGGACTCAGATTCCTGGCTTGGGTGCAGGGAGAGTTGCAAGGCCTTGTGAATATCATCAAGCAACTTTAAATTCTTTTTTTTCCCTAATGCTACTGCATAATTTCTGACCCAAACTTAGACTTATTTTGCAGGTATTTAGTAACAGTTTAGCATTTTTCCTCCTCTTCCTGTTAAGCACACAGTAATTTTCTTGCTTTTTTCACTGATTGTTCCATCGATGCACCCTTGGGAGCTTTGACCTCACCCAGAACATACACCTGGCCAGGGGCAGATCTCTGATTTCAGAAAGGAGGGTACAGATTCTGTGGGGCATCATCACATATAACACAATACATTTTTCCCAGGTAAAAAGATACTAGAGAAGCTTTACTGATATGATAGGGGTTGAGGACTATATTATTCAGTTCAAGATCAAAGCAAAAACAAATATAGCATTATAGAAATTGTATAAAAAACACAACTAGGTAAAAAAAAAAATGTTGTTTCTTCAGTCCTGTTGTCATTGGAATGAAATGCATATCTCTTCCAGACTCATAATCTAGCCTTCTTGACCATCTTGACAGTGCATCTAGTGCTTCACTGAAAGTTATTTCAACACGAGTTGATAGTCACATGAGTTAATGTTTTCACATCAGAGTTAATGTGTTTAGCTAGAGTTAAAAACAGTCAGCAGGGCTGTGAAATAGTGGCTGCATTAAGAGGAGCAGCTAACAGACAGAAGAACTGCAGAAGAAAGGATAGCATAAGTAATGGAACATCAAGACCATTAGAAAAGGAGAGAGGGTTGTTAACACCTGTATAATGAAAAGTTTAGGAGGAATCGGGTAGATTATAATAAGCCGTGAAGTCAAGTGACTCCCTCACCACTGTGTGAATAGAAATGCTGCTGCCACTACCAAGCTGTTAGTTTTAAACCACAGTTTAAAACCCAAGGGGAGTATGATTACGCATTCCCCCACACCTCCTTGGATCTGCCCCTATGCCTTACCAATCCAGACATGATTTGGACAGTTGGTATCAGGTATACTATGATGGTTTTGGTAAAATTTATTGGAACCTGTTTTACAGCTTACACACTTTTTTCCCCAATTAGGTTCTTTATCAGAGTTTAAGAGACTTGTTAGAGTATGAAGGAAGTGTGGAAGATGATATGATGATAACTTTTCAAATATCTCATACGGATCTCTTTGGCAATCCAATGATGCACGATCTAAAGGAAAATGGAGATAAAATCCCTATTACAAATGAAAACAGGAAGGTAATTCATATGGCACTTTAATTGTTTCATGGTATTTTTCATCCCATCATGATGTTAATCAGTCTGTATCAGATTTTCTAGGCATGTAACTAAAACGCTAACTTCAGTTGCAGCAAAAGAGGAAAGAACATTTACAATTCTAGAACTTGGGTTTGGTAAGGAAGCAAAAGAAAGCCCTTTTGCCTGAAGTCTTATGACATTACTTGTTAAAAAGATTATACATTTATTACAACAGATATGTTTAAGTATTTATAAAGCAAATAGCATGCATTTGTTTTGTGTTTTTGCTGCTGCAACTTGTTATACAAATCATAAATATTTGAGATCCCTTTAAACAGCTCTTGGAAACAACAGTTGATTAGCCTTGAGAGTTTGTCAGAATATTCTTGTATATACACAACATGACTTTTGGGATCTTTGTTGTTTCTGAGAGGTGACATTTAGAATTCAATATTAAGGGGTTTTTTGGGATTATTTTCTTACAGGAGTTTGTCAATCTGTATGCTGACTACATTCTCAACAAATCGGTAGAAAAGCAGTTCAAGGCCTTTCGGAGAGGATTCCATATGGTGACTAATGAGTCTCCACTGAAATATTTATTTAGACCAGAAGAAATTGAATTACTTATTTGTGGAAGTAGGGTAAGAAAGCCAAAATGTGCAGCAAAAGACTTAATATTATTTTTGAATCCCAAAGAAACAATTAGGAGTAGTTATAAAATGTCTTATATTTACAGAATCTAGACTTTCAAGCACTAGAAGAAACGACGGAATATGATGGAGGCTATACAAGAGACTCTCTTATTATTAGGTAGGCTTTTAAAATTTTTGAAGTTATATTCAGAGAAAACTGTATTTTCATAAGTTTGTTATCAAGAAGCAGTAGCTGTAATGAGTTCAGTGCGTTTAACATACATGCTGAAAAATAGTGACAGTGAAATGCTTTTATTGCCTCAGTAACCCCTAATTATGCTTTGATGAGAGGAGATAAAATAGGCAAAGCAGTTTGACAGGCTATGACAAACTTGCTTCCTTGAAGCAGATAAAAAATTATAGAAGAAACTGAAGGTTAACATGGATCTTTATTTCCTCCTTTTTTTTCACGTTTTCTCATTTTAGTGAAGGAAGGGCTCTGGCTCTAGCCTCATCTTAGGGGACTATAGTTAGGGAGCTATGTCCAACTGCAGTCCTGGCCTACTTTCTCATTTGCAGAATGCAGGCTTTTAACAAGCTCCTTTCTGAGGTCAGAATAAAATGCCACAGAGGATTTTCATATTCCCCTGCCCCAGATGAGATAGGATAACTCTTAATTTTTGTAATATTTAATCCCAAGTATCTCTGGGCCTGTTTCTCTTCTGAACTCCTTTCCCTTAACCCATCTACAGTATTCTAGTATTAAGATTTCCAAAACTGAATAAAATATTGTATTGCATGTGCACCCATTGTAAGTGATCTGCGGAGCCATGAAAAAGGGGGATTTTTAAACTGCTTTTTGATCTTGATGAACAGTTCCTATTTGACAAACTAATATTGGTGTGTTTGGTAATAAGCTATGAGGAAGTAGGGGAAAGGGGGAGAGAATGCAGCATTCACACATGGAACATTTTATGGGATTATGGGTGAACCAGGAACCTTAGAAAAATAACGGTACAGAAAACAAATCAGATGTCTTCAGAAGTTACTGATTTCAGAATAACCTGTCCCAGTTTCTGAAAAAAAATCAATTTCCGTACCTGCAGGGATTTAGAAATGCTTCAGTTGTAGCTTCTGGATTACACAATGTTTGGCAAATGTTTCATGAAATTTTGTCCAAATACTCTGTATTCAGTTTGTGTACTCATTTTGTTAAAGATAAGATCAGAAATGGCGCTGTCATTGATGGTATATCAATAATTAACTGCTGCAGCTGGTATGATGCCATGATTTGTAAATTTGCATTTACAAGCAGTTGGATGTCTTGTTTGTGCCCAGGACACTATTTTTTTTTTAGTGACCCTTTTCTTTTGCTCTCTCAGCTTTCATATGCTGTTAATTTTTCTCTTTTACTAGGGAATTCTGGGAAATAGTCCATTCATTTACAGATGAGCAGAAAAGACTGTTCTTGCAATTTACGACAGGCACAGACAGAGCACCTGTGGGAGGACTAGGAAAATTAAAGATGATTATAGCCAAAAATGGCCCAGATACAGAAAGGTAAAATAATGACTGATAACTTTTATTTTTACTTTTTTATGGTCAGTTTTTCATAGTTTTTAAAATACCAACATCCAGATGTTTTAGGACAAACCAGGTAGTGTTTTGAATGACTATTTTCTACATTAACAAATCGTCATGGTTTTTCTAATAGATAGCAGTGCCTTTGGCCATTTGATATGAATTTCCGTAACTGAATTTTCCTTTTCTGTTTTCCCTCAGGTTGCCTACATCTCACACATGCTTTAATGTCCTTTTGCTTCCGGAATACTCAAGCAAGGAAAAACTTAAAGAGAGATTATTGAAGGCCATCACATATGCCAAAGGATTTGGCATGCTGTAATAAATAAATATAACAAAAGGGATGATAAATTGGTGGTGATGATGTCCCTGTCCAAAAAAGGCCATAAGATAGTGAGCTACAGTAGTCACCTGTGTTTGTGCCTCCCTTCTTTACTGGGGACATTGGGCTGGAACAGCAGATTTCAGCTGCTTATATGAACAAATCCTTTATTTTTTCTTTTAGCGTGAAAGTGTTACATATTCTTTCACTTGTATGTACAGAGAGGTTTTCCTGAATATTTATTTTAAGGGTTAAATCACTTTTGCTTGTGTTTATTACTGCTTGAAGTTGAGCCTTTTTGAGTATTTACAAGAAAACAAACTGTACTCTCCCAAGGAAAATATTGCCATCATTTGTAGACCATGTAACCTTCAAGTATGTGCTATATTTTTGTCCCTGTATCTAATCAAATCAGGAACTGTACTTTTTGAAGAGTTTGCTTTTGAAACTTGAAGTCTTGGAAAACAGTGTGATGCAATTACTGCTGTTCTAGCCCCCAAAGAGTTTCTGTGCAAAATCTTACGAATCAATAAAGATGGAAGGGAGAACTTGGAATGTTAAACTGCAGCCTTGAGAACTTTACTTTTAGTCACAGCACAAAAATTAAAACTCATTTCACTATATGTTGTCTTCATATGTCTTGTAATATATTGTGTTTTAATTAGCAAAACATATTTCTTAGTATATGAAAGGGTAGAAATTGTAGTATATTGTTTTAAAAAAGTTTACTGGGGAAAGTGCATTTTCAGCCAAACAGCTTTAGAAAAGAGTGAAGTGTGATTTGAAAAAAGATAGGAAGTTGTTGCTATACTTATAAACAAAAAGCATGTGGAAGTGCACTTAAAATGAAGTTTTATTATTAACTGCCTATTATGTTGACATTTTAAACGGACAATCCGAAGTCTTCCCTACATGTTATGTCATCATTCTCATTTAATGAACTGTTGTTCCTTTATCAAGGCACATGATCAGTGTTGCAACATAACCTAAAGGGATGGCTACTGTACCTTATGTTTTCCATCTAACAGAACAATAGGTGAAACTGAAAATTATTGAAACTTAAGGCCTACTTCACATTGTATATTCCCACCTGTGAAATATACTGTTAAAAAGTAAATGCTAAGGTTACTTGCATCAAATACATCAAATATACAGTAGGTTTTTAATTTAAATCTACAAATCGTATCAGAAATAAATCCTTTATGTTTCTTAGTCTTCTTCGTGTTTAATGTTAACTTCTGTTGCAATATAAAATAAAGGGATTGTGCATCTTTAACTGAGAACATAATTGGCATATCTCTTTTTAAAACAAGCAACAGCTGATGTGCAGAGCTGAGCTTGTGCCTTGACAATTACTATAACTGACTACTACAGATCAAGTCACTTTGATTTGTGTGAAATTGGCATTAAAAGGCATAGTTTTGAAAATCATTGGAGGGAGAAAAGATGTCTTTCAGGATTATTTTAATAAATTCTTTCTAGTACTAGAAACAGACAACTGTTATGTAACTATGATGCTGAATAAAACAGTGAAGTTTTTCACCATGGTTCAGTGAAAAAGAAGACAAGTGATTTCCTTACTTTGATAAGTTAACTTTGTTTAGTTATCTTTATTGACAGTATATTGTATGCTGAGGGTTACCCTATTGTACAGCTTTTCAGAAGCAACAGTAACTCAGTTGGGCCAGCCCCAAGTGTTCAAAAATCATGAGCCAGGCTCCACAGTATATTGAAATTCACTTTTAAAAATATGTATTTTAAATGAAGGCCAAAACTTTGGGGCCCCTTTTATTGGCTTCTGATTTTTAGGCACACTCGAGGCTTCTTGAGTTTTTCTCCACAGCCATACAGGGCACTCTTTTTATTTTGTTTAAATAAAATTGGGATTTTTACCTAATAGTTTGCCCTGCAAGAGCTAGGGCCTTAAAAATACGTTGAGTATTGTGTCTTAAAATACCATAGGGAGCTGACAGAATTGCATACTGTGTCTTTGGGGCTCTTTGCACTCATTTTATACTGTATAGAGAATTGATTTCCCACCTCTGTGCCTTAAAGTATTTTAGAACATTGTAAGTATGAAACATGTTTGGTACAAGATGCATATCCTATTACTAACCAAGCCATAGCCCTTTAATATGATTTGCTGTGGATGGTGCTTATGCCCCATTCTCTAGATGTAAGATTCATGTGGTTATTTGTTGTTATAGCTCCAGACATGTAAGTAGGTCCTTTTAAAAGGCAGGTAAAATACTGGGGTCTTGCTCTGAATTTATTAATATTCTGGAGGGATGGAAGCTTTACATTTTTTCTTGTAATATAAGGTAATATTAAAATAATAAATAACTATCCTGGTCTTCAGAAGGATAAATTGCTTTTGAGGGCACATTTACCAAATACGTCAGCTTTTTAAACTTATCAAATGTATCCATTTAAATACCTTATTCCCTGAAGATACCAACTGTGCTGAATCTATATTTTTCCCTCTTTAGTATGGCACTAATATATTGTAGCCCTTGAGCTAGCTGCAGCAGTAGTAGTTATAAGCCAGAACGCCTACTTGGCAACTGCACACACTTCCCCACCCCCCGTGACGGTTCTGCCTTACAGAAGTTCATTAGTCCCTTGCTTTTTGACAGGGTTGGTAAATTAATTTCCCTCAAAAGACTCCAGTTCTCTTTTTATAGTTCTAAAGGTTTCCAGGAACACTCATCCTTCATTCTCCCTTACCCTTCATACAAGTACAGTTCCCAAGAAATGTTGTAGGCTGTCAGGTACACCAAATGCAGGTACATATTAAGGGAGCACCTTAATGCCTGGTTTTCCTATGTAATTTCAAACCTGGCTTTTTAAGAATCCATTCCTTCTCTGCCAGCACTTTTATGTCTTCTGAGATTCACAGTGCTCTGCCACAGTGTTCTCAGCATACTGATACTGAAATACCTTTGGCCTCTGAGTACCTCTGCTTTCACATCTATCTTGGTTCATTCCCTTTCTTTGCTGTCCGTCACTATCATTATCAGGCACTTCCTAGCCCAGCTGTCTCTTTTGCCTTTATTTCAAGCATGGCATCATAATACAGGGTTAAGGAAAACATCTTAGATGCTTCAAACTTCATCAGGGTTATAGAACATCAAAAGCTGACTGCCAGCTTTGTTGCATTGTGTCCCGTGAAGCTGAAGTGCATGGGGGTGCTAGATATGTTGAAAGACTTAATTCCAAGCACTGAGGAAATGCTGTAAGTGCCCCTGAGGTGGTCTAAGATGTTCTGGTAAATCCAACATGAGACTGCTAAACCCTGAAACACCAGGGAAGTAAAAGGGGCATTTAAGGCCATGTTGGCGCACATGCATAGGAGCAAGTGCATATAAACTGGCCGTGAATAAATCTGGACTGGCAATGGGAGTTATGTTCTGGAGTAGTTTCCCAATAGTAGTAGGGGACAAACAACCTAACTTACTTAAGATGAGAAATAATACATTCATAAATGGGGTTATAGAGCGTAGTTGCCTATTATAATCGCACTGCCCTTTGACGGGCGCTGAAGGTCCCTTCTAGTCCCATTCTTTTATGAAAGCTGAAGTTTAAACCTACTGGTGCTGAGGACTGGAACTCTGTGCCAGCATTACTGGTATTGGCACAGACCTCTCCCCTAACAGGCCGGTACAAAAGGACAGCTTCATCAGTGAAGCACATACAGTTGCTCTCATTAGTGAAGCTACAGGGCTTACCAAGTGGTCCTGTCTCTTGGGGACTTCAGGGTTAGCTTATCAAAATATACAGCAAAAGCAGGAAGGCAGAGAGCTAGCAGCTCCTGGGTATGCTCTGACTTTCCATTTTTTGCATTCTTGTGCTTTAAAGCAGAGGTGGTTATACTGGTACCTGGAATTACCCATGTACATGGTGTGATGTGCTTTACTGTGAACTTCAAGGCATTCCTCTAATGCTAGGTTACGTGCTTCCTGCATGTGTATTGCCACCACCTGCCTATTGGCCATGGTAGCACCTGGGCACCTCAAATAGGTTAAACAGTTTGCAGTAAGGGACAACAGAACTATGTTTTCAAAAGCTTTTACCCCCAGATCACCCTCCCCAATCTACACCCCCTTTCCAAAAGGAAAATGCTCCCATGTTTCCCAGGATCACAAGCTTCAGGAAATTCTGAGAAAAACTCAAGACGGTCGTCCTGGGAAGTAGCATTCCTGTTTTCAAAGTCATGTCACAGCCAGATTCTGTTTGCCCAGTTAGGCCCAGAAGTGCAACTCGATTCTACTCTGCTGGAGTTCCTGCAAAATAGTTAATGCGGAAGGTGAGTGGGTCCTTCTCATTACTGCTTTTTTGTGATTCAAACTTAATGGTGTGATGATGGTATGATACAAAAGCAGATACATTAATTAACTTCATGTTGGAAGTGTCTAGGTACCTTTTTACCTGGTTCTAGGACCGGTGTTGATAAAATAAGTCCCACCTGCTCACGCTCACTCCCACTCTGGCACTCCAGCTACCAGCAACTGGGCAGAGCTGATATCTCGGGAACAGTTTTTAAGTGCATGCTCCACCATGGCCATGCTCAGACTTGGTCTTGGAGGAGCCTGAATGCAGTATAGGGGCATGCTGTCGGGACCAGTCCTGAGCCATTCACTCTTCCTAACTGCTGAGCTCTGGTGTACACCCAAGCATGAATGAGTTAGTGGGACTATGTCAGAAACAGTCCCAGGGTCACATGTCACAGATGTCTTGGACTATACTACAGATATTTGGGTTGAATGGCCACAAGTGTATTTGTAGGGCATCTTCATGAGGCATCTTCATTGGCCTTTGAGGTGCCAATGGAAATGAGCATTGTGGACTCTTGAATTTTATTTGGGTAAAGAGTGACCTTTGAATTTTGCCTTTATGACATTTCAGGAACATTTGTAGTCTGAATAACACGTGCAAATACTGGTGACCATAGACTTAACTAGCATTGAATGCAGTGCCCTCACAGAGACTTCAAGTTCCACTATTATATAGCATCACCAGACAAGCAGTTGTACCCAGTCGAGACGAAGCCGTACCTGCATTCTTTAAAGTCCTCTGGAGGTCTAAGTGCTCTGAAAGGTTGTTCTGGCTGAAAGGGATAACTGGTTGGTTTTATATAAATACCAATGAGGCAGCAAGTCGCATCTGTGGTGGGAAGCCCTACAAAGAAAGAAATTTGCCTTCTGTCTCATTCTAAAATGCTTATGTCCAGCACATTATTGCAAACTAGCTGAATTGATATGCGAGAACTTCCTGTGTGAGCCCCCTAGATTTGAAGTGGCAAACCAGACATTGCTCCAGTTTGGGAGGTTTTTCCAAATCTTCACTGTTGATGTGTCCTGTATGTTCTGCTTTAAGTGGGTCTAATATTTAAAAACACTCAGTTCTTTTCCACGTGATGATCAGTGGACAATGCTCTAGTAAAAGAGCCATGCCTCCAAGAATGTCTTGCATTTCATATTGCTTTTACACAGTTAATGTGAAACTGGAAAGTGTAATGAGGTTTCTGGTCCACTTAGCCTCAAATGCATGTTCCTCAGAGCCTACATATGTGGGGTTTCCCACGTTTACAAATTTTGTTTGCAGCTGAACCTGTTTTCAGCCTCTTTCATCTGAAAAAGTTTAGTTTTGTTTGGAGTGCTGTGTATTTTTATTTGGCTTTGTGTTTGGCAAGG
>NW_017729032.1:154005823-154007874 GCF_001723915.1 Gavialis gangeticus | reverse complement strand
AGTGCTGTGTATTTTTATTTGGCTTTGTGTTTGGCAAGGGTGGGGTTCTTTGATTACGGTCTCAATTCTGCAGATTTACACACTGTACCTCTTAATTTTAAGGGATCCTTGTTATCCATCATTTATAAATCATCTCTTCATACTGCACTTACTGTTCATGGTAGGCTTCTTCAAGTTTTCAGTTCCCATGAGTGAATCTTTAAATAGACGAAATTGTTTACCAGTGGTTCTGTTTCTCTGTGTCTTTCTCTCTTGGCAGAGTATGGAAGTTACCACATCACAGTCATCTTTCTTTTGAAGTTTTATTTGATTTTCCCCCCCGCTTCCTATAGCACATGTTTGACCTTATGGTTAGTCATATTGCATCTTGCCTCTTGCACAATGTTGCCACAACTGTTTTTATTAACTGGTAGCTGAGCTTTTTTATGAAGATGGAAGTAAAGAAGGCATTAAATACTTCAGCATCATCCATTACTACAGTGCATTTAGTAAGGGACCTACACTTCCCCTGGCCTTCCTCTTATTTCTGACGTACTGAAAGTTCTGAACATAAATGTTCTCAGCAAGAGAGAGTTCATGATCACCAGTTAGGCAAGGATATACCCATACCTTTCTCAGCCCTCACTCTTCTCTGGTTCATATTTGAAAAACCTTAATAGTTATCGAAGTCATTTGACAGGATGATCATCAAAGTTTAATCACACTCTTCTTGTCATGTGCCAAATTAAAACATTTCTCTTTTAATTTCCTATGAATTTTAGCTGAATGTGGAAGTAGTAGACTGAAGCATCCCAATCAAAACACAGTTTGCAGTCTATAATGCACATGTTCATGTGCACACACACACACGCGTGCACACACACTCCCCTCTATCTAATAAAAGTATTTTTTTTGCAGCAAGTGATTTCATCAGACTTTATTAATGAACAGAGGGGCTTTTTTTCCCCTTTAATGCCATCTTAGGAGCAATAAACATTTACAAGGAACAGAAGAAGTATTTTAAGTTAAAAGAGTATGTTTAAAGGTTTCATAATCTTTCAGGCTAACTATATCATCATTGCTCATTGATGAAGAATTTTACTTTTGTGAATTAAACATGTAAGATACAGATTACATTACAGTGCAACTCACCTCCTATGTTAAAATATAACCAGCAGTGTTCAACTTGGATAGTATTAAATTACTTACTTTCTTGGTTAAATGGCTTAATTTAGCAAGGTATAGTTTGTTCTGAGAATTAAACCCTGAAGTCAACAGTATGTATACACATGGGAAAAAGTGTCTTTACATAATGCCTCATTAACCTCATGAGGACAGCTTCAAACTAGGTTTAAAGGGGGGACAGAGACAAAAGTCTGGAGCTAAGTAAAGAGCCAGGTAACCCGAAAAAAATCCAAGCAAGAAGAGACAATATAGGCAGCCTTACTAATGTCTGCAGAGAGAAATTGGGGTAATCTGTTATCTAAGGTGTTTATAAACTAATGTAAGCACAGAATAAGCAGAAGCAATTGAAAGTTATAATACAATCAGAGAAATAACATACCTGGGATAACAGATTTGGTGGGATAGTTCACATGACTGGAATGCTTTTGTAGATAGATATAAATCCTCTGGGAAACGCAGGCAGGGGAAAAAAAGGTGGGGTTGCTCTTTCTAAAAGGAACATGCTTGTTCCAAGGTGTACAAAGCAGTAGGTCAATGTGTTGAAAGCCTCTTGGTCAAGGTGAGAGGGGAGAAAGGCTAGGGTAATATCATGGTTTCTACTATAGACCACTAAATCAGGGCATGGGGGCGCACAGATTTTTTTCAGTTAACAAAGGGAAGTCAAATAGCAGGAGCTGGTTCTCATGGAGGACTTCAATTACCGTAACATCTACTGGTTACATAGGCAGTGCAGCAAGTTCTTGGAGTGTCAGGCATAACTTTTTGATTCAGGTAGTGGGAAGGACAAGTAGGGCAAGGCTTTTCTCAATCTGCTGCTCATGAACAAGGAGGAATTTGTTGAAAATGTGAAGGTGGAAAGCAACTTGGGTGACAGTGATCACGAGTTT
>NW_017729032.1:153999786-154000823 GCF_001723915.1 Gavialis gangeticus | reverse complement strand
GTAGGGCAAGGCTTTTCTCAATCTGCTGCTCATGAACAAGGAGGAATTTGTTGAAAATGTGAAGGTGGAAAGCAACTTGGGTGACAGTGATCACGAGTTTGTGATCTTAAGGAAAGGAAGGAAGGGGAAGAGCAGAAAAAAGACACTGGGCTTCAAAAAAGCAGACTATTACAATCTCAAAGAACTTGTGGGCGTGGGATGCAAGCCTGAGGGGGGGAAAAAAGTGTCCAGGTGAGTTGGTTGTATATAAAGGGTGCAAAAACAGGCTTTCCCGATGCAAAAAAAGATAGGAGGTGCAGCAAGAGACAAACCTGGCTAAACAATGAACTCTTCAATGAGTCCAAACTGAAAAAGGAATCTTACAAAAGGTGGAAACTTGCTTGTGCTACAAGGGTTGATTAGGAGTATTGCACAGGCAGGCAAGGAAAACATCAGGAAAGGCAGGGTACAAACTGAGATGCAACTAGCAAGAAACATAAAAGGCAATAAAACATTCTACAGGTGTCAGAAATCAGAGGAAGGCCAGAGAAAGCATAGGTCCCTTACTAAATACAGAGGACAATCTAGTAATGGATGATACTAAGAAAGCTGAATTATTTCATGCCTTTTTTACTTCCATCATTATGAAAAAGATTAGCTATCAGATAAGCACAGTTGGCAGCAAGGACAGAAAAAGAGATATGAAGTAGTGGAAGAAAAGGTCAGCGATTACTTAGGGAAGCTGGATGTTTCTAAGTCAGCAGGGCAGGACACCTCCGAGAGCATTCAAGAAACTGGCCAAGATCATTTTAGAGCTATTGGCTATTATTTTTTAAAGCTTATGACAATCAGAAGAGATTGTAGATGACTGGAAAAGGACAAATATAGTGCCTATTTTTGCACAAGGGAAGGCAGAAGATCTGGGGAATTATAGACTGATTATTCCAACCTCAAAACCTGGAAAAATTGTGGACCACATCATCAAGGAATGTCACCTAAAGGAGAGCAAGATAATCCGGAAGAGCCAGCATGGATTCATCAGGAGGAAGTAATGCCTA
>NW_017729032.1:153988831-153999775 GCF_001723915.1 Gavialis gangeticus | reverse complement strand
AAGAGCCAGCATGGATTCATCAGGAGGAAGTAATGCCTAATGAACCTGAATTGCTTCTGTGACAAGATAACAGGCCCAGTGGATGGGATGAGAGCAGTGGATGTGGTATACCTTGACTTCGCAAGGGCTTTGACACTGTCTCCCATGGCATTCTCATTTGTAAGTTAAGAAATACAGTCTAGTTAGAAGTACCAGAAGGTATATAATTACTTGGATCATCATGCACATACCATAGTCATCAATTCCTTGCAAGAAATTACCTGCGTCTAACTGGGAGGAGGTATGATGTAGGGGTTCCTAGGTCTGTCCTGGACCTGCTACTGATGATCTTGATTACCAATTTTGAGATGGGATTGAGTACACAGTAAACACATTTGCAGATGACTCCAAGCTGGGTGGAGTTTCTAACACTATGGAAGGAAGGATTAGAATTCTGGATCATGTAGGTAAACTGGAAAAATTATCCAAAATCAATTCAATACAATTTAATAAGAAAGAGTAAATTTTGCACTTGGGGTGGAACAATTACATACAGGGGAAATTGCTCACTAGGCTACAGCAGGGCAGGATCCAGGGGTTACAGTGGACCGTAAGCTAACTATGGACACCGTGGTTGTGTTGCAAAAAACAGGAAATGGTATCATGCTGGGTTGTATTAACAGGAGTACCACTTGCAAATCAAGGGAAGTGATTCTTCTGTTCTACTCAGCAGTGGTGAGGCTTCACCTTGAGTATTATGTCCAGTTTTGAGGACTGCACTTCAAGAAAGATACGGACAAATTAGAGAATCTTTCCCTGCCTCAATTCTTCTCCAGAAGAGAGGCGGTGGAATTGCTAACAGTCTTCAAATACCCGAAGGGTGTTTATAAAGAAGATAGAGCTAAACATTTCTTTGTGACTGCAGAGCACAGGACAAGAAGAAATGGTTTTAAATTTCAGCAAGGAAAACATAGGTTGGATATTTGGAAGAACTTTCTTATTATGAAGGTGACTAAGCATTGGAACAGGCTACCCATAGCAGTGGTGACATCCCCATCCTTGGAAGTTTTTAAAAGCAAGTTAGACAAGCACTTGGATAAGATGGTTTAGACAGGGATGATCTGGATGTGAGTAGGGTGTTGGACAAGATAACCTTCTACGGTCCCTTCCAGCCCTACTTTTCTGGGATTGTATGATTCTAATTTTTCTGCCAATGTAGACTGCTCTAAAGGGTTTAAGCTTTATAAGTCAATTTGTAACATTTTTCTTCCTCCTTTTGGGCCAAAGTTGTTTATTTTTTATTACTGCTTTTAATTGACAATCTTCACTGGATCTGATTGGAGTTGCTAAGCAACAATTTCAGAAATATCCTTTGAGCAGTAACTCCTAATAGCTGCTAACTGTTTTATACATGTTCAGTCATTAATCAGAAAGTGAACCGTTCAATTGACAGCAGAGAACAAGATAGACGATATTCTGTTTTGACTCTGTGCTGCTTTTTAATGCCAGCTTGCTGGTGACACAAGGGAATCGAGAGGAAAGGGGACTGCCTAGACACGACACCTTCTCTGCTGTACTTTCATCTGCTCATGTAGACTACTGCAGCAAAGATCTTGACTGAGCTTGAGAGACAAGAGTTGACTGGCCTAACTGCATGTGCCAGTGAGAAATTGCTTTAAAACCTGTTTAAAATAGCAGGAACAATTTCCATCTGCCTGAGAGTCCAGTTGCAGAATCAAGACACCTTGTCTTAAACTAAGAACTCTCCTTTTTTGTCAGCTTAGCTCTTGAGAGGGAGGCAAAATAGAGGCAGTGTCGGGTAGTTTATAAAAGGGCATGCGTTCTACCTGCATGGAAGTAGCATACTGACAAGGATAATGTTGTTTCTTATCTGATATAGAAGCCTACCTCAACACTTTATGCTTCCAGGAAGAATGTCTCTGCAATTGCTTTCTTCATCCAGACACTGAGGAGCTTCCATTTCTCATTAACCTATCTGAAGGAGTCTCAGTTGTCTGTATTTCTTTACTGGTATTAATGAAAATAAAAATTATGCATGACATAGGGCAAGACTGTAATTCTGACTAAACTAATGATGATTCTGGTTCCACTAATTTATCCGTTTTAGGGTATGGGCAGATGAAATGTTTACAGCAGTATAATCAGTGTTATACCAGTGTACAAGGTAGCAGACCAAGTAAACCCCTAAACCCAAATAACCTAACTCAATTCACCAGAGGATGGAACCTAAAAGAATCAGAGGTAAAACTCTTTGCCAATGTGAATTAAACTTAAGCTGGTATCATTTGTCCACATCCATCCTTGGATAGCCTTTCCTCAAAGCAAACAGGTTATTTCCTGTTTTCCTGCCATGCAGCAGTGAGACACAGTAGTAACTACCTACTGTGTGAGCTACTTTGGAACATCTTCACATTCCTGATCTTTATATAATTTGCATCACTATACAAAAAACAATGGAAATTTCATCAGGATGTGTTCAACTGTTTCACGTCCTTATTTTATGGTTTTCAGAGATAAGAGAGTTCTGCAAATACACCATGCATTTTATTCACAGGCAGTGATGATTTCTTCTTGATCTTACCAATATTTTTATAGACCCATCCCAGTTCAATCCATTCTGATAGCTTTATATGAAAAGTTCAGATTGAATCTTTTTTTGTGTTTGTTTTTGGCACTTGGCTTATGCTGTCACCTTCAAGAAGTCACTGCCTAAATTGCTTGCTTTGACAATCAATCAAGTCTGAAGCTTGAAGTTTGTTTATTTTCTCTATATATAAACTACAAAAAATGTGTGTGAGTATGAACAATACCTGTTATGTGAAAACAATTCTAGCAATAGTTTGCATGTATGAAGGGAACTAACAAAGCATCCATGTTAATGTATGGCTCTACATGCCAAGCTATAGCTTGTTAAATTTGACCTCCAGCCAGGAATCTGGAGTTGAACTATCATTGTTAATGTTTGCAATCATCAGGCCATGCAGATTCATTTGCCCTTGAAAGCTTTATTTTAGAATGTCACTATTTCTTTTCTTGTTGTCTCTCTCTCTCTCTCTCTCTATTTAATATTGTTGTTGGGCACGCATTCATATTGTTCTCCTGTCACATTCTGCCTGTCATTTTTCTTTTAATGATGTCCTTAACAGTTTTGAATCCTTTTAGTGAGAATCCAGTGAGGGGTAGGTTTAGAGAAGAGTTATTTACTTGCAATGGTTCCCTGAAGATACACGTTACAATGACTTTCTATTTACTTGCACCTCTTCCTACAGTGTTATGAGAAGTGCTGTCAATCTCAGGGGTTGCTTAATTGTTCTGGATTATTTCACTTTCCCATCAGCTATATTCTTGTTTTGCAGCCCTGATGTTTGCCTGATGATCCAAATTTTCAGTACTATTTTTCCCTTATTGCTTTTCACTCTAAAGAGGTGTGAACATGTGGCTTATGTTTTGTCTTAACTTCCTCTCTTCCAGTTCTTTCCACCTTTGAAGTGCTTCAGACACCTTTGAAATGCTTCAAAAGATGAGCAGACAGATGTACACACCCTTTGAAGTGCTCCAAAAATAAACCCGAAGAAAACAATTGTTATTTAGAACCACTTGGTTTTTGTGTGCATGCTCTATGGACTGCAACATGAGAGAGCATAGTCCTCCAGCATTGCAGTGCTCTATTCCCTTGCCTGCTCTGCTTATTAGTTAAGCCCAACTAATGACTTGAGGAGCAAATACAGAGAATGAGGGAAGGTCATGGTGGGAACTAATGACGAACAGGTTGAAAAACCCTAAAGAATGAACTGTCACTAGGAAAGGAGTGGGGCAAGCAAACAACAACTGCAAGGCAAAAATGGAGGAAAAGGAGTAGATAGCAACAGGTGAGACCTGGATAGAGAGGACAGCAGATCTGAAATGGCAAGGGTATGTTTATGAGTGCAGTTAAAGGGAGGAGAGACATTTTGAATCTGGAAAGAGAAAAGTTCAGAGGGTAAAGTAAAAAGGGAACATAATGGGGGGAAAAAAGGGAAAGTGGTTTCATATAGTTCCAGGTATTAGGCCTGTGCAAAGCGGCTAGTATTCATTTCAGATTCGGCCAATTCAGGGGACAGTGATTCGATTTTGTGATTCGAATTTGGTGAGCCGTTGAGTCTGGAGCTTTTATTCTTTTCTTTTTTTAAAGAACCAGGAGCTGGGCCGGGCAGGGCAGCCATGGGGCTGGGGCTGGGATAGCAGGTGGGGTTGGGAACCTTTTTATTGGTCTCTTGGTTTGATTCAGATTCAGAAATTTGGCCGCCAAACTGGGCCGAATCTCCTCCGAATCAAATCAGCACCAAGCTTTGCACAGGCCTACCAGATGTGTCTGGGAAATACGCACAAGGACCTTTCCAGAGCCCTTTGCTTTGATGTCAATATTTTTTAGAAATGGGGTGTAATTTTCCGCTGAAAGTAATTCTAGTAAAGAATGAAATAAGTCTGTTAAACTGCCATGTTTTTATAGATGGCTGTTGCTGGTTTTGACATATTTTAACATTTTTAAATGTGGAAGTTTAAGAAACAAAGAAGGCAGAATCATTACTACATTTTAGACAGCAAAAATTATCAAATGGAAAATGAATCCTATCTGTCTTTGAGGAGGTCTAAGATTGATTTTTATGAAGTGATTTTGTACATTCAAAGACTCTACTTTGAATGTTAGATAAATACATTGCTATGGATACTGTACCCAAATAGAGGACTTCCCTGTTTATAATACCTGCTTGACTCAGTTAGTGAAGGAAGGGAGAATGTTTGTGTCATGCTTCACCAAATGACAATATTTAGACAAATGCCTACTATGCAGTTAATACTATCTCTAGAAGCAATGTTTGACTGTTGCTGTTGGGCAGTGTAACAGAGTCAGTGGGGATATTAAGAGTTCTTTGTGAGCCAGAAAGCTTGCTGTTAAGAAGTGTTGCGTCTGTGTTTCACACTTTTATCATAGGATGTCTTGCATGGTTCTACGACAGTCAATTTGACAGCAAAAATCTTGGAATATTCCTATGTTTTTGAGTGCAAGTCTTTTCCTTTATCACTTTTCATAAAACCAATTAACTGATGTAAAATAAAGCCACTTCTTAGATGTGCAGTAAGCCTGAGAAGGGACATTCTTGTACGTTTCCAGGCTTAGGCCACCGGGAGAAGCTGAGTGATTCAGTATTAACGCTGGCATCAAACACAGACTTTTATATCCCAAAGTAAGAGTGTTAAATGATCTAAGATGATTTTTTTTTGCACAACTCCTAAAATAATTGATTCACCTCAGTAAATAGCTATAAAACTCAGGAAATGCTAAAAGGATATCACCTTAGTTCAAATTTTTGCTTTTCTCTGTTGCATATAGATATTTGTTTACTGTTATAGCATTATTCTGAATTACTGGACTACTGGCATTAGTTTTTTTTAAATACAAACAACATAGCACAAACAGTACTTCATGTGTACTTTAAAAAATTGTAGTAGTAAAAAATAAGGTGTATCTTTATCCTACCAGAACTTGACAGAATCCTTTTGAAACAAAACCCAAAGACTACTTTATGATCCTGTGATTAGGATTGTTATTTGGCCACTTTCTCTCAACTTGGTTCTCTTTGGTGAGTATCTCATTGTAATATTCCCATGTCAAAATCTCTGGAGGGACGTCATTTCTGATAAAATTCCTGTCCAGTTTCTTTATAGTAATGCTACGGTGATTGGGTTCTGCACCAGCAAAGCTCCATTTGTTCTGCTCTTGCTGCGTGTCCTTTAGTAAGTCCTCGTGCATGGAGTGGTTCCTCCCTGACTTCTCTAGGAGTCGTTCAGAATAATAATCTTTGAAAAGGGAGTCCTCCTCATACTTCAGAGCTATGACTTTTTGGATAAAAAGATTTACTCTGTCATTAAAGCTAGTTTCTTTGCTGACTTCATCTTGTGCCTTGACAAAGGATGACATGTCCACTGGAGCCTCACCTAACCATAAAAACAGATTCCTTGATCTGGGTCTCAAATTATAATGGCTGCTGCTTCCACTTCTGTGTGAGTGTCTTGGAAAGTGCCCTTTCAGCCTTCTGTTGGCCGTTCTTCTTTCAAGGAACACTGGTGTACGAAGGTCAGGAATGTTGACATCGGAAGGCGATGGCATGTGAAGGCTATAATCAGCAGGAAAATGCTTTCTGTCAAACTTCTGATCTTTACTAGTGTGGGGTCGTGGGTGATCAAAATGGACTTGCTTACCAGCTCCCCACCAATGTCCCGAAGTTGGGTTATATCCTCTTTCACTGTTCTTCCTCACATCAGCAATACCTAGATTTTTTTCAGTCTCCAAGACCCTTGGACCTCTGGTGGATGCATTCTTTTTTTCTTGCTCATCTTGACTGTTTTCTTCACTTTTCTTCCCAGCCAGTGGAATGAAAGCCTTTTGGAACTGTAGTCTGCTTGGAGCAGATGCCCTTCTGGTGTCCTGTCCATGCTGTAAAATGGCTCTCAAAGCCTGGTCAGCGTTGTCAGTGACTGTGGTATGAAATGCGGAAAATGTGTTCTGTGAGAGCTGTTTGATAAGGTCCTTGTTGCCGAAGAGCTTGGCATAAGCTATTTCTGACCTCTTGAGCTTGAGGGCGAATTGTTTGTACAGGACTTTCTGATCAAGAGTTAGAGAGTTTGTTGCCTGCTTTTTCATGGACTCCAGAATGCTTAGTTTCTTCTTTAACAGGCCCTCTTCTTTGCAGTTGAAAGACAAAGCTAACTTGGTTGCCTCTCCTGCTTTGAATGTAATTTTCTCTCCCATTATGAAATGATTTTAAATTGCTAGTGAGTGCAAGTGAGTGTCTTTGCTGCCTCCTTTTTCATTTCAACACTGGATCTTGTTTAGTTTTCTGTAATCATGGCTGCTGGAGTTAGATTGAAAACCCTTTAGGTGCCACTGCTTGTTAGCCATGAAATTCTACACCCAGGACCATTAGTTTGTTGATGAGACCAGTTCCATTGTGTGTTGTCAGGGAAATAAGTCTTTTTTTCAATAAAGGTGAGGATGTGATGATATGTTTAAATGATTGGCCATGTGCTTTGGACATTCCCATGAATAGGGCTACCTTAAGCTGAGTAAATTTATCTTTGCAGCAACCTCAGAGTTTCTGTAAACACTGCATTCCTATACAAGAAAAAAAGATACAAGTAGATGGGTGAAAGGCAAAGGTACGTTGTTGTCACCACCATTTGAATATATATTTAAGTCACTCTCACGGATCTAATTTTATGTAGCACTTTGGTTCCAAGCATACTAGTTGTCACAGGCCTCCCCCATTCCCCCATTGGCAACTAAGGTTTTGGTAAAAGATTGGGCATAGATTGTCAAAAGAAATATTTATAAAAACTGGGTATTTCCTTCATTGCAAAGGTTCTACGAGTGGCTAAAGACCTTGCACGAAGCTGAAACCCCACTTGTGCCAGGTATAGCTGGGAGCTTGGTGCTTCTGCTACTTTAGGGGAAGGCAGGCTGCAGGAGAAGCAGAAGCCAATCAAGGAACCCCCATGACCCAAAAAGGGGCTGAGCTTTCAGGATATAAGCCCAGGGCCTGAGCTGGACAGGCAGTCTGCCTTGGAAGCCATAAAGAGAGGAGCTCCTGAGCAAAATGGCTGAAGCAAGCCTTTTGACTAACACCGGAGCTGGGATAGGCAACACTGGTGGTTTAGGGATTGAGACTGTAGGGGCAGTGGAGGTCTTAACTGGTCCGGGAGCAAGGCCAGTGCTCAAGGCAGCTGCAGAGTGATGACAGCGGCCAGGGCCAGGGACCCATAGCCCACAAGTGGGAAGAATCAGAGTCAGGGACCTGGAGCCCAGGAGAGGTGGAATCTGTTGGAGGTAATGAGGCCTGAGCCAGGAGGGGCTAGGGTGGTTAAAGGCATGAGGGCTGGAAGCCCCAACAGTGGCACAGACCACTCTAGGTTTAGAGGCCCATATTGACTGGAGTTGACACTGGGGCTGAAGGCCCATGAATGACAGAATGATTAGACTGGACAATGGGGCTTCATGCTGAATGATTGGTAGCATTTGAGAGGCTTGGACATGGCCAAAAGGGGAGATGAGGAGAACCATGTAATTAGCCCTTAAGGCGATGAGCAGTGGCCCCTTGCTTGGGGAGCCCTGGAGCAGGTTCCCTTTTTCTAAAAGCATAATGACATCAAGGTGTATCAGGCAAGGGGAAGGGGAGACTACCCAAAGAAAGTAGAAGTGACAGACAGTGAGTGGGGTTCCAGAGGCATCGTGGCCACCCCGGGGGTGGGACTCTGTTACACCAAGCTTTATACCCAAGAATACAAGGACCCTGTTGCCAGGTGCTTGCTATTCAAGTGGCCAAGTCTACAAATAATTGGCATGTATGTGATAAAAAAGCTTATTAGCTACAGCTAATAAATGCATCTAATTCAGCCCATCTCCTAGTAAAGGATATTTCATGTGGGCAGGGAGGACTCATGGAGGGGGGAATAGATAGGCATGAGGCATAACCATGAGTCTTGTAAACTGATTTGCCAAATGTATGACATTCCAAAATCTGGAAGTACATTTCGATCAGTTTTGAAAAGGAAGATGGTGTGCTTACCATTTTGATAAGAACATTGGCCCAGGGCAGTTAGCCAATATTAAGTCCTTGTCTGATTAGAACGGGGGTGGGCAAAGTGGCAGATCTGGCCAGCGGCCCGACTCCCATTTCCCAGCAGCCCCTACCCACCTTGCTGTGGCTGGTTTCCATGAAGACCCCAGGAGTGGTGGGGCCATGACAGCACAGGGCCAGGATTTCTGTGGAGATCAGCCCAAGCAGCCTGGCAGGCTGAAGCTGAGCAGGGACCTTCTCCAGGACTGGAGCTGGGGCTGGGATTTTTCATCAGCAACAGCGTGATCTGGAGTAGAGGCAGAGCAGTGATCCATTGTCCGCACGGCTCTGCCCAAGCAGGTGACTTGTCAATAAAGTAGGGAGAAATTTTCAATGTGGGTCCATTGTGGAATGGTTGTATCACTCTTTTTACCTCTATTTAGAGCTTGATAGCATTTTTTTCTTGAACTTGTTAGTTGTAATGGGGTGAACCTCCAGGGGAAGCCAACCTTCTGCTTCAGTTCACCAGTTTGGCCTTGCCCTTTTGTCTGCCACACCTTGATGTTTAAGTTCTATATATTTTAGTAGGCTGCCTTCAGAGAACTGAAGTTTGGCCTTTGGTGCCTTGCTCCACCCTATTCATCATCAGGCTTCTCATCTGTCTAGTCCTTGCACCCTAGTCTGAATGGGGCTCTTTCTCTCTTTCCCATCTCACCCTGGACTCCTGGCCCCATCTTTCTCTAGTCTGGGCCGCTACCCTGTCTCTGTGATCTGGGCTTCAGGCTCTCCCAGGTTTTAGCCTTTCTTGCTCATGCTGGGCCCCTGGCCCTGTCTGGGCTTCAGCCCCTCTCAGGCTTCAATCTGTCTCATTCACGCTGCTTTTGCTTCCTTTTAGTAGCAGTGGTAGGTGTCCCCTGCTACAGCAGTACATCACATTTGCTTGTTAATCCCAAAGGTGTTGCCCCACTAATTGCTGTATTCCCATTGTTAGCTTGGAAGAAGAGCAACCCTCCCTCCAGAGTATACAGTCATCTGATGATTTACAATTCTGAGAAGGTGGGAAATAGGGGGTCAGCTTGCCTATTTTATGAATCCCAACAGGGCTCAGGTGTGACTTATTGCTGTGCTTCTGCATGGCCAGAAGCTGAAGGCACCTAGCAAACTTTAGCATCAAGAACTGAGGTGCCTACAGGTGAGGCAGCAGCTACGCTGGGGTTTTAAGGGTCTCTATTTTAGTGGTTGGGCCCCCTAAATCCTCTTGCAGAGTAAGAACAGAAGCACATGAAGCAACACATGCTAGGAGACGGACAGCCATATAGACAAAAGAGTTTCCTTCCATGCTGCAAAAATAGCATCAAACTAATCAGAGTTAAAAAGCTGTGTGGCAAGGGCAAAACACTGCCATTTGCCCAGCTCCCTGACTAAACCATGGGTGTTTTTTAAACAAATCACCTTGGCCACTTATACACATGATGGGGATTTAGTCACCTAAATTGAAATGGTGGGTTTTTAATTGTGGCAATTAAAAATCCACCTTTTCAATTTAGGTGCTTTTGTTACTGTTATGATGAGGGGCCTGATTTCTTTTTTTTCTTCCCCTGTGCAGAGCCTACCTGGCTTTCCTGCAGCTGGGGGCCAAGCTGCTACCAGGCTGTGCAGCTTCCTGAGCTGCAGGGGGGCTTGGTCTTTCCCTCCGTGGCAGCAGCAGCAGCACCCCCTGAGGTCACCAGCAGGGTGCTAGCTGCACAGGTGCTGCCCCAGCTCACAGGCAGCACCCACTGGATCCAACTCTTCCCCAAGCCTGCATGCTGGAAGCCCACCAGGTGCTGCTCTGGGCATTTGGCACTGCCCAGGGGCTGCAGGTCATGCAGGCAGCCTCCACTGAGGAAAACAAAAAGCAGCGAGGGGTGTGATCCTTTTTTTTCCCCCCGCAGAGCCTCTTCCACAGCCAGTGGTGAGTTGCCAGTGGGCCCTGAGCTGTGCAGGGCCCCAGACCTTCGCTCCATGGTGGCACCCACCCAGGCGGCCCCAGGGGGCACTGCTGCTGCCAAGGGAAGAATCAGTTGCTCCCGCAACTCAGGGGCCACTTAGCCCACCGGCAGCTTGCCCCCTGCCTGCAAGAGATGTGGTCAGGCTCTGTGGGAAAATAAAAAGATCAGGCCCATCACCACTTTTACCTTCAGCCCACCTCTCCCCCAGTATGGGGGGCGAGCTATCAAAGGCTGCAACATTACAGATAGCTACATTGCAAACTAAACCACATGAGGATGTGCATGAACGATGCATGCCCCTGGAGGCTGGGGGAGGCACAGTGACTGCCCGTAGGTGGTGGAGACGGTGGCAGCAGCAG
>NW_017729032.1:153970679-153983831 GCF_001723915.1 Gavialis gangeticus | reverse complement strand
ACCTCTCCCCCAGTATGGGGGGCGAGCTATCAAAGGCTGCAACATTACAGATAGCTACATTGCAAACTAAACCACATGAGGATGTGCATGAACGATGCATGCCCCTGGAGGCTGGGGGAGGCACAGTGACTGCCCGTAGGTGGTGGAGACGGTGGCAGCAGCAGGGGCGTGGGGAGCTCCCACAGGCAGCTGTGGTGGTGTCAGCGGCGGGGAGCGGGGTGGCAAGCAACAACTGCCCACAGGCACTGCCAGCAGCATTGACAGTGCTTTTCGCAGGCGGTGCATCACCAATCTCAGGGTGCATGTGCACCCCCTACGTGTTGCCAATGAGGATGTATTTTTGTTTGCAATGTAGCAAACTCATTTAAATCATTAACCCCCACCCCCACACATGTACAGTGTGATGCAATTAAACCACAAAAAAGGCCAATTTTCATGATGTGTACAAGTGCCCCTTTAGAGCTATCTGTGCCACTAACTGGTTCATTTGATTAAAATTTATTTGCACCAGGCCCATTGCTAGAACAATAGGTCAAAATGTTGCTGGAATTGTGCTTCCTATTAGCTATAGACATGCTGTCAGATCTGAATTTTGTGACAGAAAAAATCAAAAATACTTTGAACCTTGTTCTTGGCTCAGCACATGTATAAAAATCTGCTCCAGGGATACAGCTGTAGGTTCTGGGTGTTAGTGGTTACAGTTTGGTTTTGATATAAAATTAAATGCAAGAAGGCAAAACTCTAGAATAATATGCTGAGATGCCTGAACATTACTCAGAATATTTTAACTTTCTGGCTGCAGCCAGGCAAAAAACAAAAAAGCATGGCTTTACAATGAAAGATTGCAAAGGATGTAACACCCATCCTTCCAAAAACTGTACCCTTAAAATGAATGAAGCCAATACTATATGTTGTTCTAGACAAGAAATAGACAAACTCAAGGGGGAAAGAGCAATATGTATTTACCTGGTAGATCAAGCTGTTTTGGTCTATTAGGTAAATAATATGCAAAAAGTATAAATAGTGCTAATTAATACATTCTTAAAAAAACTGGCTTATCCATTTTTCCTCGGTAGGCTTGCACAGCTGCAGCCTGTTGCAAAATATCTAAATATTTACCCAAGTTTTTATGACAGATATGAACATAGGACATCAAGTGCAAATACCTACTGAATAAGATGTTTGGCTAGCCAAGCTGTGAAACAAACTGCCAGAAGCAGGGAAATGCAGCTTTCAGGCTGTCACTCTCATCTTAAGAGAGAGGCTACACTGTTAAGCCTCTTTCTTTTGAGACCTTAATAGATATTAGATATTAGAGATACAGCATCTGCTGTTACGAAGCCAGCGTCCCATACTTGACAGCATCTGAACACAGGAGCTGTATAAATTAATACCATTTAAAGATTAAATTCAGCAAGCCCCCCCCTTTGACTGTGCTACATATAAATTACTTTATGTAGGACTGCTTCAGGTTGAATCAAACCCACTGAAACCTATTGCACCTTGCTGGTTTCAAGGAATGCACCTCTGGAAGAAGACAAGAGTGGGTTCAATTGGTTTCAGAGACTCTGGATTTTTCCCTTGCCTTACAGCTGGTGGAGATAATCACACTTGCAAGCAGTGGGTGTAAAGTTCTATCAGATTAGTACAGTAGCATTTAACTTTTATTTTGTCCAAGATTAAATGACTACACAATGCACCTAGCTTGGTCTGGGCCAGGGCTGTCCAACTTGCAGCACTTGGGCCACAAGCCATGCACCAGGGGTGACACCATGAGCTTCCACCCAGCCACCACTCTCCCCTCTGCTTCTGCTGCTGCCACCAGAGTCTCTGGATTCCCCCATCCTCCTCAGGCCTCCACTTTCTGCCCCTGCCATTGAAGGCAGGGTGGCACAGCCTAAAAGGACCTGGGGAGTCCATGCAGCCTGCCTAGCAGCAGGGACTGGGGAAGTCCACGCAGTCCATGCAGCCCCCAGCTACTCAGAAGCTGAACAGCCCTGACCTGGGCCGTTCCTGCCAGTTTGGGGTCAGCTGTAGCAATTGCACAACTCCACTGAGGTCTTCGATATGCCACCCGGGCAGTGAGAGGCTTAGGTCTGTCACGTAAAAGGGTCACAGAGTTACTTCTGGTTTGCCATTGGCTGCATGGTTGCAAAGTGTATTTTTTTTCAGTCTTAGAACTTGAAATCTTAGTAAACCCCTTGCTACTAAATGGCCGAGTGCAGGGCATTATAATTCTCTGCCACTGCTCAGATACATTGGTGTGATTTTTGTCTTTTCCTCCATTTCCACATCTTGGAATTAATGGCTTCAATGAATAACTGAGTTGAGTTGGACAGTGAAATATGGAAATAACTGTGGAAGAGGGGGGTAAGTTAGTTAATGGTTTATTTTAACATACTTTGCAAGGAGGGAAATGGCATTGCTGGATGCAACTCTGAAAGCAAAAAGCAGACCTTGAATAGCCTTTTTAAACCCCCAGAAAAGTGTAAAACTCAGAACTTTAAAAGGTACTGAAGTCCCCAAGTCCCCCCCTCCCCGCTAGGGACCTCAAAAACCTCCGCTCAGCTACCACCTAACCCCACAGACATCTAAATTTCTGCTGCAGTGTTTGCACAAGCCACCTCAGTACTGACATTCTCCCATAACTAAAGAGCTGCTTGGAGACATAGCTCAAGGCAAAACCATGAAGTAATAAAAGCAGGCTGGGGCCCAAATCCACTCTTTTGGTGGGTAAGTAGTGGTTACACACCTAACTTTGAGCCATTTCCACAGGTATTTTTAAGTCTTATTCCCCTGCATAACTCTGTGGGTCACTCTGAGCATAGCCAGAAGGATCTTCTCTGGCCACTCTGACTCTGTGTTCCCATTCCAGCAAGGTAGGTGCATGTATACATCCCTGAAATACTAGTCACCAAAAATCATGGCTAATAGCTGACAGAGAGAATCACCTACCCATCTGTTAGCTCAATAGGCCTGTGGTTAGGGTACAAGCTGAGAGTGCAGGAGAGCTGGGTTTTAGGCGCTCTCCCTTCATGCAGACAGTGTTTGAACCTACATCTTGCACTTCCTAGCCAAGTGCTCTATGGGATAGACAAGGCCACTCGGCCATCTGGTCTATTATGAAGATCAGAATTGCTTATGTAATGCACTCAGAGTAGGATGCTCAGTCAAAGGTAGGCCATGGGGTGATGCCATGCATGTCGTCATGTCACTGCAGAACAGATATACCTGAGCTAATATTAAATGGCCAGCTTGGATGCCAGAAGAGAGATGGCCATATACCCACATCAAAGTGGTGTTATGCTCAGTGTTGCTTGCCCCTTCTTTTAGCACTAGCACAAGTACTTTTATACTATGATGTACTGCGCTATGTAAATTGTACCCTGTGGATGCCACCCGCTATGGGTAATTGCTTGTTCATTTATGCTAAATTAGGAAGGGTGCCAAGTCTGTCAGTTGGCAATTAACTGTCATTTTCATGTGACAGCCAGGTTCTCTAAACACGGATGTCAGACTCATCTGGCCCTGCAGGCACAGAACCAGTCCATAGGCCCATGGACACTCCTGCTCCCTTTCTCATAATGGATCCAGCAACCACAGCACCTGCCCCAACTGGCTTGGGATCCACACGGCATGCATCACCCCCACTCACTTCTGGTCTGGGACTGCCCACCTCCCAAATCGGTGGGAGGGGGCACCATATGCAAAACAGTCCCAGACTGGCCAGAGCAAGTACCATGTACAGCACAAGCTATTTAAATAAATAAATATTGCAAAACAGAGAAATAGCACAAGATGAAGCATTAAAGAAGAGCCAGAGTAAGAACGAACCAGCATATTTCCAGTTTCTGTGGCTGAAATACAGAGGTGTAATGTTAATCAATTAAAGAGTCTATTTGCAAAAGCAAGTTTCCTTTCTCTTAACAGTGATCTTTATATTTCTAGCCTCTTTTCCCCCAAACACATTGATAGAAATAGACACTACAAACAAGCATCCTATGGCCTTATTTGATTTTATTTGGAATGAAATAGATTTGAGACAAAAAGTTAGAATCGGAATAGTTTCTCTCTCTAACCAATGGGATCAAGAGCTGAGAGGTGAATGGATACCACGTTAACCATGTAGACAACACAACAGATGACTTGATGAGATTACAGGTTGACTGTTGTGGAAGGAGCTTTTCCATAGACTTCAAGGAGACTAGGATGCCACCCTTGATGTAGAGGGGATGTCAATATCTGTGAGGACGGAAGACTAATACAAGGAAACCAGAGACAGCAGGAATGTTAGCAGAAAATAAGAGGGAGTTTGCATAGGAAAGGACAACCAACACATCCTGGGATGAGGATGCAACAGGATCCAGAGTTAGCAGCAGGAGTGGCACCTTCTTGTGCAACTCTAATCCCATCCCTATCACTCTGGTCTCACTCCAGGTACCACCCTGTGCTCCTCTTGGCTGTTGCTATTGCTCTAGGAAGCTGTCTCCAAAGAACCAGAATGATCATCTTGGGTGCCCTGTCCTGCACAGTCTTTCAGGCTCTGACAGCTGGATCTCAGGTCACATGGCCTCCTCTCCTCCCCTTCAGCCACTCCAATACCTTACAGCCTAAACAGCAAACATGAAGCCAAAAACATATATAAACAAGTGCAGCTGGGCTGCCTTTCTATAAGCTCTCCCCAGCTTTCTATTTAGTTCTTCTGGTTTCTCCCAGCTTGAGTCCTCCTGGGCCTACTCACAGTTCCCAGTCTCCTATATTGCTTCCCCATTCAGTACAGGGAGTTCCTTCAGCTAGCACAGACAATGTCAGTCTCCAGCTCCCTACACTGCTCCCAGCAAATTCCTTCTTCCTGCTCTGCCCATATCAGACTTCCCTCTGCGATGGATATGGGCTTATATAGCTCCTGGCTCTCCCTCCTTTCGAGCAGAGGGTGCTGCAGCAGGCCATTACCTAATTAGCAGGGAACCTGGTTTTCTCTGATAACAAAAAAATCACCAATTTTCAGATTAAAAAAGTAACCCAAAATTCAAACTTTTCCATGATCAAAATTAAACACCACTTATATAGATATGGGTATGTATTTATGCGTGTGTGTGTCTATATCTATATAAAATCTCGCTATATAGATAGATAGATATATTCATATATATACATATATATCTTTGTAGCTATCTATATCTATAGATCTCTCTCTCTCTCTCTCTCTATATATATATATATAGAGAGCACACCACTATAGCTATATCTATAGCTATAGATATAGATACAGATATATAACACCACTATATCTATATAGCTATAGATATAGTGGTGTTTCATTTTGATAAAATAAAAATGTGGCTTTTGGGTTACTTTCTTAAATTCCAAAATTGGAGATTTTTTTTTTATCAGACAAAAAAAGGATACTTGCTAATTAGTTGCCATTATCTGTGGCTCTGCAGCTTTATCTCTACTACCTAGCTCTACTCTCAGTAACCAGGCTTGGCCTGTTACCTGGAGAATACAAAAACCATACCCAATAGGAAAGACAAACACCCAAAAAGTGGTAAGGTAATAAGGCTCAGAGTAGGCGAATGAGATTATGGCATAAGATTCTAGACAAGAGGTCACAGTGTGATGTGGCAGTAAAAATACTCAATATATTTTTTGCCCTGAATGTGATGCTGGTGATGATTGCATCTGGGGTGTTGTGTTGTATTCAAGGCTAGCTATTGCCAGAAACCTACTGACCATCTACAGCATGTTTTGAGAGCTAGTAAGACTATTTGAGACCTAAAGGGGTTGACCTGTTGAGAAGTTAATACTATTCTTTTCTTGGTTTTGTCTAAAGAAAGCATAAGCAGAGACACAATAATAATCTTTGAATATTTGAAGGCGCTAAAAGAGGAATTGTGTGGGCTGGCACATGAGAGTAATGAGTAGTAATAATAAACTGAAATCAAGTCAATGAAAAATTAGGATGAATATCAGGAAAGACCTCCTAGCAGGGCCCTGGATCACTTTGCACTCCAGAAGTCCCTGCAGGTGAGGATCTGAGAGAAAATAAAGCCTGTGAGGATCCCCTTCGAGAACATATCCCAGATGATTTCATCAGGATGGCCCCAGGCAAAATAAACAAAAATATTTCTACCGTCAGAACTAGCAGTGATCCCAAAGGCTGGCAAGCAAGTTAGGGGCCCATGCATGGAGGCCCTTGGGGGTCTCTGCTCAGTTTTAATGGAGTCATATTGCTGGGATTCCCTCAACTAGTGGTGGCCTTCCCAGGTTCTTTTTAAGTAGGGATATTTTCAGTATGGAAGGGACTGGAAAGAATTAATGCAGCCTCACAAACACAGCCAAACAGTGAAGCAGCTGCAGGGCTGAGCTGAGAACCCATCAAACACCTATGGCTGTGTTATCAGGACTTACCAATGTCTAGTGTAGTAGGAAATTGTCTGTCTGTACCATCTAAGTATGTGAGCATTTCATACACAATGTAACAGGCTGTATATACCAGGTAGGTCTTTCCCATTATTAGAAATGTAGTTAACTCTGCCAGGTTAAGTAAAATGCAGGGTGGATTTGCACCTTATAGACTAACCAAAGTGTCTGTGTGTATATACATGTGTGTGTATAAATATTGTCAATAATGTCTATATTAGGGTTCGTAAGCTGGATACTACGAAAGCTCACAAAAGCTTGTGCATGCTCTCTCTCTCTCTTGCTCTCTCTCCTTTACTTAGTCTGTAAGGTGCAAATCTACCCTGCCTTCTACTTTCTTGTTGTTAGCCAAGTTCCTTAACGTGGACAGAGTGCGTTGCTGTGAAAGATATAGATTTTGGGTAGTCTGGACTCATTACATGTGTGTAGTAAGTTCCTATCATATGTTATAGGATGTGCAAACAGGAAAGTTAGGTACCAATACAGGACTTTCTCCTCTTTTGATCATGTCCACTATGATTTTACATATAATTCCAGCTTTACAGAAACTGCATGGGAAGAGAGGAACAAAATTAAATGTTTCAGGACCTGCAGACAGCACAGTCAAGACAGTCTAAGTATGACTTGTAAGAAACCTGTGAGAAGTACAAAAGTATACCCAAGTGACAATCCAAAGCCACCTTCTAAAAACAATGGAAAGGTAACAACTTTCTATTTACATTAAAATATAACTTTAGTTAAAAACTCTAAAAAAAATACTTTGGAGTTCATATAAAAATAATTGTGTGTGTTCTCACATGCACACACACACAGTTATATATGTTTATGGCTTTTACATGTTGCAATATTCTATATTAACAGAAGAAATACAAACAAACTATTATTTATTTTGCTCCTCCTCTGACTTTGCGGCTTCCCCTTCTGCTTCACATAAAGGACTAGTTCCATATTTCTTCACAGTGCTCTCTACTTCATTGAGTCTCTGCTTGACTCTCTGTTGGCTCGAGTTATATTCTGCCAGGAGCCTAGCAAACCTCGTCTGTAGATTATCTAGAGCAGTTTCAAGTCTTTCCACCTTTTCTTCCAAGTCTTTAGGGTCAGCTCCTGCTTTTGCTGCTTCCTCATCTATTAAATTGTCCTTCATCAGAATTTGCCGTCCTTTTTCTTCTAATGCCTTTTTGGCATCAGGATATTCAGTAAGGGCTTCCATCAGATCATCTTTAGACAAACAAAACAGATCTGAATAGCCAATGCTCCTGATGTTGGCTGTCCTCCTGTTACCAGATTTGCTACCTTTGATATTTAGGATGCTAATTTCTCCAAAGTAGCTACCATCACTTAGGACCACAAACTGTGTTACACCATCATCTGCCACTACAGCCAACTTCCCTTCTTTAATGATGTACATTTCTCTCCCAATATCTCCCTTTTTGCAAATATAGTCTCCAGGACTAAAGACTGTGGGTCTCAGCTTCAGCACTAGCTCAACCAGAAGACCAGCTTCGCAATCTTGGAATATACGCACTTTCTTGAGTGTGTCCAAATGGACATTGATGGCAATTTCAGCCTTCAGCTTGTCAGGCAGGCTTTTAAGAACCTCCTTCTCATCCACTGTTTTCTTGTTGGTCCAGAGGTAATCAAACCACTTAATCACTCTGGCCTCTAAATCCTTGCTCACTTTGCGAAAATGCATATACTGTTTTATGGAATCAATTTTGGCCTGGAACTCTGCCCTGGAAGCATTCATATTGGAAATCATAGAGCCTACATTACCAACAATGGTAGCAAAGATGAGCACACCCACCAAGAAGTCAATGACCACAAACAAAAATTCTTCATCCTTCACTGGAGGTGGGGTCTCTCCAATGGTTGTCAGTGTCAGTGTTGACCAGTACAAACTGTAAATGTACTTTCTGGATAGACGGCCATACTCTGGATGGGATATATTGGGGTAGACCCAGGAGTCGGTTCCAAACCCAATCATCTTTGATATCGCAAAATATATACAGGCATTCCAGTGGATGATTATGAGAATGTATAAGACAAGATTTCCAATCCGAAATATATTTGGGTAGTTTGTCCTGGTTTCTGTGCGGTCAAAAAACTCAAATAGCCTGGAAAACCTCAGCAGGCGGTTAAACCTCAGTTCAGGGTAATTCAAACCAAATTTGAAATAGGCCAGGTCTGTTGGTACAAGCGAGAGCATATCAAGTTTGAACTGAACTGTTGAGGTATACCGTTCTCTCAACTTCTTTTCATCCCGAACTAGTAGGCCTTGTTCAAGGAAGCCTTAAAAAATTAAAAAAAAACTTGTTAAAATAAAAGGATGGGCCACAAGTCAATAATCAGCAACACTATGCCATTTATATTTGAATACCTCTTATTTGCTGGCCAAAACTGAAAACAATATTGCCTTTTAAAACTTACAGTGAAAACATGTGGAGATTGAACGCATTTTCCATAGACTCCTGTTGTGTTTCATGAAAGGTATTTTACAAGGTTTCTAATAAATAGTATTAGATCATACAGGCCTCAAGCAAGATTGGAGCCTTACTGTGCTAACTATTGCATTATACCATGTTGTTTTGATTATAAGTTCACTTTTCTTCCCCTCAAAACAACCCTAAAAATATACTCAGCTTGTACACAGGGTCAACCTATAATCAAGTACTGGGTATCAGGACCGTGACTTTTGTACTTGAGGTATTTTTACGTATGCAATAAAAATACCAAATCAGAATATTTTTCAGTGCATTCTTAATTTAGTATTTTAATGCATCTAAACCTTTGGGATAAGCTTTGATTATTTGATTGTCCTGCAGGATTATGTTAAAGACAAAAGCAGTTTAAGGATTTTATCTGTAATTATTGACTTAAAGTTTAAGGCTAAAGCTGATTTTTCTTAAAACTGAACTTTAAAATGAAATTTGGACGGATTTATTATCAGACCAATATGGTAAGGACAGGCCTTTCTACAAAGAGCTTACAATACAAGGCCTTTGTCCTCCAGAGAGAGTCTAGGGGGTTGGCCCACTGCCTCCACATGGAGTGCCAATGACAGCAGTGTTTTGAAGCATGGGGATGCTGATACCTGAGACGTGGAGGCTACTGGAGGTGCGCTCAGTAGCACAGTCCAGCAGACTTGATTGAGTCCATTACGACGCACTTTAACTAAAGTATGTCAGAGCAGCCTCCCTGCACATCTACAGGCACCCATAGGTGTGTGCTGTCTAGAGATTCAGAGCCTTAATATTTTAAGCTAAATTCTCAGAATAAGCAGCATATAATGGAATGCAAGAAAAGTTGGGGTAAGTTACAAAGGTGTTGTTTTTCTTATCCATGGTATTTTCTGCTTGTACCTAATGTTAAACCAGCAGTGGTTATATTCTTTTGGTGGGAGATGATTTTCTTTGTTCATGTTTCAGGAAGACATTTAGAGTCTTTCTGTCTCATATACATTCTCGCAGCAGGAGTTAGTTAGCCTGGGAAGGGAGAGTATTCAGGGATGTCATCAAATGGGTGGGATGCTGTGGATATCAACTAGTTTGCTGTTGCCTTGTTCAAAAATTTGACTTGTCTGTTTGGTTGTTTGTTTAAAAACAGCCTAAGGGATTTTGCTAAAAATATTCTGCAAGGTGATTTCTGGGCAGACTTTGAGCATGCAAAATTTTGACCCAAAATGAACAAGGGATTTAAATAATGGAAATGATTAAATTTGCTTCATTAAAGTTTAGACAAGGTGGACTTTCTGTTGGCAATTAGTAGCAAATTGAAAATGGCTTTATATGAGCTTTTAAATAAAATATAATGAAAATTAACTAACTAAGGCTCCTATTTGGGGGAAGCAAAAGCTTAGAGCATGGGACTAGGACTCAGGAGACCTGAGTGTTATTCCTGGTCCCATCATTAGTCTACTGGGTTGCCTTGTGCAATTTACTTCATTCCTCTCTGAGTACATCTACACATGCAATTAATGTGGAGCAATAAACTACAAAGCAGTTTGAGATGGAGTAAACTACTCTCAGGTGCAGCATCTACACATGTGCCTGGGACAGCAACAATTTGAGCCAAGGCAGAAAAGACCTAGGCTGGCAGGGGAAATGGGGGTTCAGCCCCAGGCTCCAGGTGGTGTTGGTGAGTGGCAGAGGGGCTGGATGGGGCATGAGAGTGCTGAAAGTGTGAACCCATGTGGCTAAGCAGCAAACAGGAGTTTGGGCCCTGGTTGGCTGGGCTGGCCATGTGCAATTTATGCCCATGGTCAGTGTCCACACATGCATTTATTAATCACAGTAAATTACCCTGGTGTAAAATAGTACTGTCCCCAACTGTACCACCTTATGCCAGCATAAATTATTTTACTACAGTCTAATATCATCATACATGTAGACAGTGTCGCTTTTACTCTGAAGTTAATTAGTCTACTCTGCAGTAAAGCATATGTGTAGACATGGCCCCTGTCTCTCATATAAAGTGTTTTGAGATCTACTGCTGCAAAATGCTATCTAAGATCTAGCTAGGCTTATTATGGTAGCCCTCTGTACAACCAGTGCCAAATAGACTACTGCAATGACTAGCATAGTATTTTCTACCAGGAATAAACACTGGAAAAAAACTGAGCTTTCTTTGAAGAATGAAAGCGGTTGAAATGAGGCCCAGATTCCAAAAGGGAAAAACAGTGTTCAAAACAGACTTTTCCGCTCTCTCCAGAGACATGTCACTATTAAAAAATCATATTGGTCCTTTGAGGTATCCAATAACATTTCCAATATACATCTTGATTTTGCATGAAAGGGCAGCTGCTAAAAATAAAAAGCCATAAGCATAGGAGTTAAAGCTTGCACTAGAGACCATCCTGTTAAAATAGTATAATGCATGTTTTGAATTGTGTCTCTTCCTATTTGATTTTGGCCCTACAGCTCATTTATTTAATAGGTATATGTACATTGCTAATACAAGATAGTTTTAATAATAATAATCATAAGCAGAAGAATAGCCAATAGATAAGATTTTTGTTACTTTCCATGTCCCCTGAATGAAATACCCCACAATGAGACTATTGATTGTGTAAACACTAGTCATTCTGAAAAACAGTTGTTACATCCTTTTCCTCCAAATACCCAACTACCCAACCAGAGGTCATTGTTTAGACATAATCAGTAAAATGACTTTTGAAAATAATCTTATTTGATTGTCTTCTTGAAATGCCAGTATTTTGCAAATATACCAATACACATTTGAAAAGACTATGTAATGTTCCATTTCTTTTATGGGTTTCTTCATTCTTGCTTCATCTTTGATCAAGACATTTGGTAGTGATTGTTATTTATAGATGCTGATATTTCTCCTTTCAAAAGACTTTAAGCAAGGAATTTTAAGCAATCTGCAATCCTGTGAGCCTTTCGCCTATCTCAGGCTGTAAAATTAATGCAGCTGCATATTGGGAACTTTATTCACATGTGTACTGGGAAAGAAGGGGATCTGAAAAGCCGAGTCTACTCCAATATTAAAAGGAGTTCTGAGCAGTGCAGCTGCAGGGCTGTTTGTCACCTCTGAAAGTCCTAGATTAAAAAAATGTTTCAAGGGGAACAGCATGTAATCACTATCATTAAAACTTGAGTGGTACTTACTATGGAATTTCAAGAGGAATGCACATCCCTGTGTCTACTGCCTGGCCCCTGCAGGCAGAGAAGCCTACTGCTAAGACAACACATTTTCTGTGTGGCAGTTCCCGAGGCACTGCATGTGACAATATCCTAATTGGATCTAATAGTCCTATGAGCCTAAAAAAAATTGCTTCAGTCTTGAATTGGTTGAAAAACTGAATTTTAGCTCTGGAATCATTATTCTTTGGAAAAGTTTTTATCCTGAATTGGGAATAATACAAATTCCATTTTTGTTTCACTGAACTGAAATCCCACAGTATTTCCTTCTGGAAACACTGAAGAATGGGGCTTCCAAGACAAAACACCCTATTGAAGATGCCTAGTGGCTGCTGAATGAAATTGAGATGACTCTTGTCAATGTCACTGCCACCCACCACAAAATAGCAGAAAAGGAGGACTCCCAGGGTCCCTAGCTCCATTGCAGCCCTGCAGTGCATACTGTCTTGGAGTGAGAGAGTCCATTTCTTCCTGGATTTCTGGTTGCAGGGGAGCCTTACCATGGAGAATGCACTAAAATGGGAAACATGGGGGAGTGACTCTGGGAGTTGTGGGATTCCCAGCACCAGGGGACTCTCTATCACAGGGCTGTCTTTGAGTCACAACACCCAAAAGACTATTTCAGCACTTCCAGGCTCCAAGAGGCCTTAAATACACCTCCAGGAGGCCTTAAATGCCTCTACACTAATGCTCATAGTATGGGGAACAAGCAGGAGGAACTTGCCCTCCTGATAGCTAACACAAACCTGGACATAGTGGGGCCCACTGAAACTTGGTGGGACCCAACACATGACTGGGTGGTAAACATCAAGGGCCATAGGCTGTACAGGAGAGAGAGAACAGGGAGGAAAGGTGGGGGTGTGGTGCTCTATGTCAAAGAGCAATACACATTCTCAATAAACAGCACTGGGTCAGAGGAGGGGCAGACTGAATTGCTCTGGGTCCAAATACAAGGGGGTCAAGGGGAAAGACTTAACAGTGGGGGTTTACTATAGGCCATCCAACCAGGGGGAAGAGCTGGACCGGGAAATTCTCAGGTCAGCTCGCGGAGGCAGTTAAGTCAAAGGAT
>NW_017729032.1:153969005-153969910 GCF_001723915.1 Gavialis gangeticus | reverse complement strand
TTTCGTTTCAACATTGTTTTGACTCATTTTGAGCTCAAAACAGCAGTATTGAAATGAAACCAAAAGCTTTGAAACAGCCTGGAAACAAAACGTGGCCAGTTGAAGCATTTCAAAACTTTCAAAATGTTTCGAGTTTTGAAGCAGCCAACAGCCAGGTGGTGGGAGACAGGGGAGAACCAGGGCTGCGCTCCCCCACATCCTGCAGCTGGGCTGCGGGAACCCCACAGCACAGAGGAGGGGAACTGAGCCCAGGCAGTTCCCCTCCCCAGTGCTGCGATCGAGCTGGGGAAGGGAACTGAACCCGATTGTTCAGTTCCCCTCCCCTGCGCTCCAGTCAACTGGGCTGGGGAAGGGAACTCAGCCCAGATGAGCTCAGTTCCCTTCCCCAGCCCAATCTTAGTGTTGGGGAGGGGAACTAAGCTCAGCTGGTCTGAGTTCTCTTCCCCAGCCCAGTCACAGTGCTGGGGAGGGGAACTGAGTGATCAGGCTCAGTTCCCTTCCCCAGGTAGCCAGTCCCAGGCGGCAGCACCCAGCTTCCCTCCCTCATCTGGCAGGCAGATTGGGGGCCTGCAACCCCAGGAGGAGTGGCACAGCCCCCACAGCCCTCCTGGGGTTGCGGGCCCCCAATCTGCCTGCAAGGTGAGAGAGGCTGTTTCAAGCTTCCTCACTACAGCCTATGGGCACAATGTCAAAACAAGCGTCACTATTTTGACAACACAAAATGGAACAATGGTTTTGGGCCGAAATGAAATTTGAAATGAAACACTGCTCCATCAAAACCTTGAAACGCAAGTTGAAACAGAACGGTGCCGTTTCTCACAGCCCTAGTATCCAGGTTGTAAGCCATATTGGTCTAAAGGAAAAGGCAATCAGGACTCATAGTAGAGATGACATCTTTTATTAGC
>NW_017729032.1:153957822-153964005 GCF_001723915.1 Gavialis gangeticus | reverse complement strand
TTGTAAGCCATATTGGTCTAAAGGAAAAGGCAATCAGGACTCATAGTAGAGATGACATCTTTTATTAGCCCAACAAGATTTTTGCAAAAAAAATTCTTTAATTGCAAGCTTTCAGGCACAAACACCCTTCATCAGGCATTGGAGAACAGATTGTAGAAGTTCTCCTGGGTAGAACTGAAAGTTCATATTTTATAGGATTTCACAGAGGAGTCAATAGATGGAAAACTCCTCTGGGCAGTCAGTTCATATCCCTTGGTAGACGCTAAGCTTTCCAGGGCTGTCTGACTTCCATATCAGCTGGCTCCTTCAGCTACGCAGCCATCTGGCCCAGGAGAATGAAAATCCCATGCTGCCAGTGTGCAGGTTGGCAGAAGACCCCAGAAGAGCAGACTATGGAAGTCCTGGGGTACCAACCTCAGGGTCATGCTTTAGGCAGGTGGCTAAAAGCAAGGCTGGTGAGCTAGAGTACTGTATATTAGAAGTGCAAATGGAAACATTTATACAGTCCCTTCAAGGCAGAAGCAAAACCTGTTTGTTAGGGTTTTAGTCAACAGCAGGAGTGCTTACTCCACTGAGGTGAATTGGCACTCCTTGCATTCAAAAGCCACAGGTCTGCTGCCCAAACTAGAAGGAAATATTTTGTGGCTGTTATCATCAGTATCTTTTGCATTCTGAACATGAGGCCTTTGAAAGATTCAAATCACAATTCACTGCTTAATGGCACGTTAAGGGTGAGAAAATCAGTTTCAGTCTGCTAGGCATCAACGTTTTTGCACCAGTATTCAGTGCTTATAGCACATTGTGTATATTCAGAGGATTGTACAGGAGTTGACTGACTAATAATCCCCGAGTCTGCCAGGGGTGAGTGGTTAGGCCTTATTTTCCTCATCGTACAGACTGCTGAATTAAGGGAGACAGGCTTGCTCAAGACTCCACAGCCTGTCAGTGGTGGAGCCAAAATTAGAATTCAGCAGTTCTTGGCTCTCAGCCGCACGTTCAGTCCTCAAGCTCAGCCTTGCCTTGGTGCTGCACTTTTAAGCAAGCATTCCAGCACTTTGTAATGTAAGTTCCCCCTGTGCTCTGAGAGCGGCCTTTCCAAATGTCAGCACTTACTAAGAGAACACTGCCACGTTCCACTGCATCACAGCAACATCAGCAGATGCCTGCGGCAAAGCAGCCAAGTAAATCACAATGGCTTTTACGCAGCCCCAACCCAGGACTGTCGCGTCAGCATTTTAACAGCTCTCCAGTTGCAATCAGGATAGCCCTACGGAAAGTCTAAGACTGCATTTCTATCACCTGTGCACCGCCAATGACCTACCTTTTCCCCTGTTGTTAAAGTGTGTCTATTTTCATTCCCCTTCTGGCAGAGGTGTCAGCTACAGAAGGTAAGTTTTATGAGTATCCTTTCCCTCTTTCTGTTGTACAGCCAAAATGAATCTAAGTCTTTAAGACCTTGGATAATTACACAAAGTACCATGGGTAACAAATCAGTGTAAGCTTAAATGATACTGAGGCTAACTAGCAATGTAATAGTTCCCAAGGCAATGGCAGTTCACCCCGCACTCCACCTCCCACCTCCCTCTTGCGACTGTGGTCACTGTTTTACTGATGTCGTTTGCTTGGCTTACAATAGCTAATGCCGCACAAAATAATATTGGAATTGCCATGCCAATCTGCTGAAGGACAGAAATTCTGAACAAAGGCAGTCACAGCAGCCTTGACGTCAAACTGGTGCTGTCTTCCCATTTCATACTACGTCAATAGCTTGCAGAATGTAAGGCCACAAGTCACCATCAGTCACTGTTGCCAAGATATTAGTAGGATTTAGGCAGAGCCCTCAACAGTTATAGT
The DNA here is from genome assembly GCF_001723915.1 of Gavialis gangeticus. Classification (NCBI taxonomy): domain Eukaryota; kingdom Metazoa; phylum Chordata; order Crocodylia; family Gavialidae; genus Gavialis; species Gavialis gangeticus. The sequence goes on along the minus strand of NW_017729032.1, from coordinate 153,962,151 downwards.
GATGAGAAGGAATGCCCTACTCCTTTAAGGGATGCTCTCTAGACCAGTAGTGTAATGAGAGGTGGGTGATCAGGGCACCAGCTCCAGGCAGTTGCTTAGAGGGGGCTCAAGAAGAACAAACACTGCTGCTGCCACCACTAGGTGTTATGCCTCTGTTCTAGGCTACAGCCTTGCATGCTCGTAGCCAAGGAACTACCCTACACTCTACCCACATTGGGCTGGGCTATATAAAGGGAGGAGAAAGCACTTGTGTGCCTAAATGACAATTTCCTAGCCACACACCTGGGTGTTTTTTTGGCCCTGCCTTTGTGCTGTGGTTGTATAAGTGTGTGCATACAGACTTAGCATGCTCAGCAGGGCTACACACTAGCTGGACACAGAGGTGGTGACATGTGCATATAAAGCCAAAAGAACGCCAGGGGAAGGAGAAAGGGGACCCTCCCTTATCATAGCACCAAAGTTGTTAGGGTTTAGTCTTGCCACTGAGACGCTGCCCCTCCATTGTATACAATGAGCAAGGAAACGTACAGTGAGGAAATTTCCACCCAGCTGAAAAACTAGAACCCAGGGCCCTCACCTTTCTAAAGCAGCAGTCATTTCTCTGAGCTGCACACCTTCTAGCTTGTCTTTGTCCTCTTGGCTCCACAGCTCTCCCTCTCTTGCTTTGCAAAGGAGTACTAGAGAGGGTTCTGGATATGCCTAACCTGTGGTATGGTAACTGGAGCAGTGGGCTAGGAAGTCAGAGAGGGACAGGTTTAGACACCTGCTGGGTCAAAAGGCCTAGAACCTAGGCCTACTGCTCCCTGAGTTAGCTCTTAGCCATGCAACTAACTGTAGGAGAGAGACCCCCCTCCCCCCTGGCCCTTCTCCATCTAAAATGGGGTTTTGGGCAGCTACATTTTCATAACTTAGATGCAGGCCAGGCAGGGGTAGAGCAGGGGGTGGAGGAAATAGAGATGCTGCAGGGCATCCTCCTTTGATTTCTGCTGCACAGAAAGTTTAAAACAGGCTTATTGCAGATACTTAGTCTATGGATGTACACCTGCACCCATACCACAAGGGAAGTAGAATTATCAAAATTGCCACTTTAACAGCTAAAAAAAGGGGAGAGAGAGACCCTTAAACTGACATCAGCACATGGCACTTACATTTGGTTGGCAGGGGTTTCTATGGCTCACACATATTGTGCAAAGAGCTGGGCACCTAGGAAAAGCTCACACTCCTAATTCCTGTCTTTTTAAGGAGCTATCAAGCCTCTGCCTCCCTTTCCTTCCCCGATTTCCAAGGATTGCCCCAAAAAGTAAGGACAGCACTGTTGATTTTCACCACCCTTCCTTTCAACACCCTTTGAGAGGATGGGAATAGTTTTATATGTCAGCTGGAAAAAGAGTGCTGGTCATGGATCCAGAATTTTGAGGCTTTCCTTTCATGCCATTGCCTCTGAAGTCACAGGTGTTTTCCTAATCCAGGTGTTTCACCAAACTGGCTGTCTAGAGTTCTTAGGGATGAAAGAACTAATGTGTGCTCCACCTGGTGAAACAGCTCTAGGCTCTGTGGTTTGGTGGAACACGTCAAGAAGAGTTGAAGTTCAAATTAAAAAAAGGTTGTGTGGACAGGATGCTAAAGACAGAGAAGTGATTCCCCTACATCTGTTTGTGACAGATATCCACTGGCTCCCCCTCCCTTTGAGCTCCACTATGGGTATCAGCCTTAAAGGATTTTGGAGTCAGTTAAGGACTCAGAAAACCCTGCCCACGTGAACAACATCCTGCAGCATGTCATTTGAAAGAGACCAAGTAAAGCATATCAGCCACTTTGCTAGGGTGAAGTTACACTTTACATTTAGACCGTACTAGGGGCATTTAAAACATGAGCATCCACACATTAAAGCTTGTTAGTATGTTCTAAGTCCCCTCTAAGTGTCTCAAAGTTACATCACTTCAGATGAGGGTTAACTCTGGGCTGTGCTACCTAGCTCATGTTACACTAACTTCAGTCTGTTCCATGGAGATAAAATTATCAATCTGCAGTCTTCCAACATCCCAGGATGCACCGTACCCAGTCCCCCCGAGCCCCGCCCCCCAGACATCTTGACTCCTAGCCATGCCCCTGCAAGTCAAAGCTATGCAGGCAAGAAACAGTATTAACCCCCATATCCTGCGACTGTACACAACACACTCCAACTTTAACACTGCTTAACATTTCTCAGATCTAATATGGACTAAGTGTATCATTTCACTTCACCCCGGGCACATCTATGCATGCAATTAATGTGAACAAATAAACTCTGGTGCACATTGCTGCATTTACACATACACATACAGCACACTGAGCCAGGTTGGAGCAGCCCTAGCTGGCAGGGGCCCCGGGGGCCAGCCTGCCAGCCAGGGCCTGCTCTCACCTGGCTCAATGTGCTGTGAAGTGGGTGGCTAGGGCACAAGGGTGCTCTAGTGCACAGCTAGCTGGCAGACAACTGCCCCACCTTGTGCCCCAGCCAGTCCCATCAGTGTCTGCACATGTGTTGCAGCAGAGTAAACAACTCTGCCATAGGATAGGGTACAACAAGGCCTCTCTACATCTCTCTTGTCTGTTAGCTACCTGATAGTTTTTCTTATATCCTGTTTCATTTACATATGGAGTCTTGCACAAGCCCTTGTTCCATCTGCTGTTTAGCTCTGCTGTGCTTGCTTCTCTCCCAGGGTGATACCTGAAAGCTTGTCTAAATCTATCCCAACCATGCAGTTGATCCAATAAAAGAAATCATCCACAAAAACTCTTGCTTCTTCCATATTTCCTAGACTATCACAGTTACAACATCACTTCAGGACTACCACAGCAAGCCTTCCTCATTTGCCACAAGGAAGGAAAATCCTGGACATCAGATACCCAAGCTAGCAGTAGAGGAAAGTGCCACTGGGAAACATGTAAGGGAAGACTCCTGACCATGGTTTCCCTAGGATATGCTCTCCTTTGTCATGAACAAGGGTTGGTGGCCCCATCCCACATTGGGAGTTTTGGTGAGCTGTTGCGCAGGGAGGAAGCGTGCTGACCTGGCCCATGACAGCTCAGCAAAACTCCCTATGTGACCCATGGGCCCAAATAATTGCCCACCCCGATCTAGTTGGTCATACCTGGCATGGGCTGGCCATGACCAAGGGACCTGCTGCAAGCCAGACAAAATCCAATGGATCTGGCCCATGGGCCATTTTTTGACCACCCCTGAACTAGATTAAAGTAGAACCAGGGGTGAAACCCACCCCAAAATCCTTTGGGTCCTTGAAGGAATGAAAAAAACAGTCCTTGATCATGAAGTAAAGAGAAACAGGACTAATCAAGACAACCTGGTTTTATTCAGTATTCTCTGTGCCAACATCTGAGGGGTTCTGTGTAGATTTCCAGGACATAAATGCCATGTCTTACTTTGATGCCTAAAAATACCCTGGGATGGATGAATTAGTCTACTGAATCACATTGGTCAGCCCAGATACATTTCTACCTTAGCGCTGACTAAAGGTTATTGGCAAATTCTCCCTTTACCCTGATTCTTGTGAGAAATGAATGGCCTTTGCTATCTTGATCAGTTTATTTCAGTGTGTCACTATGCACTCTGGATTACACAGGACCTCAGGTACATTGCAAAGACTTTCTAATGCCGATTGTACCCTGAACACTGGTGTGTATCTGGAGTCATATTACTGTATGTCATTGCACTAGTGTAGACTAAATTTTAGTAAGGGGGCACAGAATCTGCCCCAATGGAGTTCTAGCAAGTGGGAGTGAACCCTGATCTGCAGGGCACAGGGTGATCTGAAAACAAAGGGCTCACCAGCCCTTAGTCTTACCTCAGTTCCACTCTCCAATGTAAGCTGTATGTGTGGCAGGAAGAGTCCCAGGAGAAGTGTGATTTCAGGAGAGATCTGACAGCGGGGAGAGCCAGCTAATGGCCTAAGTGGGATTGTGCTAATGACAGAGAACTGGGAAATGCTGAGTATTGTACGAAATCCAGGTTTCAGAGGGGGTGAAGGAATTAACATTTGGAAGGTATATAAGTCCTGATACATCGGTGTCTATAAGCAAATCTCTAACTGATGGGGGGTCAGAAAACTGTTCCTAAATGCATACTATTCCATAGATATATGCCAGGTTTCTTGCACTTTCCTCAATTCTGGATTCTGTTGCAGACAGGTTACTAAACTGGATGAATCATTGTTCAGGTCCAGTGGGGCAGTTCCCACATTCCTGTGTTTACAGATACATGCTATCTTTGAAAACAATGTAAGAGCACATGAGAACTTACCTGTCCTGAATCTGATGAGTGTGTCAAAAACA
>NW_017729032.1:153957251-153957464 GCF_001723915.1 Gavialis gangeticus | reverse complement strand
GAAAACTATGTAAGAGCACATGAGAACTTACCTGTCCTGAATCTGATGAGTGTGTCAAAAACATATACCATATCAGAGCAGTAGTCTAAGAGCAGCCATAACTTAATATGGTCCATTTGTAGCTCATCAAAACAGGCTCTAAACAAACACAAAGGCATAGAAGATTTAATTCCCTTTAGGTAAGCTGATGTCTCAGATAAATCACTCCCTCTC
>NW_017729032.1:153949686-153952251 GCF_001723915.1 Gavialis gangeticus | reverse complement strand
TAAAATGCCAGAAATACTTTAAGTCCATTTCTTTGTTCTCATGTTGCATGAAGCTTGCTATTTTTAAAAAAGAGGTGTGTGTTCAGGCATAGGAAACCAAAGAGCCAAAGTAAAACAAGCTTTTGAAAAATACTGCAGTATTTCATGTGCCTCTCCCTCTCTTCTCCTTCCTTTCTTGTTTCAAACACCTTTAACATGTTGTGAAAGGCACAGGCCCCATCACATGCTGTTTGAGACTGACAAAGTACTCTCTAAAACAAATGCTTTAATTCATATAAAGCTTTGCTTAAGGCTTCAATTAACTGCTTTAAAAGGGGAAAGAGAGATGCTGCTTGGGATCAGCTGTTACAGTACAATGTAAAACTGTACAACATGTACAATTTGATACCAATGCAACTGATACATGTGTATACCCACAGAGAAAAAGAAGAGCTTTCAGATTAAGCAGCCAGCACCTATTGCTGTTAGTGAGCATTTTTTGAGCAATGAATACACACTAGCATCTTTTCTGTGAATTTAAAAGGAATAATTTTAAATAGGTTCTTTTGAAAGCAAAAGTTGATATACCATGGCAAATTTCACAACTGCATGCAAACACATACATGCTATTCTCCTCCCTTGTGCCCCCTCCCCTCATTTTACTTTGCCTCCATTTTCACAAGACAGATCCTCAAGCTCACTGCCACAGGTGGACAGCTGCAAGGATGTGTGGGCAAAAATTAACTGAGATTCAAGAAAGAAGGCTTGCCACTGAGAGGCCCAAGGCAAACCATCCCCACTGTCTCCCCGTGCCACAGGCGAAGCAGCCTGCTTAGCTCTTACTTGACATTAATGTTAATTGCTCATTTCACATTTAAAAATAAAAATCCAGACACTCCAATAATATCTTCTGGTCCTTGGAGGAAAAGCCCTGTAGCCCTGTAGAAATTCCTCATTTAAATGTTGAATGACATCTCTGTGCCCACTCTCAGTTCTTTCCTGCCACCTCAAATGTGCCTACACCATACTGACATTTGTAATGACTACTGATAGTCAGGAAAGAAACTTTATCCAACAGTGGTAACAGTGCCTACAATAATACTTCTGTTTAGTGTCATCACTGCACTGTAGCCAGTAGATGGCACACAGAGGCCGTTGCAGGCCCAGTGCTGAACGTGTTTGCTGCATGTTGAAGATTCAGAGGTACGAAAAACAACAGGCCACTTTATAAGTAGATATCTGAAATGTAAACAAAGGGTCCTATGCTGAGCCACTGATGAGACTTTGCAGGAAGGTAGAAGGACCCCAAAGTTGGGAAACCAAATCATACACTTTAAATTCCATTTTTGAAACCTAAAATAATTATTTCATATGAACCCATACCTGCACACTAGTATATACCAGTTATAAAACACGGGTGCAGCAATTATGCTCAGCCACCTATAATACAGATTGCTTGAAGGATCAATCACAAGGACTTCTTTCTTCTTCCTGAAACATAAAAATAAATGGATTCACACTGGAAAATATTAACTCTTTAACAAGATCACCTTTTTGATCTCTCAGGCCAGACACCTCACCAGTAATCGCCAATTCATTTTTGACTTTGGTACAGTACCGCAGGCAATGCCATCCTGGATGTTAGGCACTACAGTAACTGGAGCTTGTTCCTGTTTGGCTGTTTTGTGGAAATCAAAAGCCAGTAGAAATGTCTACAAAGATGTCAAACTATCATGGGTTCAAGCTGACCAAAACCAATTAACACTTCCTCTGTAACTCAGATTGCTTTAAATAAATCAACCCTTGAAACAGAATGAAAAACTCAAAGGCTCCTTACAGTCCACCCTGCCAGGAAGCCATGTTTCTTTTTCCAGGGAGGATTTTCTCAGGGAGTCTTGGTTAATTACTTACAGCTCCTCTTTTCACTATGACAACATTATCAGTTCATGCCCAACTGCTCTATTATAAGCAAGGATCCTGCTTATAATATGGTTTTCTCCCATTTTAAAAAAATCCCCAATTTTCAGTTTAAAAAAAGTAACCCCAAATCCACTTTTTTCCATGAATAAAATGAAAAGCCACTAATATATAAAATTGGGATTTTTTTTTTTGCCAGAGAAAACCAGGTTCCCTGATAATCATCCTCAACTGTGAGGGATTGCCAAAGAAGACATACAACTGGGGTGTATATGTAAATAAAGCAGGTTTTAGTTAGAATGTATATAATATTGCTCTTCTGAAGCATTCAACAGTTCAGTTAGGCCTCCAAAATAATCATTAAATTGGCTTAAAATTATGAGGGTTTTTTTTGTTGTTTTTAACAGAAAATATGGACTTTTAAAATATGCTTTAGGCTACTGTAGCTTTAGGTTACACTTAACTTAATTTCCAAGCTTTTCCAAAAAAAAATGTGCTGGGATGCTGGAGCTGGGTGGGGCAGCCATCGTTGGGGCTGGGAAAGCAGATGGGGGATGGAGGCTTGTAGCAGAGCCCCCCATGCAGTGCAGGGCAGTGGGGTGCAGCGGGGATCACCCCCCAGGCCTGGCAGGAGCCGGTGAGTGCAGAGCTTTTTTTTCCTTTTTTTTT
>NW_017729032.1:153944203-153944686 GCF_001723915.1 Gavialis gangeticus | reverse complement strand
TGCGTGCGTACACACACACACACATATACACATATACACACATACATATATGAGGGCTGTGTGAGGCTTTGGACACAGCTTCGGATCCAGAGAAGCTTTGGATGCTTCGGGGTCTGAACCAGCACCTCTGGGTCCAAGCATCGCCTCCTTCGGCTTCCCAGAGCACTTCGGAGCCGCCTTGGAGCTGGCCATAGGGTATAGTGGGGAAACAATAACATATCTATAACTTTTTTTTTTGTCCGATTTGGATGAAATTTTCAGGAATGGTAGACTCTGCAGAAAGGATGAAGCCTGCCAAGTTTCAAGAAGATCAGTGGAGGGGGTTGGGGGGAACAGCACCCCAAATTCTTGAAAGCAAAACTCCTGTCACGTCTATGTGTTACACCACAGGGGTTAAAACTGCAGGGGTGGTAGCTCTTACTGCGGCCACAAAGCCTGCCAAGTTTCAAGAAGATCGGTGCAGGGGTTTGGGGGGAACTGTAC
>NW_017729032.1:153927377-153944132 GCF_001723915.1 Gavialis gangeticus | reverse complement strand
ACTGCTGCAGGCCTGGCTGCTGAGCTGCTGTGTTACCAGTTACCAATCAATCATGATTCACTCAGGGACCAGGGACTCGGGGACCAGGTCAATACACAGCCCCTAGCTACTACATAACGACTTAACGGGCATCAATCAGCACCTACAAAACCAGGCTAAGGAGAGGAAAGAATTAATACAGACAATAAACTGCCCCAAGACAGACACAGTCTTGGCAGGAGTTTTGCCTGTCAGCAGCTAGGGGTGCAGGGCCCCAAACTCCCCCTGCACCGATCTCCTCGACAGCTGGCAGGCATCATGGCCACAGCAGGGGCCACCATCCCTGCAGCTGTCACCCTGCTGGACCTTAACACACACAGTGTCACCCATGTCACGAGTTTTGCTTGTCTGCAGCTTGAGGCGCAGTTCCCCCCAAACCCCTGCACCGATCTCCTTGAAACTTGGCAGGCTTTGTGGCCTCAGCAAGAGCTACCATCCCAGTAGTTTTGACCCCCCTGTAGTGTAACACACAGCCGTGACATGAGTTCAGCTTTCAAGAATTTGGGGTGCCAATTCCCCCCAAAGCCCTGCACTGATCTTCTTGAAACTTGGCAGGTTTCATACTTTCAGCAGAGGCTACCATTCCTGCATGTTTCATCCAAATTGGGCAAAAAACAACAAAGTTATAGATATTTCATTGATTCCCCACTATACCCTATCGCTGGATCTCTGAGGCGGCTCCGAAGCTTTGGAGCCGCTTCGGCCGAATCGAGGCGGAAACCCAGTCCGGAGCTCCGGATCAGATCGCGGCCATCTGAAGCAGCCAGATCCAAAGCCGGATCGGATCACTGCTGACTCGCACCAGCCTAATATATACACACACACATATATTAGTGGTGTTTCATTTAAATCACAGAAAAATGGGAGTTTCAGGTTACTTTTTTAACTGAAAATTGGGGATTTTTTTAAATCAGAGAAAACCAGGATCTCTGATTATAAATATGTGAATGAGATGCCCATAAAACAAAAGGAGTTTTCCAATTCTCTGTGAGATCCTAAATTCTTTTTCCATCAGCTTCTCTCCCACCACCTGTCACCAGCACTCTCATACTACTATGGTGACATTTTGGACAGTATTTCTTTAGTATAACTTATTTTATAACAGTATAACTTATTCTAGTTAAGGACCAAGATCTTGATCCTATGTTGACTAAAATCAGTGACAAAGTAATGAAACTCACACCCTGGGAATCCCCTGTTGGGTCAGGGCATAGCAGCATGAAATGCATGCCCTAGCAATCCCCTGAAGAGGAATTTCCAGGGTGTACAATAAGCAAATAAGCAAACAGATGTCCTTCCCCTTAAGGCATCAAAACTGTTTGGCCACGCAAACATATTTGAGCAAATGGAGCACAAGGGGCAGGCACGTCTGTTTGCTCACAACTTGTGCCACCGTAAAAAGGCAATGTCTGCCTGCACCCTGAATAGCTCTATTAATTTTAGTGCAACTATTCTTAAAGTAAGAAAAAAGGATGTGAGAAAAAGGAGTCGGATTGGCTGGAAAGTTATAATGCACTTAAGTGAAAATATGTACTCTTGGAAATGATTATGTATAGGCATGTGACACTGCAACTTTAGGTTCACAAACATACCTGTATGTACATGTAGAGGTGAAATAATGGTAAAACTTCAAATGTACATAGTCGTAGTAGAAGCTTCCCACTTAAAATTGAAATCTACCTTTCTTACCAGCAGTGGGTTTATCCATGTCTTATAAGAGCCACAACAAAATTGTTGTCAAAGAGCTATGGCCTTCTATTTACAAAAACAATTATTTCAAATACATTACTCCCATTCTTCTTTACTTTTTTGTTTCAGACTGTTTATGAAAAAGGCCCCACCACGCACCGCTTGAGGCTGAAAGAGCATCCTCCAGCACAGAGGAACCCAGAGGAACAGACATCCACCTTCAGTTTCCTCTGTGAAAAATGAAGTTTATTTCCTACTTATGGGGACTTTTTACCATCTTTAATTTTCCCTGAGCCTGAGGAAGGATGCCAAAAGCTTGCAGAAAAAGATATTTTTCTTGCGATTTTGTAGTTGGTCTAATAACAGGTATCATCTCTGAACCAAGAGTTCTGGAGTTTTGCATTCCTCCAGAACAAACACTTTCAAATCACATAAAGCTTTGAATAAGAAAAAAGATTATATGCCAGGATTGGGCAGAATCCATCTAAAAACAGAGTTTTTACTAGAGATGCTACATCTAAATAGCACCTGCCACATGCTTTACACACATTTGTTAGGCACTAATCATCATACAACTCTTACACATTGTGTTCACTCATGACACTCATTTCTTTACACCTCTTGCTGTTGTTATTTACCATTTACATTATTTAGTGCCTAAGATTCCTCCTACTACAGACCAGGACCTCATGGTGCTTGGTGTCATTCTTTTTTACAAGGCATTGAATTGAAGTAGACTCTAATGGATGCAGGTTTTATAAGCTATTCAGCTAGGAGCAATCATCTCCTTACTCAACTTTGAGGACCAAATGCACTGCATTGTGTGCTTCATGTCACAACTATGGTGAGGTGAATATGGTTGATCCTGCTCATCCCAGTGTAAATACTGAAAAACTCCAGACATTTAACTGGTCTATATTTGCCCAAATATAATGATTTGGGGTTTTGCCTAATAAAGATCCTGATTCTTCTGCCCTGAATCCTGCTATGACCAAGCCTGCACCGACCTGCAAAGAAGATAGCTGTACTGAAAGAACCTGGTAAAAAAGACGAGCGCTTAAACAGTCAGTTCAGTTAATCAAATATCCCCTTTCTTTCTGAGGCTGGTGTTCTGCAGTGGCGGGGAGGGGTGTAGTTTATCACTACACACTATTCATACTTACTCTTCTTTTTTCTTATCATCTTTTTTGTCATCTTTCTTTTCCTCCTTCTTTTCCTCTTTCTTCTCCTCCTTAACATCTTTATCATCTTCCTTCTTGCTGTGTAACACAGTGTAATATTTAGCAACATTTGCAGTTCCCCAGCTGGGCCAATATATGAAATCTGAGGTGGGGATTAAGAAGCTAGTGGCCTGGGATTTTTGTCTTGATCAACCAGGGCTTCTCAAGTGAACCATTCCCTCATTTGGTTTAACTAGGGCATGTGTTACAGGTTCTAGGCTGCCGAATGAACAGAAACACATTATTAAATCATGTAACCAGCTGGCTGATTCTGTGCAAGATTCCTCCTTGCTTCAGCAACCTACTAGCAAGTCTGTATAAAAGGCCTGTTTGAATTAAACATTCCAGTGTGCTCCATACTTCAAAATTCAGGCAATCAAAAATCTGTTTCATGGCATTAGTACTTGCAGTGGCTTGAAAGTCCTATAATTTTCTTGGCCTTGTATATATCCAAGCTCTAAACAGCCTGTTTGACGCTGTAGTGCTAATAAAGAATCTGAGTATCCTCTCATACTTGTTCTACACTAAACTAGCTTCATTTAAGTTACTCCTGATTTATACCAGTGGATGAGGAGAATCAGAGACAACACATTTAAACAAAGTAGGCCAAAAACGTGGAACAAACTTGTACTCTATATTCGGCACTGTAGGTTTATTCAGAATCTGAACATTGCAGGTGACCCCTACTCCCCAACTGAAATTAACATGAGTTCTGGCATTGACTTCAATAGGCTCAGGATTTTCTCCCATATTTATTAACTATTCTATAAATTGTATTAATAAGTAAATAAATATGTGACATTCAACCTCAGCTGACTCTTTTTGCCCATCACCTTTTTGCATTTCCTACATTCCAGTGTGTCAAAGATCAGCAACAGAACCAAACTTCAAAATTAAGATCCACATATACACTTTCCCAGAGCTCAGTTTCCTAGAGCTGTTATTCAGCCCTGTACAGAAAAAGCAGCCTCTGATGTGCATGTGGATCTCATTTTCTATTAAATTTAAGTGATTTGTTTTTAAATTCAGGGTGATTTGCTTCAACTCCCCACGTAAGTTTAGAAATTTTTTGAGTAGCAGTGATTCTTTTTTTTTTTGCTTAGAAATTAGCCCTTGTTAAAATGTAGGGTCAAATTCCCTGCTAGGGTTAATGGTCATAGCGCATATAAATGAATGGAACTATCTGCATTCACACCAGAAGAGAATCTGGCCTTGAATCTTTATGTACAATTTTTTCAAGAGTTTTTTTCCCCCGAAGGAGGCAGTGTCTCCATCCTCCAGTTGAGATCATGAATATCCCTGACACTTGAATGCAAGTGATTCACTCGCTCACAGATCTAAAGCTCTACCTGCCAGCTGTAGTTTGAATAACAGGCACAGCATTTCTTTACATGGTTGTTGTCTGCTCCACTCAGAACTGCATGGGTTAGGTAGGTCTGATTCTCCTTTTGCAGCAGTGTAAATTGGAAGCAAATCAGTTCCAGTGAATGCAAACACACCAGCTGGAGTACACAGGAGCAGAATCAGCCCCAACAGACATGTAGAAGACACTTGCTTATGGAAGCTGAGCCAGCAGGCACATCATGGAGAAGTGCCATGGGCTCAGATGTGCTTGCTCATTTTAGGGAGGGAGCACTTTAAGGGGGAGGAGGACAGCGTGGAAAATGTTTTCACCACTTTTAAAATGAATGCAGTTGCCTGAAGGTACCTATTTCCTACTGAAAAGAAACACAAGGCTTGATGCTGCACTTCTCCCACTGTCAGTTGTTGCTGTTGTTGTTCTTCTTCTTGTGCCCTGTCTGAGGTGGTTGATGACAGGTATTTAGGAGAATTCACAGATTTGTTACAATCTGATAGGGCCGCAACATAAGCGCTTCTGCTATGGCCATTATGGCAATTAGTCGTGATGCAGCAATACAGCGTAGTCTGGAACAAACCCAACTTTACTCACAGGGAGAAGGCAGGATCCTAAAGCCATTCCTGTGTGCGTTCTCTGCAGGGTTACTGAAACATTGACCAAACTAGACTTGAGTTTCCTCAACTCAATCAGTGGAACTGCAGTAAGGACTAGGAAAAATCCTACTAGCCTGGGACCACAATTAGAAGAGCAAAAATGTGCTGACTGACTGAGCTCATCAATTCCTATTGACATATCAAGTCAATTAAACAAGATTTTTCACACTGTTTCCCTTACCAACGCTGGCTTCCACGCAATTATAGAGGATGCTATTCACAAATGTATTTTCTCTGCTATTAGCGTCCTGGACCCCTTTGATTGCATTTTAAATTCAAATCTGCCATTCCCACAAAGCTCCACGCTGTTTAGAAACACTCTAAAATGTCATATTACCTACTCTGACAGCAAGTCACTACACTCAGTGCATGCTGTGAAACCAATTCACAACCACTGTTAGCATTAAAGGACTGCTTCATGATACTCAAAATGTTGGGCTCCCCAGGGTGGTTGCAGAACTATGGAAAAATGTGTCTTTTTTTAAAACAGCAGTGCTCTGTACGCACATGAGCCTGATTACGCAGGGAAGATGCATTTGACGTGGTTAAGCAATCAAAATGCTTCAACACCACTGAACCATGGACAGGGTGTTTTGACAACTCTACCTTTCTAGTAAAAGCTATTTCTGTTTTAAATTGACAAGACAAAAATTCCACTCAGCATCTGATGGTGGGTTTCATTTTCTTTGGCACTAGGATTTGCTACTGACCTTCTCCATTCACTCCAGGTTTGCAGCGCGGGCAAGAATTTTCCATTTATTTATTTATTCCTGACACTGCTCTGTTCCTCTCCCCATTATAACAATATTATCACGGTCCTGAAGACTGACCAATGGGGAACACTCAGAGAAAAGGTGGTCATAGCCCCCCTCAATCCTGAGACCAAATGCAGCACCTCCAGGCAAAGACTTGAAGGACTGATTCCTATTGTTTCAGCACTGGATAAAGTTCCTTCTATATGTATAACTAACGATACCTGCAGCTTATTTCCTCGCTGGCTTTGTTGAATAACAGCATTCAGATCATCACTTGAAAAAATGTGTCTGTTTGTTTCTTTGATTATAAAAAAAATGGATATGTGATATTCAGTTTCTCCTGCAGAAGATGTCCCCTTGGGCTGAACAAGACCTGTCTGCCTCTACCACTGTAAAATATGACTGCAGAATTGTAAAGACACATAGACTTTATATGGCATTCCTTACCTTTTAACTGCTTTACAAATCAGCAAGCTAATCTTCACAATACCAGCTGTCTCCATTTTGAAAAACTAAAGCACCAAGAGGCTGAATGACTTGCTAAAATCCACAGCCTGAGCCATTGTCAGAAATAGGATAAAACTCTGGAGATGCTATCTCTCAGTCTTTCCACCTGAACTGGAAATCATGCTTCAGTCTTTTTGCTCTGTTTTTCTATGGGGCTAGCCTAAAATATTGTCTGTTTTCAGCCGTGTAGTAGTGCATTTATTTTTACAACAGTAGGAGTCACAAACACAGAATATCTATAACATCAATTCAAGAGAGATCAGAAATTCTTTCCTGTAGGGATTATGAAATATATTGTAATTATGCAACAGGCATTGGGATGTTCTATCATAATGGGTGCAAGCATGACAATTTCACAAGTCTGTGATTTGAAAGACACAAATGTACACACTCACACAGGCATGCACAACACACACACACACACAGTGTCAAAATGCAGGATAAAGTGTGATGAGCCATAGGTGGGCTAATGTAGGAGTAAAGTCGGGTGGACAACAGGAAAGAGATTGGTAGGCCTAAGAGATTTCAAGGAGGTGGACTTCAGGAGGTCGAGGGAGACCCACCAAGAATGTATAAAGAAAGTAAGAAAGTTTTGTGTATTGGGAATGACCAGATAAGTCTGTATGGAAGTTTGGACAAGTTCTGACCAGCTTTTATAACCCAGAGGATGGTGATGAAATGAGAAATCTAGGGGAATAAGAGAGGCAGGGAAGATGAATTATTTGCTAGTGTAAGTTCATCTGCTGGAGCCAGCCAACATGGGACAGCTGGACTCTCCCTCACCAGCCCAGTTGTAAGTATTCTGATTAAATGCTTGAAGCTATAATCACTGTGTGGTGCAGTCATTAATACATATTGTAACGTTGCTATCTAATGTATTGTTAGCATTTTACTAAAGTATTTTAGAGAATGCATCCAAATTGACAGTTCGACTGCTATTGGCCTTTGGATTTAATAAAGATATTTTATCTGAATTACTGACTGCATCATTCAAATTCCAGCATTTCCCTTTCTCTGAAGTGGAAACATGTTTCTATTGGACTGTCATTTTAAATACACAGTGAGTTTCTCATCCATTAATTGTTTGGGGGAAAACTTTTGGATGTTTCCAAAATAGTTTGAAAAGATCAAAAAATTATTTTTGGTTCTCATAATTTTTTACCAGGAGAGAAATGAAAGACTTGGACCACCATTGTGGTGGAAACAAATCAGCAGCTTCCTTCTGCTGTTCAGATGTAGCTTTCCCAGAAGTGGAGAGCAAGAGTCAGGATTAGTGTGGAGTGATTTCAAGTGACTAGAGTTCTTTACATTTTCAAGATGTTACTTGGAAGAAGTCCCAGAAACTTTAAATGCTCTAATTCACTGCCACTTCTGTAGATTTCAAGATCAGAAGATCCTGGTATGACCATTTCTGACAGATCTCCTGTATGATGCAGGTCATATCATTTCACATAATAATTGCTTCATCTAGCTCAACAATTCGTAAATGAGCCAAAGTATGTAATTTAGAAAGGCATCCAGCCTTGAGTTACAATAAGCAGTGCTAGCATTTCTGTCAAATTTGCTCAAAATCACCTTGTAAGTATAGATGACAAGCTAAACATCTAACATGAAAATACCTGTTAAGAAAAAGGATCATACTTTAAAATGAATATAAACACATTTCTTATATCAATTTCAGTATGAAAATCCATTATCGATGCTACAAAATCAGCCAGCTGAACATGAGAAATTGAGAACTAGGCAGTGATTCACCCAAATTGACCCGTGGAAGAATGAGAGAAGTTGCCCTTTGGTTTAGGACAATAAGAATTTATTGAAGACACAAGGATGTTTCTCCTTTCTACAACACCAGATCTTTCTTTACTATTAAGCTACATATCAGGAAGATGCATGGGAAGAGGTAAGCAGGATTGTATAACTACAGTTGTCACTAGCACAGACAGGGAAGAAGATAAGGAGCTACTGCATCAGAATGAGGTAAGTTGCACTAAGTAAGCAGTGATGTACTTACTCTTCATTGGTGTTGTTGCTGTAGTTGACATTATATCTGGCCAAGGACCAGTGACTGCAGCATGTTAAATAAAACACAGCAAAGGGAGAGTACAAAAGCCATAGATTTTTTGTGCATGTGCTTATTGAATAGATTGAATAACTAGTCCATCACATACTCTGAAAAGATTAGGAGGGCTGCATCAGTAAGCCCCTTTACACAACTATTCAGGACACCAGTTCCCCTTAATCACATGCTGAACGTACACGTTTGTGACCATGTCAAATGTCTGAAGCACTTTAGTCTACTCTCAGGCACACTAATGCTTGACAGCATGGATGCCCCTATTTATAGCAGTTCGCCCTCTTGGCTGCTATTATAAGTTGTTCTCAAGGCTTTCAAGTCTTATTCAAAGAAGCAACACCAAAACTGAGGGACAGATTAGCAGGAATGCTTATTG
The DNA here is from genome assembly GCF_001723915.1 of Gavialis gangeticus. Classification (NCBI taxonomy): domain Eukaryota; kingdom Metazoa; phylum Chordata; order Crocodylia; family Gavialidae; genus Gavialis; species Gavialis gangeticus. The sequence continues at coordinate 153,935,456 of NW_017729032.1, read as the reverse complement.
ACAGTTTAATGCTTCATAGCCTCACTATGATTGGGAGCTGCTATAGTGGAGCAGAATCAGGCTTTCTTGTATTAATATATAAGTGAATGTTAGTATGGGGACAACCTTGTCCACTCACACAGCTTTAAGGGTATGCTGACAAACTGGTTAAGTGGTTAAGGTGTCTCATTGCACTTCCTGGGTGCATCCAGATGAATGTGGACATTTGGTTCCCCAGGGACAAGCAGCGGCGGTGCACCTTGGGCCACAGTTACTTGTCCCCAGGGAATGCCCATGCCACATGAGCTTTGGCATGCAGCATGTTACCCCAGGTGGGGTAAGAGAGGCAGAGGCCAGCACTGGGCTGGCCACAGCAGCTTTACCTGAGGTCCTGGGGATGCAGCAGCAATGATTCTGCCATGTAGAGCCTGGCCGGCAATTGAAGTATAGCTCTGGATGGCCCAGCTCCACTTTTGAGCAATGCACCCTGCCTGTGCATATGCTGCTCCACCTTTTTTTCCATGGGCAAAAAAAGCAGAACAGCACACGCACAGGCAGCACACCCTTACATCACAGCAAACATCTAGATGTGCAGCATGTGGCACCCCAGATGTGTTTGCAGCACCACATACCATACGGCCATGCTTGTCTGGACACAGCCCCTGAGGTGTGAGTTCAAACTCTGCTCTGGACTTATGCCAAAGGCTACTCTCAGTTTACTCCGCTGGAAATGGATACACAGAAGTCAGAAGCAGCTGGTTGTGCTACATCACTCCACAAGCACATGTTACTGGTATACCTTAACTATGCGACCCTGATATACTACCTTTGAATCGGAATCACTTTTTGTCTTTCTGATGTCTGGGTCAGGAGTCTAACATTTGGTGGTCAATATGAAAACACGGGCAGCAGTGTACCTTGACAAATATACTGGGTGTGCAAAAGAAATACATTGGTTCCTAACTAAACTCATAAAAAGTAAGTTCACCGAAGAGGCAAAATCTGTTGTAAATTAGTGTGATCTGAATTATCAGACAAGAGCACAAACGAAATTTGTTGATAATTCACCTCCTTGCTCAACTTTTGGTAACCACAAAAATGGGTAAGGATCCTGCACTTCAGACTAACATGCCCTCTAAAAAGTCAATTTTTGTCTCTGTGTTTCAACAAACAAAGCCAGGGTGGTGCGGGTGCTAAGGCACACGGTTAACAGCCCAGTGGCAGCAAGTTGGAGACCACAGCAGAAATGCTTATGGCAAGGTCCTGTCAAATCTAACAAATTTGTGAATTCTGCTAAGTATTTTGTCAAAAGGAAAGGAACAAATTCTAAGGATATTCTTTATGCTGAGTTACTTTAAACTCCTATGCCATGATTTTTTGCTCATTGGCAAAGTGGAATACCACTGGAAATGTATGATGTGTTCTCCTGAAGGCCCTGATTACTTTAATTAATCAAACAGGTTTAAGACAAGACTCAACTTGCTCATGATGCTAAAGAGTGAACATTTTCTAATAATTCAGGTCAGCAGTCAAGAATTTTTCTGATTCTAGACCAGGACCTATTTATGATGTCAGTGGTTGAAATCCTAGTAGGTAGAATTAAGTGCTAATGAATTTTGTAGGAATGTTTATTGTGGAACTTCCAGGTACTTGAATGTCTTGGGAAGTCACTCTGAGAATCACACAACACTTAAATGCTTGCATCAGGAACTGCTTTCAAGTAGTACGGCAAGAGCAGATAAGCTGGCCATAGACCAATGTGGCCCTTGAGAATTATTTTCCTCCTAAGTAGTGGAGAACAAAGTTCAAGGTCTGAACAACATTTACACCAGAAATATCATAAACCAAAGGCCTCCCTTCCAAAATCCTTGCCCAGGTACTTTGAGGGGGGAGAAGGAACCATTCAAAATGAAATAGGATTCAGTATCATCATTCAAGTGATAGTCATGCTATTGCCTTTTTTCCATGCTTCCTCAGGATTGGATAGCCTAAATATTTATACCCCAACCCTGCTTGGGGAAGGGAGAGAAAACCCGGTATACCAATGGTTTGGTAAAGCACATTGCCTCCATTCAAGCACTGGATTTATTCTTACCTGAGCACTTCTAAATTGTGAATGCACATTGGCTAGTAATGACTCCAGACAAAAGTAGTGGGAAATCATCAGCCATAGGCGAATTAACAACCTTGTCTGCATGTGGCACCCTTTTGTAAAAGTTTCTTTGTTGTTCCAACTGCCAGAGAAATGTAGCATTTGGTTTCTACTTCTGAAAACTGCTTACAAAGTAGGACTTGTGCCTCCCTCAGTGAGGACAAACCCTAGAGAGTTTTTAAATTGCACCATGTCCTCCCTCTGCTGCTTAGCCAAGGAAGTCTGTCAAAGCAATGGTAACCTACAGAAAGTCATGCATGAAATCCCTAGCATAATAATCCCTGGGTAAACAATTCAGTAAGAACTATATTTGTTTTTGTCCTAAGATGCATTCTCTCAAGGTCTCTTGTAACTGGAAATGGTAACTTTTGTACAATTAAGAAATCTCCATGCTTTCTTCAGTTCTCCTGAAGTTGAAAGATTTTATTTACATGAAAGTTTCTGAAGAGCAATAGCTACCCTACTCATCTTCTATCTTCCAATAAAGCCCAGGCTTTTCATACTCCAAACAAAGAAAATGGCAATTACCCCAAGTTCCCTTTTCTCCCAGAAAAATACAATCATATCATCTTACCGTTTCCGTCCAGCTGGCTGCTCAGGGTTTCCCAAATTGGAGTGAACGTTGCTTTCCCTGCTGGACACTTCTTTGAGGTCTGGCCCTCGAATACGTTCAAGGAAAGAATCCGGCCTTTGGTCTTCATGATGCAAATGCCTTGTGGCCCATGATCTCAGAGATATCATGAACTGAGACACCCTGCAAAGAACGTATGTGCAAAACTTTCTGAACAAGATGAAAATGTCAGATGGAACATCAAGAATAGAACAGCTACCACTAGATGCTAGAACAGCTGCATCAAATTGCCAGCTAAGGTTTTCATAGTGTCAGGATGCCCATCACATTACTAGAATTAACAGCCTATAATAGTGGTTAGGTTGCAAGTGGCAGCCTCCCACTTTAAAAGGTTGTGACCCATAAAGTAGAGGGATCAGGAGGTCTCTTCTCTTACCATGACCTAGTGAACTCCAACTCCAACCAGTATGGCATGGGAGCCAGAGAGCAACTGCCAATCAACAAGCAGGCTGCCAAGAGAGAGAGAACTTAAATCTGCCTTCAGAGCTAGGAGTTTCTGACATAAGGAGGAACCTTGGTGTGGTGAGGGTTCCTGTGATGAGAGATCATGAACTCAAATGTAGTCATGTAAAATGAACCCAAAAGATGCCCTGATGATGAAAGAGAACGGGCTGTGGAAGAGCTGGATTGTAAAATGATGGGTGGTGGGAATTCCAGGCAAGAGAGCACTTCCCCTTCAATAGATGTTGCTGGGATGGGTTATGGCTGAATTTCGCCAACAACTGTGCAAACTTATTTTGTGACCCTCATGGCTATAGATTCATGGGTCTAGATCCGTGGCTCTATATTCACCCCCTACCATTTAGAGGACTCATTTGTTCTGTCACATCTACTATCTGACTGTAAATTCATCAGCACAAACAATGTGTCTCCCTTCATGTTCCCTAAGTTGTTTAGTGCATAGTACATAGATTATAATGACTAATACTGATAATAGAACTGGCCCTTGCTATGAGCCAGTAATTGACTGTTGCATATAAACTACAATCCCTCGTCCTAAACCCTAATGGAGCACTAGAATAAAGTAAATAAAAAATGTCACAACACCAGAAAAACAGTTTTATCACTGCTGTATTTTAATGTTTCTCTTTATGTTCTTCCCGCCCTGAGCTAGGTGCTCTTCAGGGATAATAATTATTCTTGGTAAAGCAGAAAAGCGAACTCTGTTTCTGAAATGCATCCAAGTAACAATACTAGCGGTCAAATTGCCTAACAGTGGTTAGAGTCTATCTAACAATATTCTGTATTGTGTTCTAATGGTACCTCCATCTGGACAGTGGTGGTACATTTGCATGCCACACAGACTTGCCTTGAGCAAACAGCATAATAAAATGCTGAACAGAGCATCTCTTCCTTGATAGGCTTTGTAATATTCAAGAAAAGTTCTTTAGACTTCCCCAGAGGAAACTAGCACTACATCTGCTCAGTTGGCATAAGGATAACCATGATGAAAACACTAGTGCTTAAGCAATTTACAGTGCTGTTGTATGGAATATCTGCCACTTGATTACAGATTCTCAAGGAAATAGCTTGTGACAGACTCCCTCAGAATCTCTTACCTCTAAGATGTAAACGATAATAAAAAAGGAAGTAATATGTGGAGTGAAAGAAATCAGAGAAGGGTATCTTATATTTTTGTTTCCCCATGGGGTCAGGATTGCATGAATAATCTAAGACCTCCATGTTTTAAAAGACTGAAAGTAATTGCAACACTACAAAAAAACAGCCATCCTCCTCACTAGGCTCTCTAAGGTCATGGATTAATTGATACAAGCCTTACCATACTGACAAAAAGGGCACTTGTACATATGACGGGGTTTTAGTCCTTAGGGTTGCATTCTGTGCCCCCTAAATTGAAACAGTGAGTTTAACTGAAATGGTGGATTTGATTTTTCCATCACTGTATATATGTTATTGTCCTGGAGGCCACAGGTGCCTGCTGAAGACAAAAGCAGTGAAGGGCCTGATCCATTTTTTTTTTTGTTCTGGCAGAGCTTGCCCATCTCTCCCATGGCCAGGGGGCCATTAATCTGTGCCATTAATTATCAGCTCACCTCTCCAGCCTATCAACCTCTTTCTCCAGCTGCCAGCACATCCAGCCACCCTCCTGCCACCTCACCATGCTGCCCATGGGGCAAGCCAGCCCATTCCTGGGTGGCCCCAGGTGTCTTGCCAGCCGCAGGAGCCTGCTGAAAGCAGAATCAGCGAGGAACCCAATCCTTCCTTTCTGCAGAGCCTGCCCACCTCTCCCACATGTGGGGGCCAAGCTGACTAATGGCTGAAACGTTCAAAGTTGCAAAACTGAAAACTAAATTACATTAGGATTTAATTTCGTTTGCAACAATGCAAACTCATTTAAAACCCCCAAAACTCCCACATGTGTAATGGGTGATGCCATTAAGCCACACGAAGGGAAATTTTCATCATGTGTACATTGTGACATCATCATGTGTACAAGCGCCCTTCAAATAGGAAATTAAACCCCAGTGTCTTCCTGCCTGTCTGGGCAGAATTCAGTTTGCAGTTTGCAAATATAATGAAAGGATTATTTGGGTGTTCTCTCCTTAGTTAGAATTTAGAATATTGAAACAGGATGTTATCATATCAGTTCAGGACATGAACAGGTTTTAAAAACTTAAAGAAATTCCCAGTACATTTTTTTTTCATTCCACTACAAGCCATTTGCTTTCATACATTGCAAACAGCCTGCTACTGCATGAGAACCCAAATAAAAAACTAACTAAAAGCACAAAGGAAAATGATCATTTTGTTCATCGTCTTGTCCAAGATGAAAAATAGTGAAAAATAAATTTTATTTTAAAAATTACATCAACATTCCTGAATGTTATCAGTCTTTTTAAAAATAAATGATGTTTAATCATTAATATATTTAATAACTATATCATAAAACAAATACAGTGTTGTATCCCCAGCTGAAATTCTCTAAATCACACCCAGAGGTCTTGATTCAGAAAGCACTTAAGCACATGTTCAGCTTCAGGCATGTTGTTAAGTCCCCTCTAAGTAAGTGACACTTAAGCATGCTTAATCTCAGGGATTTGCTTGAAGCTGTTCTGAGATGCTTTTCTGAATTTGAGTCAGAGCCAGAATCGACAGCCTTTCTTAACTGTGGCTCCAAGTGAGTCACATATATACCTTAATCCTAAAAATACCCAGTAGACCCTGCATTCCCAGTGCAAGATCTACCGCTATTAAGGCTGAGAGGGAATAACTCCTCACTTTGTGTTCAACAGACTCTATTATAACCAGTTAACAACCTAGAGAAAAACTTCTATTTATCCCTGCACTTACTGCCTGACCTCATTTCATCTTTTTCTCTGGTATTCAATTTCTTTTCAGTGCTGATGATCTCAAGATGAATCCCTTTCTCCTCCTTGGATGAGCCTGCTGGAGCCCCATCATCACCAGCTCTTGCACATTAGAGATTTTATTCCAATTTGACTGAGTACAGATGAGTACAGAATCAAGGTCAAAGCACCTTTGTTTCATTTAAGGTTTCTTGCGGGCCTCTCCATTTCAGATGGACTGAACTCATTTTCTTGCAGAAATGATGAACTTCTTTCCCTTGCTTGCAATATTCAGTAATTTCTTGAAAGCATGTTATCCTTAATATTGGAAATGAGACTGGTTAGTTAGTCACCTGGCCATTGCTCCCCTGCCTGTGAACGAGCCCCTCCGTGATTCTGACGGGCCTCTTGTCTCCACGGAAATGACTCTCTGCAATTCTGAACATGTGTCCTCACACAGTGAATGGGTCCTGAAAAAGCAAATAGTTTTAAAAGATTTTACTTAGCTCTGCATTGCTTTTGCCAATCATTCAGTTCTGTGCATCAACTCAGGAAACACTAGGGGAAAAATCCTACTTTTTCCATCACAAGTACTACCTCAGCCAAGCACACAGTAAACACAGGAAACACCTGCTATTTTGGTTTCCTGGGACTGTACCCTGTGAAATCAATAGAAATTCTGCTATCTATGGAGGCAGGCATAAAAAGTGATTCTACCAACATATGGTCTTAACAGTACACAATACAAAATTTGTAGTAACTAGTATACAATCAAATGGCATCCCATTTGACACTATTGAACTCCATGACTTTTAAAATCATGAGATTGTCTTTGAAATCACAACGTTAAGAATGAGTGAAATCCTAGCCTTATTAAAAGTCAACCAAAAATTCAGAATTGACTTCAACTGAGCCAAGATTTCATCCAATAAACTGTGTGTTCTTTTTATTTGTCTCCTCATTGTGTTTAGGATTCATGTTTTCAACCATTCTTCCATGACCATGAAGCCTAGAAACTTACTATTATTATACCAAAAGCAGAGAGTCTATTAAATAAGGCCTTAAGGAAAACACTAAATACAATGAAACCTACAGTAAGATTGCAAGAACTGGCAACACTGCTGGGGTATGCTAACTAACTTGGATGTACTCACAATGCAAAAAAGGACTTACAAAAATTTATACTCAATATGGCACCATTTTATCGCACTGAAAAGAACTTTGTTCCAAATTGGATTAGAGACTACAAGGTTTTTCACCTCTATCATCTTATTATCTTCCTGACACAAAGAGATATCATGTACCCTGTTTGATGCTGGAAAGTAAATTCAAATACACATGCCCATACAAATACACTGAAGTACTATTGCAACTCTAATATTTTATTGCTTTTCTTGTCATTTTTTTCTTATAAGTCTGGGAAGTGTTTTACTTTAAAAAAGGAAAGAATGGACAGAAGTTTTTACAGAAATGACCATGCTGCAGAAATGCAGAGCCGAGAAAAGAATCCCTCTTAGAGAAATAGAGATCCTATGAATGTCCAAGAAGGCTGGAGATAATATAATGAGTATGCAAAGGCAAATGATTCCAAACAGAGGATTTCTTGTTCCAGAATCAACGGCCATATTATTCACTTGCTACAGCCACATTGGCCATTTGTTTTGGAACAGCTAGGTTAAGAACTCCACATCTTCTTAGTGATGGGCACACAATCTCAGATGTTCAGAAAGTCCAGGGCAGGAGAGCATATAAGCCTCCATGGCTCACTAAAAACATCCAGGAATGTCTCCTTGCCAAAAAGGAGGCTTACTCCCAATGGAAAGGAGGGGTCATCACTAAGGAGGACTATTCAGCAGTTGCTCGGGGATGTAGGGGGATGGTTAGGAAGGCCAAGGCAGAGATGGAACAGGGGCTGGCTTCCCGGATTAAGGACAACAAGAAGTCCTTTTTTAAGTACATAGGGAGAAGAAAGAAGGCCCCAGGAAATGTGGGGCCCTTGCAGGACAAGA
>NW_017729032.1:153914244-153926774 GCF_001723915.1 Gavialis gangeticus | reverse complement strand
TTTTAAGAGGAGGTTGGATGACCACCTTACTGGGGTCATTTGACCCCAGTGCTCTTCCTGCCATGGCAGGGGGTCGGACTAGATGATCTGCTCAGGTCCCTTCCGACCCTAGAAACTATGAAACTATGAAACTATAAGGTATTGGACACGTATTCATATGGTCTGAACAAAATCCAGGCAGGTGAGACTCACTACACAAAAGACATTATTTCCTGGCTTCTTTGACTTACTTTTCCCTAAAAGTCTCTACACTCAACCTCCTTTTCATTGATACTAGCACTGCTCTGTTTGGATACTTGTTGGCATTTGGTAAGGAGTTAAGTATGCAGATGCCAGATCTGGCAAAAGGCACATCCGTACTACAGACTCCACTTTGGTGCTGAGATAACTGAGCTAACTTAATCTGACCTACGCGGGATATAGGTAGTAATCTCGCTGCAGTGGCATGGAGCTTAGTCTTGGTTAATTTACCATGCATTAGCAAATACATCTATTATTCAGCTTGCTCACAATAGCCTCCTCAGTATTTTGTAGCCCTCACAAATTAAAAATCTGGACTTTGCTATGCCCTCACAAAATTGGAAAGTAATAAACATGTTTAATATAATTACATTTCTATAGTATTATTTGAGGTGTCATCTGGGAAGCATGGAGCTATCTGTCTTGAAAGTGTTAGCTACAGGAAACATATAACCCTAGCTCTTCATCTTTTTATGCAAGTTTTATATTTGATAGTGGATGTAATTCAAGCTGATAACTTTGATCTATCAAGTGATAAGTCTGAGTCCTATGTGAGAGACTAGCTTTCAATCTATTTGAGATCAGTTGACACATTATATGTATGGCTCAGTACAGTGCCATGTAGAGATAGTTATGGCAGAGCTGAACTAAATAAATCAAAAGCACTGTAGCCTAAGAAGCAGAGTATATTACCTCAGGCAGAGCACCAGGCTAACCTGCCTATACTGCTTCTGGTGCATTGTGCCATGTAGACATAATTTAAGTCATAAATGTAATCAGAATCCAACCAGTGACTATTTAAATCAATAGAAAGACCCCCCGTCACGTGGGTGAGACTGCTTCTTGATAGTGACTGAGCATGTACAGAAGAGGATGATAATTTCCTCTACTAGTTTAGCTTTCAGAAAGTGCAAGGCTTTCCTCAAGCTTTGGCCAAGAGGCCAGTGCTGGATAGGTGGATTGCTATCTTAGTATATTTTGGACTGTTTTGTTTGGGTTTTCTGATTTCTCTTCTTTCTATTTATTTTATTTATATTTTTCTTTCTTTTTATTTTTTTCCTTGCTTGACTTCCATTTTAAAAAGGGCATTTCCTGTATTAATCTGGCTGCATGAACCTTGAGACTTTTTGCAACTGGGCTGATCTTATGTTATGATACTTACACTGGATATTTGTCTGTGTCCCACTGTAAGACAACCTCTCCAGCCACCATTGCCAGGTCTCACTATATCTGCAGTTTTTCTTAAACCCTCATCTCTGGGGTCATATGCAGAAATCTGCTTCCTTCTGTTTACAAAGTAAGTTTCTAGTCTTCATACTTGAGGGGGGAAAACTTGAAAGTGTGTATCCCCTAGCGAGAAAGTACATGAAACAACTCCCACATTTGCTATTTTAAATATCCTACAATTCTTAAAACAAATTCATGGTTTTGAAGGTATTTAGCAGTTGATTTATTTTTTTTTTAATGCCAGGATATAATCATGCTATTCTTCTAACTTCTGTGCAATGCTTAACATATGTCTGCTCTACCGAGAGGTGTGAATAAACACCTCTTGGGATGTGGTTTGAATTAGATCCATATGGCAGCAAATCATAAATAAATGAATATAGGGATATTTGCCTACAGAAAGGGATCAGGCATAGGCCCAAGGCCATCAGCTAACTAGCACTGTCCTCCTCCAAACACTTGAAGCTGAAGAATAAGCTCCTGGACAAGTATAACCTTTGAAGCACTTCATACACCTTCAAAGTGCTTCAAAGGGTAAGTAGACTGGCATCCAAGTCCTATGAAGCACTCCAAAAATGGCAAAAAAAGTGCTTCAGAATAACTGTGGATTGAAATAGTAGCGGCTTGGAAGCACTTTATTTTCAAGCACTTCCAGTTATGACTGCATGCTCTACAGAGCTTGACAGGGGGTTGCTTAGTCCTCTGGCATCCTGAGATGTGGAGGTGGAGAGCAGGGCAGACAGCAAATGAATATTCTCCAATGTCTTCATCTGTCCCTGGGGCTAGAGAGCAGGAATCCCTGCACATCTCTGATGTTGGTCTCCCTCTTCTAGTAGGAGGGTCCAGGGGTTTCCCCATTCCAGCAGGGGGGAGCACTGCAGTTCTGGTGAGTGGAGGTGGGCACTCAGTCATTCTCAGCAGTTCCTAGAGGTGGAGAGAGCTATGCAGGGAATTGCTCTCTCCAACCCCAGGAGCCTCTGGAACCAGGAAGCTGGAAGCTGAGCACATAGGGGGATGCTCATTGCCTGTTTTCCCCACTCCCCTTCCCCACCCTGTGTGGGTGGGGGGCCATTCAGGACCAAGGAGTCCCCCACTGTACCCACCAGCTAAAGAGCAGGGGGGAGCACTGCAGTTCTGGTGAGTGGAGGTGGGCACTCAGTCATGCTGTTGTGGAGATTTGGAAGCATTCTAGCAGAAAGGAAAGTATGGCAAGGGGCTGCACATCTGTCCACAGCTGAAGTGCTTCATTTTTTGAAGCACTTCAAATCTTACATATGTCTCAGGCCTTAGAGAAAGAAGGAACTGGAAGGGGAGGGGGGATTCTCCCTTAAAGTCTAATAATGTCTGAAGTTATACAATAAATAGTCTAATTGTGGGTTTGGAGACTAGAACCAGCTTTTGAAGAACATGAAACAGAATAAATGAAGCAATCACATCTTGCTGCATAGGACCTACCAGAGATCCCTATCCATTCAAACTCTTTTTCCATAAGGCCAAACTCTCTAACATTTTCTGTAGCAAGAAGGTTCATAAGCTCTATTCCCCATTTTCCTTTCAATCATATGAGTAACACTTTTGTAAAACTGCATGCGTTTTGCAGAATGCTGCAATGTTATCAAAACATTCAGAAGCTTGTCTCATTACTTACATCACATACTTCTTACTCAGAGGTCAACTAATCCAAACTATGCTATTTCTTGATAAATAAATAAATAAATATCTCTCTCTCTCTCTCTCTCCAGCTGTGCAAGTGTGAATGTGAACAGCTGCTGGATGTTACAAGAGTATTCTATATTTTGTTAAGAACACCTTACAAACCTTTAATGTGTCATCTCATTTCAAGAGTGAGCTTACATCTTGTTACTCATCTACAATTTCCTGTAATTAATGTTGTTCACAGCAAATGGATGGTTTTAAATCCATGTCTTCCCAGGATCACCGTCATCCTGATAGACTGAAATTCTTGCTGCAAACTTACATATTTCTACCCCTTTAGCTGTGATAATCAAGTCATTACCTTTGATGCTGTTGCTGATTGTAATGAGTGTAATGACTCAGTTAAATATTTAAACCTTGGCAAAAATACACTCACAACTGCATATTTGTAATTCTGTTCTAGAAGCTGTCAGGCTCTGATATCTTGTACTGAGAGGACATCAAAGAAAGAAGGAAAGAAAGGCTTTCATTTTCAGCTGCATTTTTCCTACTCTCCTGAGGGAGTCACTGAGCATTGGACACAAAGCCAGTGTTAAGACCTGCAGTCACGGCAGCTGTAAATCTTCACAAGCAAGGCCATTGTGTAGTACCTCTAGGTCAACCAGGCCTCTCTGTAAGGAACAAGACCAGCTCTGTTTATCATGCAGCTGTGCACATTCCTAGGCAGCCCACATGGAAGAAAGTGTTGAGGCTACACAAGAGGAAACGTGTGTGGGCTAACAGGGTGCCCCTGGGTGTCTCCAGGCCCCCCATTTGTTACTTACCATCCCAACCCATCATTCACACAGAAACTCTAATCAGGTCTAGGGGTTTCTCCAGTCTCAGACACTATACATTAGCAGTAAACAGTGGCTGGCCCCACTGTGCCTACGTTAGCTGAGAAAGCATGACTACTGCAGATTCTGCTTTCCCTCATCTCTCTGCAGGCCGTGGGCTTGTCTAAACTCAGAACATAATTGAAGTCTTATAGCACATTAACACAGGTCCACTGCTATGTTTTAAGTCCCCAGGCATTTTCCAAGTCCCCCAAGCCCACAGAGAGCCCTGAAGGGGTAAGGTAGCTCCACTGGTGGGGGAGTGGAGGACCCTGAAAAAGCAGTAGGATGCACCTCATGTTCTGCAGACTACAGTTCTGGCAAAGGTTTGTTGTGCCCCAGACTGCAGGGCAGTTTGAAAGATGACCTGTCACTGAAGCCAGAGGATTGCAGCTAAGCAGATTCAATAGCTGGGAGAGTGATGGGTGCTACAGAAAGCCTCCTGACCTGCTTAGTAATCTGAGAAGTGCTCCAAGAATAGGATTTATCTTTCCTGAGCACCTGTTAATTCCTCCTGAAGTGAACAAGAGTTTTGCTACTTGAGGAATGCAGGTTCTAACAGCCAGAGTTCAAGCCCATCTACTGTTTAGCTCGTTGCATTTATTAGCAGTTGAAACTCTGTTAACTGTGCTGGGTCAATGATTACATATACACACTCTCCCTTAATGCACTGTGCTACAGAGGTGGCTAAAAATATATCGTGATTGACTAAAATGAAAGAAATGTATTACCTGCTAAAGCCATTTTCAATTCGTTCGACATCATCATCAGAGGCTCTGACAGACAGCCTGTGCATACTAGGGTAGGAATGCTGGGTGTTGATTTTAGCCATTTTGCTTTACATATCAACATCCAAATGACAGCTGAAACACACACACACACACAAATGTTGGAAAACCAGCAAAAGACATCAAACATGGTACATATTAAAAAGAAAGATTTATTAAAAAAGCAAAATATCTTAGTAATTTGGAGACTAGTGAGTGATATTTGTAAATGCGACAAGAGCATTACTTTGAGCATGTAAACTAGACAGAACAAAATGCCAGAGAATGCACAATGGAAAATAATGCTTCATTGGTGTAGAACTAAATTAGAAAACACAATAGATATTTTTAGCCTCTAGACACTATAAATACTTACTATAACAAGTATGATATATAATACGCCTGCATTTAAAAATCCTGTTAGAATTATATTAAGTTGAGCAAGCCCGCCAAAAAACTTAGATGGTCTATGAATTAAGGTTATTCATTCAATCTTAATACATCTTATGGTAGAATTTAATTACATGGCCACATCCTATTTTTCCTCAAGAACCCCTTGCTCACTGCACTGTGTGGAGTGAGCTAACTGAATGAATAATCATGCTTTTTTTTCCTTCATCATTTAATGTGTGACCCTATACTTTATGACATACCATTCTAAACCCTGCAGTATCTAAAACCTTCGTTTTCTTGTGAGCTTCCTTTTATTGCTCTCACTCTGTCCAGGGCCAGGTCCTAATTGTCTTCTAAGGCACCTCTAATGTATTTTAGGCCACTGTTGCAAAGCTTATATTTTCGATTCTATGACCCAGGGTGGTGATTCAAATTGACATGGCTAGACATCTGGGGCCAGATTCTATTCCATCTATTAGGTGCATAAGTGGACTTAGAAAGCCGAGTGTTTTTCTATTCCACCTTTGAGTGGCTAAAAATCTATTAATATACCTACTTTGGTAATACATTATCATCTGATCCCTAAGACTGAATCACAAAAAAAGCAGCAAGGAGGAGGAAGACCCACCCACCTTTTGTATTAACAGTTTCTCAGGAAGTCAAGCAGGGTGGAATAAGATCACATTTAAGCACTTATGTTCACTTGTGGGCCTAGGAGCTACACCTAAATGATCTTAGGGTATAAATAGATGTGCCAAGGGAAGCTGATCTGCTTCACTAGGTGAAATGCATGTTGCCTGTTGTCCTACTCCTCAATCCTGTGGGATAGGGGCAACATGTTCCCCTCTTGCAGAGATGCACCCCAGGGAATCTCCAGGCCACGTCTCTGCAAGAGGGGAAAGCTGGCTCCAGTGCAATCCTGGGGCTGAGACTGCCAATCAGATGACTGGCAATCTTAGTCCCAGGATGGCACCAAAGCATGTTTGACTTACCAGCGTGGTCCCAGCCCCAAGACCACACCAAAGTGTTGACAGGAGCTTAGAGAATCCCTTAGAGAATCCCAAACAAAGAAACCCAGCCAAGTGCTTCTAGGGCTTTGGGGCCTGATCCTCTGCACTCCAGGACTGTAGCGAATGGGGAACTGGCAATTCCCAGCTGTATGGGCAGCTCTGGGCTGACTGAATTCTCCCACCATATACCTAACAGACATCTTCCACAATAAAAGAGCACAAACTGATACCACCTATATTGTACCCACAAATTTGGGGGATTTGCAGCATGACAAAGGGTATGAACATCTGTTTGCTTGGCCTTTGTGCAGCCATGAAAATTTTGGTGATGTCTGTTTCCACTCTTAGACACCTAGGTAGGATCCTATTTTATCTTGTTCAAGTCCTGAAAATTCCTAAATGTATCTACTTTTGTAGATGAACCACCCACTCACTACCTGCATTAACTCTTTTTCATGGACCCGAACAGTGTGGAATAGAATCACATTTACCTACTTGGTTGATAGTTCCCTAGTGTCTCAGCAGAAAGATGCCTATAGCTAGCTAACAGGAAACTAAGCTACAGGGATGCATCTGAACTTTTGCTCTTCCCTGGATCTTTGGTATTCGATTCATGGCTGCAAGGAAAGTACTTCAGTTACATCAGGATCCAGAAAGCTCAGGGGGTAGGCACTGACCTGTACCAGAAAGGCCTAAATGACAGCGCCTTCGTGTTTAGCATAAAGAATAGTGCCCCCCATTTATTCTTGAATTTGGCTGGTGGGGAAATAGGATGCAATCACCATTTGCCCCAAAGGATAGTAATAAAAGTACCTGCCCAACAAGTCAAAGACCTGCTTCTAGGTCCATCCTGAAGATATTGAAACCCGTATCTCCCACTCCCCGAGTGAGCGCCCTCACCACCAGGGGGAGCTACATAGGCCACGGAACAAGGTGGGCCACCCAAGCCATGGCCCAACCAATTTTTAGCACATTAATTTAGCTAGCTATGTAGTTAAAAAAATAGCTATACAATTTTAACTGGAATGACAATTGCGTATTTGTAGGTTATATAAATTAAAGTGCTAAAAGTTGGTTGGGCCATGGCCCAGGTGGCCCACCCTATTCCACGGCCTATGGGAAGCTATATTGATGGTGGTGGGCTTTCCCCATCCTGTTTAAGCTGAACTACTGAACAACCATGAATGAAAGATTCATAGGGTAAAATGAAAAAGTGAGTAGAAACAAATCGCTGTAGCCTAATGTTTATGGCATTCCCCTGGAAGAAAGAAGTCCTGCTGGCCACTGCTCTTGCCAGGGGTATTTAAGTAATGATTCTCTAATATAAAATGCATAAATAGTTTTGGTAGAAGGAAAAGAACACAGAATTCCCTCTCTTCCTCCCAGGGGGGTGTCACCTCACTGAGCCAGAGTCACACCCTCTCTTCCTTTCTCTCTTTCTGGACTGTTTAGGTGATTATTTCTAATGCCATTCCAGAATGAAGAGAGTCTCCAACTCACCCAAATGTATTGCTGTTTCTAAGATATTATTTATTTATTCGCTAACATCATTAGGAAGTATTCCTACTTATTAAGGTTTGCTGATTTGGGGATTGACATTACGCTTGATGAAGCCAACTACCATTAACTTTAATAGTATAAGAACAGTAAGGCACTGAATTTGAAAGCTTGTCTAAGTCTATCCCAACCATTTGGTTGGTCCACAAAAATATATCACCCACAAAAACCCTATAATATCTACAAGTATGTATTACTTATTTAAAAAAACTGACAAGAACTTACTCTCCCCTTTTAACCTGTGGCTCCCAGAGGATGTGATGGTACTGTCCTCTTACATAACAGTCTAGTGCTGACAACACCTGTTCAGAAAATAGAAACCAAGATTCAAATCCCTTTGTCTGAAAAGGCCCAAACCAACATTCCCCACTCCCAATTGAAAGTGCCCTAACCACCAAGTTACACCCCGGGGAAATCACTCCCTATCCCATGTGTTGAAGCTGAACCGCTGTGCATAAAAGTTTTCAAGGCCTGTTGGGCTACAAAGAGAGAAAGAACAGAAGAGTGTGATTCTGCAGCCTCACTCTTAGGTTAGGACAGCAACCTTAATTTGGGTTCCCAGTTCCTGGACTTTTTATGAAAGTGTTATTGGAAAAAATATGAACTTCAATGAGAGTAGGTAGGCAGAGAGTATGTAATACCAAGGTATTTAGCAACTGGCAATGGTGGACCTATTCTTTATGATTTTTCTGTTTTTCTACCAAAATAATGGAGTCAGAATAACATGGTGTTTTACTAACCTCCCTTACTGAACTGAAAACACATGGAAGTCAGTAATAATTTTGATTTAGGTCACACACCGCCCTGACATTTCTACCAGGAAAAATCACTGGCCTCCCAGTAGAAACTGCAAGCATACCACATTCATTCCATTTCTCCCAGGAGAAACGTACCCCCTCCAGGAGAAAGATCTTCCAAATGTTATCCTGGATGATCTCCCTTGTGAGAAAAACTGTCTCGTAAGAATGAATGCTTGTATGTTCTCCTCCCAGTCTGATCTGGGAGGAGAGAGAAGCAGTGCAGATGCAATGCTCCCCTTATCTTCCCCAAACCAGGGACTGCAAGATGGGCAACAGAGGCAGCAATGATAGGGATGGGAATTGGGCTCAGAGAATCTGTCCCCAGACTCAGTTCTGGCCTTGCTGGCTTCCTCTTTCTACCTCTGGCACCCATCTGTACTTCTACCTCTTCTGGAAACTTTTATGAGAAATTTCTACTGCTAGAAATGAATGCCTGTTGTGGCCTGAGTATGAACTTCAGAATTTGACTCTTAAAGTTAGTACAAGTGATTTAGACCAGATAGTAATAGTAATCAGGTACGAATTTTCATTGACTGTAAAATGCTACAATCTCAGAGTGGTTGCATTTTACATACACTTTGGAGAAGTTGAAACAGATATAGATGGTACATGGCAGTGTAGGATCAGGCTAACAATATTCTCTTTCTTTATAATGCAGCTATGTGTGTAGGGCCAAATCCTCATCCTACTGAAGTCACTGGGAAAACTTTAATTGACTTTTGGATTTTGGATTTTATCACCCACTTGTCTGTCTACCTTAGATATTTATAGGGCATGTCTACACATTGTCCTACATCACCATAGTGACATGTTATATCGACATATGTTGTGCTGTGGTGACATAGCAATCACATGGATCTACACATGATTGGCAGCTACTTCTCTGTAGCAACACGCTCCCCCATTTTAGCACATCATTATGGTGAAGTAGAAGCAAAATCCAACCATGCGCCATGCACACGGCACAATACAGGCAGTTACTGCACCATGCTTTTGTACCTTTTGGAAGTACTAAAGCACAGTGCCATAACAATGTCACGATACAGCAATATGTAGTCATGCCCATAAATACCTAACACCAGTACCTAAGTCTTTTAAATACTATGTGCAGGTTTTAGTCACTGAAACATCCAATCTCTTCAGAGTCCTCTCAGCTTTGTATAAGGAAAAGGAGAAAAGACGCTGAAAGCCCAGTTTTCAAGCACCAGCTTGGGTACATGAAGATGGGCAAGTCTGATAAACCTACATTTACGAGATTAAAATAGATAATTAGCCTGTATCCTGTAGCATAGTGGCCCTCCAGGAAGTCCACACCATTGCAGCAGTACCTGGGTGCAGGGACACCATGACACGGCAGAAGCTGTAGCCAAGGGCAGGTAGACAGTGATGCAAAAGCAGCCGCCAAGGTCTTTAAGCCCCAAGGCAGGTAAGAATGAGCACCCTGATGACCCCCCCTAGACCCTCAACTCTGCTCTTCATTAGGATTTTGCCTAGGGTGTGAAACTTGTTAGTTATACCTATGTATAGTTAGTTTTCTAAACCTTGATCTAGTTGCCAACATCAGGTACACAAGACTGAAAATGTATATTGCTGTAATTTCTAGTTTTCCAAAATATGTGTATTGTCTTGAAACACAGTAAAACACTAAAGCAGGTAGTCATCAGTATGTTAAAAATAACTGAGTCCCAGACTTCACCTTTTTCAGTAAAAGAAAGGCATTGTCCAGTGACAAACAAAAAAATCAGTATCTTAGCTGAAACAACTCAACAACATCATTAACAACATTACCTAAAGCAGTATTTTACTATGTTTTGGAAACTAATTTAACTTTTTTCTCTTCATACTCAATAGTATGAATTTGAAAGGGGTGAATAATAATTGCATATCCTAGAATGTTGCCTTTGGGTACATTAATCATTAAGACAGAAACTAAGACTAAATGAGAAATTTATATCATCCTACTAAAAATACAATGAATTATACATTTATGACAGTTCTGCTTATTTCGTATGCAAATAATTCAAATTATGTTTAATCCTTTTGCCTTTCAAAGTCGAATAGTAACTGTTCCATGTTAAAGTATTTTATAGGCATTGTTTGGCATCAACGAACACAATAAAAGATACATTTTGATTAAAGGCTGAACCAAATTATTTGACAACAAGTATGGATTTATATTAAATTTGACAGTTTAATTTGGAAATAAAGTGTTTCTTCTCCTCCATCTGCAGTTATGACCACTAGAGCACAATGGGACTTAGAGCTTGCAGCACCAACTTTTAGGTTTCCTGCTTCCTAGTAGAATTTATAGTCTGATTTAGGAACTCGGGCTACCAAGAAAAGATAGGTACCTAAAAATGAGATGAACACACCGAACAAGGGGCTGCCTACACTACCTGGAAAGAAATGCTAAGCAGTGGGGAAATGGGAAGAGAGGGGGTCCAAGCCTTGCCCACCAAAGGCAGTTAAGTGGAGATGCCTATCTCAGATCAGGATTCTCAGCCATGAACCCTCTCTTGACATTAGGCACCTATGCCAGGTCAGAGCTTTCTCATCACAAGCCAGAGAGAAAGTGAGGAAGATCTCCATCCTTGGCACTCACCTACCAAGTAGAAAATCCATGTTCAAGTTCTTGCTACAAATCAGAAAAAGTGGGGATGTAAAACAGGTCGCTCAGGAAAGTAGGCTTCTGTACACTCATACACACTCTCACTCTCTCTTTCTCTCTGCCCCCACCCCCAGCATAGGGATTTTCTTAGAATGCATACAAGAAATATTAAGTGAAGGAACACCAAGTCTGAAAATTATGCTAGAGCTTACACATGAGCTAAGGATCTGAAAAGCTTGTTAGTGTCAAAACTTCAGCTATTAATTTTCCACGTGCTCACTCACAAAACCTGCGTACACAGTGCACAAATTATTGTGGGGTAAATGGCAAGAATGTATTGCATATCAGCTACTCCCTGGTAACAACTCACATTCATGGTCTCTGATAACAAGTGACGATAACCCTCAGTCAAAGTGGTTAGATTATCAGAAATGTGTACATAGAAACAACATAATTCCAAGCCATTTTTTTAAGAAGAAGCATTTTTCACCATCACAAACAGGCATATGACTTAAATTCCTACCCCTTATAAACATGGGGTAACAGTTAACCCGAATAAGTTAATTGCCTTTTTCATCCCTATTGGTCTATTCAACCTACCTTTTCTGCCCTCAGTAGCACCCCTCCTTTGTATTTAAAATCCTTTTTATTTAGTACCCATCTATTTAGTTCTGCAAGTTCATTCACAGCATCTGAGGAAGTAGGCTGTTGCTTACAAAAGGTTATGAGCCTCTCTGAGCCAGATAGTCTCTAGGGTGCCTGCTCTACTTTCTGCCAGACTTCTGACTAAGATGTCTAAGTACAGTACAGTTCTCTCCTTATAAACATTATAACAATAAAGAATATATTTTTGTAAATATTTTACTTACCAATATTATCCTAGCAATAGCTTAACTGTGATTGAAAATAATACACCTGTTATTTATTTATTCATTATTCTTAAAGGTACATCCCTGATCCTGTAGTGAGTAGAGGTGCACTGATACAGATTTTTTGAGCTGATACAGATAGCTGATTTTTAAGGAGGCATATCGGCCAGTTCCAATCTGATTTCCAATACAGTTGCATGCAGTTGGTAAGTCTGTTGCAGTGGAAGGGGAGAGGGAGGCAAAGGGCATGGAGAGTGCAGATCTACACTCCCCGTGGTGAGGGAGGGGGCAGGGGCAGGAGCAGGGACAGGGGCAGGCACTGCCCAGCCAGGGTGGGGCAGGGTGTGGGATGGAGCCACAGTTCCTTGGGTACCTATTAAATCAACCTATTAAATGGGAACTTTGCGTTGGTCTTTCATCAGTCCCATGGGATGCTCATGCCCGCTACGGGACAGGGAAGTCCAAGTGAGGGAGATCCCCTGCCCTCCATCAATGCTGACCTTGTGAAGGAACACCTTGAGAGGCTGG
>NW_017729032.1:153908420-153913920 GCF_001723915.1 Gavialis gangeticus | reverse complement strand
CCAGTTTTGGGTTCCACAATTCAAAAAGGATGTGGAGAAGCTTGAGAGAGTCCAGAGAAGAGCCACGCACATGATCAGAGGTCAGGAAAACAGACTTTATGACAACAGGCTGAGCTATGATGTTCTTTATCCTGGAAAAGCGCAGGCTCAGGGGTGATCTGATGGCCATCTCTAAGTTTATCAGGGGCGACCACCAGTATCTGGGGGAACGTTTGTTCACCAGAGCGCCCCAAAGGATGACAAGGTCAAACAGTTATAAACTACTACAAGACCATTTCAGGCTGGACATAAGGAAGAATTTCTTTACTGTCCAAGCCCCCAGGGTCTGGAACAGCCTGCCATCGGACGTGGTTCAAGCACCTACATTGAACACCTTCAAGAGTAAATTGGATGCTTATCTTGCTAGAATCCTATGACCCCAGCTGACTCCCTGCCCTTCGGGCGGGGGGGCTGGACTTGATGATCTTCTGAGGTCCCTTCCAGCCCTAATGTCTATGAAATCTATGAAATCTCCCACTGCTGCTTGCATCCCGGGAGAGAACGGGGGTGGGCATGTGCCCCCAGATCTGTGCGGGGAGGGGTGGGCTGCAGCTGCGGGCTGGAGCCAGGGCTGTACTGGGAATTCTTGGCAGGGCCTGGGCTCAGGGCAGAGGCTACAGAGGGGGCTATATCCACTCCAAATTTTGCCATAGCCCCACTCCCAATGCTGTTGCCTGTGCACACCCAGCGGAACCCTGGCTCTTCTTGGCATGTGGGTGTAGGCAGGGTGTTGAGCCAGGGCTGTGCCAGGCACACAGTGGCTCTGGGAGCCAGGCTACAGCAAAATGTAGGGTGGCTGCAGCCCCCTCTAACTCCCATCCCAAGCCCAGCCCCCACCGAGAAGAACCCAGCACAGCCCCAGCTCCAGCCTACAGCTGCAGCCCATCTACCCCACCCCGATCTGGGGGCACACATCCCCCCATGCCCTCCTGGGGTGCAAGCAGCAGCAGGAGTTGTCCCCCTCATGCTCCCCGAGGTGCCGTGACTTGGTCTCACCATGCCCTGCCCTGCCCTAGCTGGGCATCGCCTGCCCCCTCCCTCACTGCGGGGGAGCATTGATCTGCCCCCCCATGCACCTTCCCTCCACACTCCCCTTCCACCACAACAGACTTACCAGGTGCACACAGCTCTGCTTCTCACTGCCTGAGTGCTGCGCTGAGGCTGCACACATGCACGAACATTTATTGGCCAAATTATTGGCCTCATTGGGCCAATTTCTGATACAGACAATTTTCTTTATATGAGTTCCAGTCCAATATTGAACTGATGTATCACTGCACCTCTAGTAGTGAGTACCACAAAGAGGATCTCTCTTTTTTAATGGGGTCCATAAACTTACAGGGAAGTACCCTCCTGGTTTTTGCTTCAGAAGCAGGACTTAAATGAGTGCCTTCTTTCTTTAACTTTTATTTACCATGGAGTAAGGGTGTGGGCCTGTGTGGTTACTTGTGGGGCAGATAAGATACAGTAAAGCCTTACCTTCTTTTGCCTCACAGTAACTTGGTCACATGCCTTTGCCTATACTATTCAACTAAAAGTGAAGATGAGCAAGGTGATGAGGAAATCTCAATTGCACATGCATTAAAAGAGCATCCAAACTTACAAACTCACCCAAAATTAGACTTCAAAATTTTAAAAGATCTTGAACCAGAGAAAGAGAATTCAAGACTCATGGAATTTAAAAGAACAGCTCACCCTCCCACCTTCTCTCTTTAAAAATCCACTTTTATGGTTGTTTTGTAGATAAAATAGCTTTTTTGGAGCTGTAAGAGTATGCGGGGGGGGAGAGACAGAACTTATCTTTGTAAAGCTGCACATCTTACACACTCAAGCTATCAGGAATTTTGTTTAAATGAGGAGCAGAATCAAGGCTGCTTAATCTGAGAAGGCAGGACTCCCATCTCATGGGAACTGCAAAATGCTAGTTTGCTGCACTTACTTCAGTGCTGTATGTTGTGGGATACATATTTTGTGGTGACTGAGAATGTTACTCAAGTCCCCTTGGGAAATAAGTCAGGTTTATTCAGTGGTCCTTTGGTTTTGCACCTGGCACTGTGGGGGACAACAACACATATTTGCTTGAATGCAATCTGCTCAGGCCATGGAAACTGATATTTTAACTATATTTTAAGAGTCAACAGTGATGCTGCAACAAGGATAATTACACAGAGGTTAAATCCCAAGCTAAATCCCAAAGACTTACCAGACTTGTAGCTGAGAGACTTATTGTGTAAGCTTGTCTGGAGCTTGTCTTATGTAAATGAGGTAGGCAAACCTGTATGAAATGTGACTGCTGCTACTTGATTCTTCAGTGCTACATTAAATGATAACACAATTAAAACACTTTTTAAAATATTAGGGAAATTGCACGATTCATGAAAGGGCAAAGATTACTGTACATGTTAGCACAAAGAGCAATAAATATGTGTTGCCTTTGCCTGCATCATTTTTCATGCAGCTGAGAAAACATACTTTATATGACATGAAAGACCTCTAATGTACTGAAGCCCTCACCTGTGAAAAACAGTAATTTTCAGTGTGGATAAACTCATAAGATATTAAGATATGATGTTTACAAACATGCTCTGGGAGTGGAGTGGGGGGCACTTTAATTAGAGCAACTCTTGTGACCTAATATATGCCCCTATCTGAATCTTTAGGCACTTTGTAAATGTGAGCCTTTGACTTTCAACTTCAAACAACTTCAAGCTTTGAAGAGAGCACTTCTGTGTTTCAGCATGTGATTTTGTGCTTTACTGAACTAGGGCTTTGTGACTGCCCAATAGTTTTCACTCTGGCAAACCCTTGTGGACTTTGTTCATGTGAAGATTACTGGATCATGAGCAGGAAGGTAGAAAAAGAGGAATGCGTAGACTGCCTTGCCTGGCCTTTTAGTGCTTTCCTTATTAGCCATTAAGGCAACAGGCAGTTTCAACCTAGAATTTAAATTAGTACTATAAGTTTTTATTTTAATTATTGAAATTATTGTGAATATCTGCTGACTCATATGGCTCTTTCTGTAATATCTGGGATCTGTTGTCCCATTATTCTGCAAAAAAATTATATGCATCTCTTGCATTGTCCTTAAGGCTGGACATCTTCCTAAAAAAATGTGTGCATATTATTTTTTTCCATCAGTGCTAGAAAACATATATATATATGTTTGTGTGCAGGTACCCTTACAGTTTTGACATAAAAAGAGTTACTAGAATGAGCTTCATAGGGTTATCCTTGAATCATTTGCTTTGTTGGAATTTTTGCTAACTTTTAGCTAGACCTGAGTGAACAAAAGTCCTTAGAAATTAACTTTCTATAAGGGGGGGGTCTTTTTTCCCCTTGTTTCTGAACTACCTGTGACCAGATTTCAATTTTCTAAGATTTATTCATCATTTGAAATCTTTTTCATAGATAATTTCTATAATTAATGATTAGATATTGACAGTGCCCCCATCCTCCTGCTTCACTTTGGGACAATGTGCCTGCTGGTTGTGCAACAGGGTTGATATTTTAAGAATCGATTAGGCAAACACTCGTATGGGATGGTTTGGATAGGGATGATCCTGCTTTAAGCGGGGGGGTTGAACTAGATGACCTCCAGAGGTCCCTTCCAGCCTTCCCTTCCTATGACTCTAGATTGCAGATTATTCAGGAAAAGTTAGCTGTGAATAATTCAATATTGCAAATATACAATATTATAAATTTAAAATCATTATGTATTGTTCTTTGGATACCCAAGTCACATGGATTGGCATGACACTGACACAGATTTTGCACACGTACATGCTAAAAACAGATTTTCTGCAAACATTTCCTAATGCTTTCCTAAAATTTGCTGGTTCTGCAAACAGTTCAGGCAACACAGTTTCTTTTACAAGAACAGTCATAAAAAGTGAACAGAAATAAGAGGATTTTTTTTTTAAATTACTCATTCAGATTTGCCATAAGCATGCCCGCTGCAGTCTACTCATCTTGGTTTGAAAAATGAACAAGAGCTCATTTGTGCCACATGTTATATGCAATAAAGCATACAGTAAAAGGCAATTTAAAGAGACAGTAATGAAGAAAGGTAGTAAGGTCAGAGAAGGCTACAAGATAATACATTGAACTGAAATGACAGAGGATTGGTATAAACTAGATGACAAAGGCTAGGGTCAACATGATGCTGCAGGCAAGGCTAAAAGAAACTAAGATACCAGGAAGGTTGTTCCAGCAACAGCAGATATGGATGTTGTATAATTTTTCAGAGCTAAAGAGCACCTACCCTCATATTGTTTACTGCTTGTTTACCATGATTACCACACTTGTCTGGACACCATGACAATCCCACTGCTACATAAACAATGTATTTTTCTACTCAGCTTATGAAAGGAGACAAGAAGTACATAACAGGTGGTGTTAACCTTCACAGTAAATGATGCTGACACAAAAATATCAAGAAAAGAAAAGTAACAAAAACAAACCAACTGACATCAAAGTTACCATATTTACTCAAATATAAGATAACCATGCTTATAAAATGACCCCCGCCCCAATAATTAGATTCTATATATGGGAAATTTATAAACTTGCTATAATTTTCCAGGTTGAGAATATAATTATTGGAGGTGTTCCTTGAATTTGTCCCCCACCCACTGGTACAGCAGGGAAAATAAATCTGGGGAGCACGATGAGGTCACCTTGCCCTCTGCCTCCTGAGGTTCATCCCCTTGTTTTCTCCCCACCTTACTCTCAGACCCTACTCTCCCTGAGCACATTGAAATGAGGGGCAAATTAGAAAACACTGACTTGAAATAAATACACCTATAGTAATTTGCAAATAAGCAAATTACTGCAGGTACCCATAGACTTAGTTCATCTAGAATTGATGCATTTTACCCTTTTTGAAACTGCTTTAGTAGTTGTTTTAGCACAGATACTCTATAAACACTCTTCTAAGCAGCAATTCTGTGCCTACTTATATATAGTACAAACTATAAATGATATTAATCCAAAGCCAAAAGCCTTGTGATTTA
Source organism: Gavialis gangeticus (assembly GCF_001723915.1). Taxonomy (NCBI): domain Eukaryota; kingdom Metazoa; phylum Chordata; order Crocodylia; family Gavialidae; genus Gavialis; species Gavialis gangeticus. Next base: position 153,908,869 of record NW_017729032.1, on the reverse strand, counting down.
CCATATAGTTCACTGGGATGGGCCCCAACAGAGTCAAAAACATTTCAAGCCATGGTGACCCCATAGCACAACACTGCTCCGGCTGTGTGTGTACTCCAGATCCACTGGAACTAGGTGTTCTTGTCACAAGTCCTGGAAGAATTTTATATGCAGATGAGGGGCAGGACAACTTTGTCTGGCTCCACCTCACAGAGGGCAGGACCACACTAATCATATGTGATAGGTTGAAATTTCAGGGTAACAGAGGATTCTAGGTGAACCGTTTGGGGTCCCATTTGGTGATGTTTGCCAGGCATTTAAGGCTGGTGAAAAAACAGGAACCACTGGAAATAGGAAAGAAAGACACTGCTTGGTTGTAGGAGTAAAGAGGAAGTCAGAATTATTCAATGGAGTGATTCACTATGACTTGAAAAAGAGATAGTGCTGTGGGGGACTGAGAGCAATGGGCA
>NW_017729032.1:153901142-153903420 GCF_001723915.1 Gavialis gangeticus | reverse complement strand
AGGTAAATTCACTCTTATGCGATCGGTATGGTGGAAGCCCACAGTCAAGTGCTTTGTGCGGTGCATTGTGGGAGTGATGAGCACCAACATATAATCTCCTACGTGGATCTGTGCTCCTCGCTTGTTGTCTGTAACACGTTTCTGTAGTTGCCACCCCCATTATGACAGCGCCCTGTGCTTGTGTGTACTGTCTGCTGTTGGCAAGTACCAAAATTGTCTTGAAAAAGAGATAGTGCTGTGGGGGACTGAGAGCAATGGGCACTAGCTGATATCTTATTCAAATAGACTGCACTAAGTTATCTGTCTGGTGGGTTCCCAGCAGTATGTTTGCCCAATATGAGCCATGTGTTTTATAGTCATGTTCAATGTTGAATGTATTTAATCAGCTTCAGAGTTGGTTTTGTTTATTAAGTACATACTGCTTTTGGCAGCAGTTTAATGGCAGGCAATGTATTTAATGAGGTTCCCTTGTATGCAGTTGTAAAACAAGGAACTTTTTTTCCCCATGCTGATAGGGGAATAAATCCTCCTCATATTTGAGTAAATATGGGCATGTTGTTTCAAAGAATAGAATGCTAGTTGAAACTACAATTTACTCAACCATAACTATGAAAATTACAGTGCTCTAAATATAATATCCCTCTTGCATTTGCTTTGAGTGTGATCCTTACGAATATAAAAGTGAAAGAGCTGGAAAAACGTGTTAGCTACTAGCAAACATTGACAGTTATTTTTAGTATTATTTCTAAACAGTTTACAAAATTGAAGGGCTGTCCAAATAATTTGACCTGGACCTCCTTCAACTTTTTCCTTTCAAAAGAAAGAGTGTACAATATATTGAATCAAGGCATTAATTATTATAATCGTTGCATACTGTATATGGTCATGTAGTACACTATAACCTTCTCCAGACTAGGGAAGTTTTGCAAAACAAATGTCAACTCATTGTTAATAATGATTTAGTTCAATCATAGAGAAGTAGGTCTGGAAGGGACCTCCAGAGGTCATCTAATCCAATCCCCTCCTTCAGGCAGGATCAACCCTATCCAAACGATCCTATACAATCCATAATCTAAATTCTTCATAAGTCTACTATCAACCCTGACCCAACACTGACCTAACGCCCTAATCAACCACAAGTAAAGCAGGGGAACCACCACAGCTAATGTCCTGCTTCTATAAAAGGTTATTAATATGTACTCAAGAGATCCCGGGTAGAGGTTCATGCTACAGAGGAAGGAAAAAGACTCCACAGTCAGAAACAATCCAACCACGGGGTTAAATTCCTTCCTGACCCGAGCTATGGTGATTAGTCTGACCCTGAGCAGAGGGGCAAGACCCTCCATCCAGGTACTTCCAGCTTGGGTCCCAGCTGGAGCACTGGTACAGCCCAGTCAGTCCTAGCAACACTGGCAGTGCCCCAGTAGCTGGGCCTTTGCCAGGCTCTGTATTTTAAGTGCCACAGTGGACAGAAAGGGTTTGAAGCAGGATTCCTTAAAATGCAGGCAAGCCAAAGACAGTGACCAGCAGGAGGCTCACAACTGGGAGGCTGAATGAGAGTGAGCAGCAGGTGGGAGAATTTCCCCCAGGATTTCTGTAGCGGGGGGAACAAAAGTGATGTGAAACCGGACTCTTGCTCAGCCAGGAGCTGCGAGAGGAGCTGCGACCTGCCGCCGACGAGAGAGCAGGGGATTCAAACTAGGAACTTCCAACGTTAGAGGTGTGAAATGAAACCAAGGATCTTCCTTAATGTTTCATTGCACACCCTTAACTTTGGAGTTCAGTAGGAGTCAGCGAGGGGGGTAGGAGCGCCCCCAAAGGCAGCACCTACGCTGCCAGAGCACCAGCAAGGACAGGAACCGAAGCACAAAGGCTTGGGTCCCCAGGGCAGGGGCTTTTAAGGACATTGTTATCAAGCTAGATGAGGGTGGCTTTGGCATGGGGGTATGGATGGGGAGGGAGATGAATCTCCCCGCAAGTTTTTCCTCAGGGCTTTTGCTCAGCACTCTCGACTCCCCCGGAGCCCCCCACGCCAAGCTGCGCCCTGTAGGCTGCCACCCTGGCGCCGCCCGGTTGTGCCTGGGATCCGAGAGCCGGGGGAGCCGCGGGAGGACTTGCCAAGGGGGATGCAGGCCCCGAAGGGGGGTCCCTTCTTGCACCCGCCTGCCCCCAGCCCAGCCCCTGCCCGGAGCTGCCTACCTGCCCCGAGCCCCGGGCCCTGCGCGGCTCCTGCGTTCAGCACCCGGGTCCGCGGACAGCTCCCGCCGCCTAGCTCCTC
>NW_017729032.1:153890316-153900929 GCF_001723915.1 Gavialis gangeticus | reverse complement strand
CGCGGACAGCTCCCGCCGCCTAGCTCCGCCCGCCCCGCCCGCCCGCTCCCCCCGGCGCCGCCCGCAGCGACAGGCGCTGGAGCCTCCGTCTTGCCTCGCCTCCACCCCAGGGCTACGGCAGCCCCACTGCTCCCAGCTCGCGGGCCTGCCCCAGGAGGTCCTGAGAGCTGGGGGGCCGAGAGCGAGAGCCGAGCTAAAAGGGTGTTTGGGGGGAGCCTCGCTGCTGTCTCACCTGCTCCCCCCTTCCAACATGTCGTCAGGCCAAGGTCATGTCTAGCGGGACAGGGGAGGCAAGATGCATGTGGTTTTGAAGGCGTTTGTGCTCTGCTTCTAAACTCACTGAAGTTTTTAAGATACAGACCACCCTCCACACCCACACTTGCACGCACGCACCTTCCATGAATACTACCTTGCTTTCCAGATCTGAGTCTCTAGGAAATGCTGGTGGGTCTCTGAACTCCTTACACATCTTGATTTCTGCAAAGCTTTCAGCACCCTTTTGGAAATACTAAATGCTCCTGTAGAAACTGAGAATACAAGAGTATAAAGCTTGGATACCAAAAATCTATAACCGGGAAAAATAAAAAGCTGTGTGATTCCCAATTCAAAGAGCCTGCTGCCCAGCCAGTCCCTGGTTCTTTACTGTGGAACTTAATTCAGATAGACACAACATCCGGCTATGGTAAGTACACTGGGGACCCCTTTATTATTATGCAAATATAAACCAACAATTAGAATTGTTTTAACTATCAAAGGGTAAATTTCAAGCACAATAACAATGATGGCACACACACCACCATCACCACACAGTAATTTAAGAAAAAAAAAATATCACCCAACTGTAAAAAAAAAAATAAACCTCATTCATCAAGCCCTTCAATCTTCTTCAAATGCCCCAGCAAACAGCTGGTCTTTGCATGCTGTTAGCCTCCCAAATCAACCTGCTAGTTTAGATTAATATCCAATAAAGTTCCAGAAACAAGAAACATTTTCTCCCTTCCTTTCCTTTTTTCTACCTTGTCTTTTCCAGAGTAATCCTTAAGGTGATAATAACTTGAATGTGGCTATTGTGAGCAGCATTACAGAGTTAAGGATAAAGTATCAGATAGTCGTTTCTAGGGCTGTGCGAAATTTCGCCAGCAGTTTCATGTTGATGCTGTTTCAACTCATTTTGAGCTTGAAACACCAAAATTGAAATGAAACAGCTTTGAAACAGCCTCAAAACGAAATGAGGCAAGTTGAAACGTTTAGAAATTTTCTAAATGTTTTGAGTTTTGAAGGTCAAGCTGGGCTTGCCTGCAGGGAAACAGAAACTAATGGGGGAAATGGGGGGAAGGACTGCTCTCATTATTGACTGTGTAGCTGGCCAGTGACTGTCATCCTTGCCTGAGGTTCCTTCCAATCCCAGTGCTCTGGGAGAGGGATGGAAAAATTGTATAAAAGGCAGCATTGTTTGAACTGGCCTGCTTTCTGCCTTGGTGTTATTTGAGTGAGGGTGCTCATTAACACACATACAGTGTCACCCACTATGTGTCATGAGTTTTGACTGTCAGCAGCTAGAGGTGCAGGGCCCCAGAACCCCTGCACTGATCTCCTTGGCAGCTGGCAGGCTTCATGGCCTCAGCAGGGGCTAGCATGCCTGCAGTTTTCACCCTCTTGCACTTTAACAAACACAGTGTCACTCACATCACGAGTTTTACTTGTCAGCAGCTTGAGGTGCAGCTTACCCTAAATCCCTGCACCTATCTCCTTGAAACTTGGCAGGCTTTGTGGTCTCAGCAAGGGCTAGCCTGCCTGCAAGTTTCAACCAAATCAGGCCAGAAATGACAAAGTTATAGGCTGTTTCATGCTTCTTCATTACACCCTATGGGCAAAATGTCAAAACAGCAAAACTGTTTCAACAAAATGAAACAGAACAGCGGTTTTGAATTGAAATGAAATTCGAAATGAAATGCTATTCCGCTGAAACATCAAAACGCAAGTCGAAATGGAATGGTGCCATTTGGCACAGGCCTTGCTTCCTAATCAACGGGTGCATCCAGACGAGTGTGGACATGCAGTATGTGGTATTATAGACCCATCTGTGGCACCACCCACCTCACATGCAGGCATTCCCCACGCTGCTACTTTGCAGGAGTTCCAATCTCCTTTACATTAGGGCTGAAGGCAAATAAATTAGCCAGACTGCTTATTCCACCTATTTTGTTTAGGTTCAGGCTATGCTAAATGTCCCAGATCTCCCGGGGTCAAAAAAAAAAACACATGCCAAAAAAAAGTAGGGCAGTGCACATGGCAGCAGTGTGCACCACATAAAACTTCCATGATTTAAATAAGCACAAAGCCCTAAACATTTGGTAGGATGATGCATTCAGATAAAGCACCTGGGGATATTTAAAATAGGTTGAACCTAAGCAAAAGAGGTGAAAAAGCAGTCTGGCTAATTTACTTGCCTTTCAGCCCTAATGCAAAGGTTGAAACTAGTTATGGGCAATCTGGAATTTAATGTGTTCAGCTATAACCAGTCATGAAATGATTAATCCCTCCTGTACTTTGTAGCTGGGCAGCACCCTTCCTCAAGGAGGCAGTGCCTATTTGGGCAGCTCAGCCAGGAAAGTAATAGAAACCAAGTGTTTCTATGGGGTTTGGAGGAGAACTATTATTATTCTGTCAAAACACTCCGGTAGTATATTGGAAGGATTTGACCAAGACTTTAGCCTTTGACTCTCAGCAGTGAGATCCTAATGTACCCTAGTTCATCATGCAATAAGCAAAATGGGTAGGAATGTGGCTAGAGGGTCAGGGGCAGACCTCTTCTTTATAGTTTGATAGTAAAAAGTTCTTGTTGTCTAAATATATAGAGGCAACTTCTTATGTAATACACTTCTAGTTTCCTTGCCTCTACTAAAGCATACACAAGATCTCAACAGGCAGATTTGTTTCAGGCAGTGACATCTTATTTAACAGGGATCTTCCCACCTTACTCAATGATTAATTTGAGTCCATCTCATCATGAGGGAAATTTGTGTTATTTTGCTGATGTATTCATACAAAATCAGACTGAACTGCCTGTGGAAGAAAGGAAGTATTTTGAGAAGACAAACATTAAGTCTGCTAATCAAGTGCTCTCCTCTGGGTCAGAAAAATTGCATATAAAAGTGGTTTGTTAAAATGAAGTTCAAAGGAAAAAAGGAAAAACTACAGCATCATACTGTATAATCTGAGATTTTTTATTTTCTTCTAAACTGTTATTTCATCTCCTCATCTACACCCATTTCCAAGACTTGCATCTTTATTGCTATTGATTATAAATTCTTTGGGGCAGAGATTGTCACCTTTGTTAAATGGGAGGAGCTCTGTTAAATGTGAGGCCCTAATCCTAGACCCTACCATAATACAAATAAACCAAACAAATTTTTTGGGGTGTCCAGATTGAGACATTTTAAGGGGCTGCATTTTCAGAGTCCAAGAATTCACTCTTTGAAAATTTGATCTTTCTAACATTTCAAGCCCTCCCACAATTATCAATCACTTCAAAATCACAGCCAATAATAATGAATTACTACTACAAAATCTACATCAAAGTTCTGTTTCTAATCCAATGATAGAGCCTGACTCTGAAGTCCTTGCTCTCATGAGGGATCCTTTGTGCGGTTACAGGCTGCATGACTGAGGCCTCCATCTAAAATATTCTCTGTGAAAATTAGTGAATATTTCATCTGTGGTTGGAAGAGCTGAATTGTTTATCACATTTCCATATACATTTAACTTTAAATTGCTCTTTGCACACCATGCATTTTCTCTAAATTACTCGAGTTCATATTTTTTCATTACCAGATGCATCACTTAATTGCTTTAAAAATGGCTGAAATAGAAAAAATGAATGTTCAAGTCTGACTTAACATTTACCAGAGTTAGTATGGCCAGACTGTCAGAGGTCCTGATATAACAGGATTGTGGGAAAAACACTATGATGATTGCAAAAATAGTATTTGTTTTCCTCTTCTTACGTAGTTTTCTTTTGAGGCATAAATTAATTTAATCTTGGCAGGACCTTGATACATTATATATAGTTAAAAGCATTATATATAATTAAATTAAAGCAACTTTTCTAAAGGAAGACATTACTGAATCTGTGTATGTGCCTATGTACAAATGCATTAGTATACAAATAGCCCATAGAATCATAGAGAAGTAAGGCTGGAAGGGACCTCCAGGGGTCATCTAGTTCAACCCCCTGCCTGAGGCAGGATCATCTCTATCCAAACCATCCTATACAAATCCATAATCTAAATTCCACATAAGACTACCAGCAACCCTGAAAACAAAACATCATACCCTAACCTTCCACAGGTAAAGTAGGGGAACTATAGCAGCCAACATCCTCCTTCTGTGAAATTGGAGAAATATAAGCTTGGAAAACTACTGTGAGGTGGATAGATAACTGGCTCAATAGGTGCAAGTATAGGGTAACTATTCATAGATTCATAGATGTAGGGTTGCAAGGGACCTAAGTAGATCATCAAGTCCAACCCTGTGCCCTGGGCAGGACAGAATACTGGGCTCACATGACCCCAGCTAGGTAATCATCAAGCCTTCTCTTAAAGACCCCTAAGGTAGGAGCCAGCACCTCTTCCCTTGGAAGTTGGTCCCAGATCCTAGCTGCCCTGACTGTGAAATAGTGCCTTCTAATGTCCAGCCTGAACCAACTCTCAAACAACTTATGGCCATTATTCCTTGTTACTCCGGGAGGTGCATGGGTGAATAGGGTCTCTCCCATTCCCCCCTGGTAAGTTTCTAGACAGCCACCAAGTCCCCTCTCATCTTTCTCATGTGAAGGCTGAACAGGTTCAGGTCCCGTAGCCTCTCTTCGTAGGGTCTGCCCTGCTGCCCCCTGATCATGTGAGTGGCCCTCCTCTGGACCCTCTCCATGCTGTCCACATCCCTCCTGAAGTGCAGCGCCCAGAACTGGATGCAGTACGCCGGCTGCGGCCTGACCAGTGTTGCATAGAGGGGGAGGATCACCTCCGTGGCCCTGCTTGTGAAGCATCTGTGGATGCATGACAAGATGCGGTTGGCCTTACTGACTGCATCCTCACATTGGCAGCCCATGTTCATCTTGGAATCGATAATGACTCCAAGATCTCTTTCTGCCACTGTGCTTTTGAGAAGGGAGTTCCCCAGCCTATAGGTATGCTGCTGGTTCTTACTGACCAAGTGCAGTACCCTGCACTTGTCAGTATTGAATCCCATCGTATTCTCATTTGCCCACCCCTGTAACCTATCCAGGTCCAGCTGTATCCTGTCCCTCCCTTCAAGGGTGGGACAGGATAAGGGATCCATGTCAGAACGGCAGGAGGTTTCGAGTGGAGTCCCTCAGGGGTCTGTCCTGGGCCTCAGGTCTCAGTGAAATCAGCAAGATAGAAAAGAGTACAGTAACTATTTAAACCAGGCAAATAGAAATCCCAATTTGATTTCTGTATTTGTAAAAGAGATGTGGTTTCCAAGTCCCAAATTATGGACTTGATGCAGGTACCACTAGGTGATATTTTGTGGCCTAAATTATGCTGGAGATCAGATAAGTTTGTTAGAGTGGCCTTTACTGGTCTTGAAATGTATGAGGTAATACTTGTGCCTGAATTGCATAGATTTCAAAACAGAAGATTGAGGTGACTGTCACTGCAGGATTCAGTTATCACAGAATTAAAAAGGGACAACATTCAAGTGAAAAGTATATTGAAAATGTGTTCTTCCTGTTTTGATTCTTTTCATTTTATCTCCTTCTCTTATGGAGCATCCAATACAATTTAATAGAAGGGTCATCACATTCTGTACAGAAATTACAAACCCAACTACTGAATTCTCAGTAGGCAAACAGCCATCACAATCTATAATACCATCTTAAAACACCAATACCAAAAATCCTATTAAGGTTTATAGCTGTTTTGAAGCAATTTCTATAGAAACATTCTTTATCCCATTAATTATATAAAATTTCTCCAGAAAGATTACCACCTCTGTACTCCACAGCTTTGTGGTTGTACTGAAAAAGATTAACCTGTCCTCTGATTTGAGTATAAATTCTACAGAATATTGATTTTAACACTTCCCTGTCCTTTCAACTAAATTCACCACATTTTCTAAACCAAAAACTTCCCTAAAAACCCAATGCTGATTTACTATTCATCAGATAAAATGAACAGAAAGCAGTAGGGAAGTTTTTGCTGCATTGGGAGAAAGGGCCTAGGTCAGAATCCCATCCAAGGCATTACCCACTTCACAGAGGCATATGTCCCATAGCTTGTTTTCTTCTACCTACATTCCATACATCTCTCTCTCTCTCTCGACTGCCAAGGGGGTCAACCTCAATGTGAAGGCTAGACAGGGGTCTGGCCAGTGCCTAAGCAATGGCCTGGAACTGAACTAACCTATTCCAGGACTCTGGTCAAGAATGTGTAAGAGAAAGGGACAGCTAACAGAGATACAGTGGTCTGGGATAGCAATTTATGTTTCCAAAAAATTCTTCAAGTTGCTGCCTTTAGTTTTGGCCAAAGACTAAAAGAGGTGAGTGAAGACACCCCTCTAACCTTATTAATTAAGGCCCAGCACCAGATGAGAATTGTTAAAGAGCTGATGAAGTCTGTTGCAAAATGGACAGCTTCTGTTAACACTCTGTCCGCGGTAGAGAACCTCGTTGGAGGTTGCCAAGTGGCTGAAGAAATCTCATAGGAAGGAGCAGAAACCTTTTTCACATAGAATGTGGGGTTGCTTGAAATATGTCAATGCAATTGAAATGAATGCTCAGGTCCCACTGTTAACATTTACCAGAGTTAGTATGGTCAGACTTTCAGAGGTGCTGATATAACAGGCTTGTGGGAAAAACACTATGTTAATGGCAGAAATAGTATCTCTTTTCCTCTTCCTACTTAGCTTTCTTTTGAGGCAAAAATTAATTTAATATTTGCAGGGTTTGATACATTGTATATAATAAAAAACATTATATATAATTAAATTAAAGCATGCCCTCAAAACATCTGGCTTACCAGTTAGAAGTTAAGGTCCTATTCTTGACTCTGCTACTGACCTTCCTTGATTGTGTTTCACTTTGGCCTATTGTAAGAAGTTTGCAAGCCGTTTTGGGAAGGTGTTGTCTCTTGCTGTGCACTTGTACAGTGCCCATAAGAGAGAGGCCTGAAATGGCCTTTATACACCATATACTATTATAGTACTATACTAGAAACCAAACTTTAAGAGGACTTCAAGCAGCCTTATTTCTTACAGTAGCATTTTCTGATACATTAATCCACAGTTAATCTCTATATTACAAAAATGTGAAGATTGCTGCACTCCACATAACATCTAATTCATTTCATATATTTTCAGTGTGTGAGAACAAAACCTGAATCCATAGAAGAATTTGTGACAGGCATCAGAAAAGGCATTGCCATTTTGGAGGGCAAACAGACTCCCCAGTAAAAGACTCACTTGATTGGAATCCAAAACACAGTAGTGCAATGTGGGGTGGATGAGCGGGGCATGTGCCCCAAGGGCTGTCAAAGGACAGGGATGCTAACAGGAGGGATAGGGTGCCTCACTCTCCCATTACACACTCAGGTTGCACTTCCCAGATGTGCATTGTAGTGATGTGGGAAATGTGTGTCATGGAGTGCAAGGTCTTCTGGGAATTGTAGTTTTGTAGAGCAACAATAGAGTTTGCTGCCTCTGGGAGGGAGAATTGACCCCTCTTTTAACCCCTGAAATCAGCATTTTTTTTGCCATCATGATATGGTGGCAAAAATGGGGTGAAAGGGCCTCTCAGCAACAGGAGCAAACTCTACTGCTGCACTACAAAACTACAATTCCCAGAATGCCTTGTGCTCCATGACACATGCTGCCTACACCTGTGCTGGTTGCTGCTCTCCCTGCTGCCTTGTAAAGGAAAGTGAGAGAGGTCTGTCCTGAGTGCCTTATTCATACACTACACCTCTGCCAAAACAAAACATTGAGATCTAGAATTAACCCTTTAAATGCATTCAGAATTTGCCAAACAACAGAAATCACAGAATGCAGCTGTGGAGGCTGCGCAGTACCCTAGCACCACAGATGCATCTTAAAAAATTTAGATGCTGTAAGAGATCTTAGGCAGGAAGGTAAACAGAGCTCAAAGTTATGAAAGAACTGTATATGGATTACACGAGCTAATCAGCACAAGCCAAGACAGCATCCAGCATATGGGAAGGAAGACAAGAAATATGGATTACACTGCTGTCCAAGTGTTTGCGGAGAGTGGGCACAGAGCAGATAAAGAAAATGGTGATACTTCTAGGTCACCAACTCTTTCATAGAACCCAAAGAAAAGTATTGAGGCTATTAGCACAGGGTAGAGGTTAGCAATTATTCCTAGATAAGATTTGTATAGACGTCAGGATGATGTTATATCATATATGTTATAAAGGACACATGAATGCCACTCAGGGATTGAAAATCTTACAGGATAACTAGAGACATTGTATACTTGCTTCCATGGGTGGATCTAGAACTTTGAAAAAGAAGGGTGCAGATGGTGAGGTTCATGGGTCCATGTAAAAGAACACATTTTTCTCCAGTTAAAAATAAACTAGAAGATTTACTAATTCACAAGGGGCCCAGGGATGTATTATTCAGTTTAAGTTTGAAGCAAATGAAAATATAACTTCATTGGAATTAGTTAGAAACAATCTACAGCAGTGTTTCTCAACTCATGGGTCATGACCCAAAAGTGGATCACAAGAACATATGAAAGGGATGTGAACAAATTTTAAAAATAAATTCTTTAAAGGAGAAAAACATGGGAAACCCTGGCTTTTCCCTTGCAGACTGGAAGAGTTCCAGCTGGCTGGGGCTCAGGCCTGGGAGTGAGGGCAGCAGATCTGGAGTGAGGGGCACTGCGTTGGAACTGGCCATTGATGTTTACAAAAGGGTCTTCATACAAAAAAGGTTGAAAAACCCACTGATTTACAGGGCTGTGAAATAGGAACTTCTAGTGAGTAGCTACAGCAGAATTTCAGAACAAAGGATAGCTTGATTGGTGGAACATTAAGACCATTAAAAAGAAGAGACCATTAAAAAGAGGAGAGGAGACCATTAACACCTGTGGAATGAAGAATTTAGAAGACATCATAAAGATTATAATGAGGATGAAATCAAGTGACTCCCTTAATGCTGCCTGCCTAGAAATGCTGCTGCCCCTGTGAAGTAGTAAACTTTAGGTTAAGCAGGAATCAAAAGGGGGTGCAAGTGCACCAGTGCACCCCCTTCACAGGAGTTAAGTAAAAAAGTGGTGCCATCAGATACCAAATCTTCTTTTCCAACGATCTCCTGCTTTCCAGTTTTTTTCCTGAACTTAGCTTGTGATTCATTTGTGCAGTCATATCAAATCAGTCCCCTGAAAGCCAAAGACAATGAGGAGGATCTAAATGCTGACAGCTGCAAGACATGATACATCAAAATAGTTACATTCAGCCAGGAATTATAAAGCATTGATGGCTTGTCTCACTGACCCAAAATTATTGGGCTGTAATAGATACCACTTGAAAACACGACCATGAATTACTATCTCTGGTTTCAACAAATTATTTTGTGGCTTTATATTCAAACTAAATCTCATTTCTGTTCACTCAGAATGCAATTAGGCATGGCATCAGTGGTAGTTTGCAACTGGAGACTGAAATAGAGAATTCTGGACATCTGTTGCTTTAAAACCCCTCAAAAAATTAACCACTCATTTTCCAACACTTCTCAATGCTTTGACCATCTGATTCCTTGACCTTTAGTGTAATCTTCTCTGAGGCCATCCTTTCTAAGGCTACAGATGGGTCTGTAGCACCACATACTGCACAGCCGCACTCATCTGTACGCAGCCTTTGAGTGATTATTTGTCATCAACTAAACAGTGTTCAACTAAACAGCACCTATAACATTAGTTCCCACTGCAGTATCCCCAGTGAATAATCATTCTTAAAAAGCACAATGAAAATGTCAAAATCAAAATGAGAAGAATGGATTGACAAAGCACTAAGACAAACAAAAGAGAAGGCTTCAAACTTTTAAGGCAAGAATGTCTTCAATTATCATGGACTAGACATACAATAACATTCCCCAAGCCTGTACCGGTTTAATTAATAGATGCATTGATGAGAAACTCTGTTCCATGTTTGTAATACAAGTATAGGACCTTGATACAATAGCACAATATCTGGCAGCAGAAGCAATAAGCAGCAGAAAAAGTGCATCATTCTTATAACTATGGAAAAAACAGCTAACAAATGGAAGATGCTGCATAAGAAGAAACAGAACACAAAGACAATCTGAAAGATAAATATACAGATTGCTAAAATGAAAAAAAATAGCTCATGCTCTCAGGCACAGGATTAATAATACAAATAGCATAAATATATTCTGAGACTGGATATTAAAAAGATATAATTCGCTCCACTTGGGAAGTAACCATTCTAACAAAGGTGATTAGAATGCATGGCAGTGTCACAAGATATCCTGAACTATATTACAGAATAAAGTGTTATCTGGGGCAAACAAATGTAGAGTTTCTGCCACTGCCCTCCCCCTCCTCTCTCCAG
>NW_017729032.1:153887744-153889887 GCF_001723915.1 Gavialis gangeticus | reverse complement strand
GCCACTGCCCTCCCCCTCCTCCCCCCCCCCCCCCCAAATATTCATGACAGTTTATAACTGCACTTATTTCTGCCATGGTAAAAACAATTCTCCAATGATGGCTTGGGCCTAGGATCCTGAAGGGCAAATAAGCAAATTGCTGAATATACCCTCTACAAACTCGCAGAAAGACATAAATTGAGATGATCAGGAGCAACTCTCCCCACTCCTTTTCAGGCCTACAAATTGCTCAACAACAGCATGGCAGGTAGGTGAAGCAACCAGAAAAAGATCAGGCTTCAATAAATAGCATCAAAAGAAGAAACCTTCTACCACACTGGAATCAAACTGACTGGGATCAGAGAGGTTCCTGCTGCATCAGAAGTTAGCCAATAACCTATTGGCTATCGTCCTCTGCAGGCTCAGGAACCTAGAGGAGAAGCCACCTGGGAGGGACCCACCACAGAGGTATGGCAGACAGTCATCTCCAGAGCCAGGGCTACTTGTGCTACCTCAGTGTCAGCTCCTTAGGTATGGCTGGGGAATAGATATGAGGCCCTGGCAGCTGTGGAGGAGGAGGTAGGAGAGGATGCCTCCACGGGAACCGATGCCACTCCAAGCATGGCACAGGCCAAGAGCTACCAGAACACCAAAAGGAGGAGACGCTGGGTTCTCGTCATTGGCGATTCCATCCTGAGTGGAACGGAGGGGCCCATCTGTTGCTCTGACCCCATGGCATGTGTGGATTGTTGCCTGCCTGGAGCTCAGATTCAGGACATCACAGAGATGATCCCGGGCTGCATCCGACCCTCTGATCATTACCCCATGGTCCTCATCCACGTGGGAACAAATGACGCAGCCAGGGGCAACCCACACCACATCATGAGTGACTACAATGCTCTAGGGGTAAAGCTCAAGGAGACAGGGGCACAGGTGTTCTTTTCTTTTACCCTTCCAGTGAGCAGACGCAGACGGCGCCATGAGACATGCACCAGCGAGGTCAACTGGCGGCTTCAGAGCTGGTGTTACCAAGCGGGCCTTGGGTTCTTGGCCCATGAACCACATTTCCACACATAGGACATGCCTGGGTGAGATATCTTTTAGGGAGAGAGAAAGCCTAAGTGCATTTTTTCTTTCAGGCTGGCTGGTCTTGTATGGCGAGCTTTAAACTAGGTTCACCGGGGGATGGGGATGCAGAAGAACACAAAGACATTTCACCGTTAATCCAAGTGACACGTACAGGTAGTACCCAGGTAAGTGATAGAGGCCAAGACAGACTTAGGAACAAGGGGGAGGCACGGGCACCTACAGGAGGCCTCAAATGCCTCTACACAAATGCTTGAAGCATGGGGAATAAGCAGGAGAAACTCACCCTCCTGCTAGCTTGCAAAAACCCAGATCTAGTGGGGCTCATGGAAACCTGGTGGGATTCTACCCATGACTAGGCAGTGGACATCCAGAGATACAGGCTGTACAGGTGAGACAGAGCAGGGAAAAGAGTGGGGGGTGTAGCGCTATACATCAAAGAGCAATACACATCCTCAGTGATCAGGTTGGGGTCAGAAAAGGGGCAAAATGAGGCGCTCTGGGTAAGAATGCAAGTGGGGCATGGGGAAAGGGACTTGATAGTGGGCATCTACTACAGACCACCTCACCAGAGGGACAAGCTGGCCCTGGAATTCTCAGTTCAGCTCACGGAGGCTGTAAAGTCAAGGGATATGGTTGTCATGGGTGACCTAAACTACCCAGACATTTGCTGGGAGGAACAGTCAGCCAGGTCCACATACATTCCTAGCTGGGATACAGGACCTCCACCTAACCCAGAGGTGAAATACCTTGCTGGACTTGGTCCTTGCCATAGGTGACAACCTGGTGAGGGATCTGTGGTTACTCGACCACCTGGGCAACAGTGGTCATTGCCTGCTGGAATTTGCTATCCAGAAGAAGGTGGTGAAAGCAAGCAACAAGGCAGAGGTCCTTGACTTCAGGCCTGACTTCTGTAAGCTAAAAAGGTTAGTAGGAGAGGCATTGGTGTCTCAGAGATTCAATAAGATGGGAGTCCAAGATAGGTGGTTGTTCCTTTAGGAGACGATCCTCTGAGCAAAAAGGGAGTCAGTCCCAATGTGCCCCAAGTGGGGAAGGAGTGCTAAGAAGCCCCCAAGTC
>NW_017729032.1:153878081-153882744 GCF_001723915.1 Gavialis gangeticus | reverse complement strand
AGGAGAAACTCACCCTCCTGCTAGCTTGCAAAAACCCAGATCTAGTGGGGCTCATGGAAACCTGGTGGGATTCTACCCATGACTAGGCAGTGGACATCCAGAGATACAGGCTGTACAGGTGAGACAGAGCAGGGAAAAGAGTGGGGGGTGTAGCGCTATACATCAAAGAGCAATACACATCCTCAGTGATCAGGTTGGGGTCAGAAAAGGGGCAAAATGAGGCGCTCTGGGTAAGAATGCAAGTGGGGCATGGGGAAAGGGACTTGATAGTGGGCATCTACTACAGACCACCTCACCAGAGGGACAAGCTGGCCCTGGAATTCTCAGTTCAGCTCACGGAGGCTGTAAAGTCAAGGGATATGGTTGTCATGGGTGACCTAAACTACCCAGACATTTGCTGGGAGGAACAGTCAGCCAGGTCCACATACATTCCTAGCTGGGATACAGGACCTCCACCTAACCCAGAGGTGAAATACCTTGCTGGACTTGGTCCTTGCCATAGGTGACAACCTGGTGAGGGATCTGTGGTTACTCGACCACCTGGGCAACAGTGGTCATTGCCTGCTGGAATTTGCTATCCAGAAGAAGGTGGTGAAAGCAAGCAACAAGGCAGAGGTCCTTGACTTCAGGCCTGACTTCTGTAAGCTAAAAAGGTTAGTAGGAGAGGCATTGGTGTCTCAGAGATTCAATAAGATGGGAGTCCAAGATAGGTGGTTGTTCCTTTAGGAGACGATCCTCTGAGCAAAAAGGGAGTCAGTCCCAATGTGCCCCAAGTGGGGAAGGAGTGCTAAGAAGCCCCCAAGTCTCAGCAAAGGCATCCAGGGATGCCTGAGGGCAAAAAAGGAGGCATACAAACAGTGGAAGCAAGAGGCTATCACCAAGGAGGATTACACCTCCATTGCTCGGGACTGCAGGGAGGCTGTTAGGAAGGCCAAGGCTGAGATGTAGCTAGGGCTGGTGACCAGAATTAAGGATAATAAAAAGTCCTTTTTCAAATACATAGGAAGTAAAAAGAAGGCACCAAGTAACGTAGGGCCCCTACAGGATAATCTGGTGATTGCAGCAAATGAAAAAGCTGACCTCTTTAACGAATTCTTTGCCCCCGTATTCCTGAACAGGGACAGGGACATTTCCCCCACTAGAATTGTGGATGGACCTAGGGGAGGCACCGCCATACCTAGGGTCAGGGACAACCTAGTTAAGGAACTTTTGGAGGGGCTGGACATATTTAAATCAGTAGGTCCAGATGTTCTTCACCCAAGGGTGCTGAGGGAATTGGTGGGAGTCATAGCAGAACCCCTGGCACAGCTCTATGAGTGCTCATGGGGCACTGGCCAGGTACCAAAGAATTGGAAAAGGGCCAATGTGGTCCCCATTTACAAAAAGGGAAGAAAGGAGGACCCCAGCAATTATAGACCAGTCAGTCTAACTCAGTCCTTGGGAAGACCTTTGAGAAAATTATCCAGGAGCACATCGACAAGGACCCAGCAGGGGAGGTAATGTCCAGGGGCAACCAACATGGGTTCATTGAGGGCAGGTCTTGCCTGACTAACCTGGTTCCTTTTTATGATCAGGTCACAAAGTCCCTGGACGAGGGTGTTGGGGTGGATGTCATCTTCTGGGACTTTTAGAAGGCCTTTGACACGGTTTCCCACAGCATTCTCTTAAAAAAACTTGGTGACTGCGGCACTGATGCCTACAGTCAGACAGGTGGCAAACTGGCTAGATGATCACACCCAGAGATTGGTGGTGAATGGGTCATTTTCAACCTAGAGGGATGTGGGCAGTGGAGTCCCCCCGGGCTCGGTCCTGGGGCCTGTACTGTTCAACCTCGTTATCAGCAATTTGGATGTGGGTATGGAATACAAGTTGTCCAAATTTGCTAATGACACCAAGCTGTGGGGTGAGGTGGGCATGCTGGAGGGGAGGGACAGAATCCAGCTACATCTGGACAGGTTACAGAGGTGAGTGGATGAGAATAGGATGGAATTCAACGCAGACAAGTGCAAGTGACTGCGTCTAGGGAGAAGGAACCAGCAACACACCTATAGGCTGGGAAACACCCTTCTTGTCAACATGGGGGCAGAAAGGGATCTTGGAGTCATTGCTGACTCCAGGATGAACATAAGCCGCCAATGTGAGGAAGCGGTCAGTAAGGCTAACTGCAGCTTGTTGTGCATCTACAGATGCATCACAAACAGGTCCAGGGAGGTGATCCTTCCCCTTTATGTGGCATTGGTCAGGCCACAGCTGGAGTACTGCGTTCAGTGCCGCACTTCAAGAGGGATGTGACTAGCACTGAGAGGGTCCAGAGGAGGGCCACTCACATGGTCAAGTGGCAGTGGGGCAAGCCCTACAAAGAGAGGCTAAAGGGCCTGAACCTATTCAACCTCCACAAGAGAAATCTGAGAGGGGACCTGGTGGCCATTTACAAACTCACCGGAGGGGACCAGCGAGAACTGGGGGAGGCTCTGTCCCCTCAGGCACCACCCGGGGTTACTAGGAATAACGGCCACAAATTGTTAGGGAGAAGGTTCAGGATGTACATCAGGAGACATTACTTTACAGTTAGGGCTGCCAGGCTCTGGAATGGGCTCCCAAGTGAGGTAGCGCTCTCTTCTACCTTGGGGGTCTTCATAAGGAGGCTAGACTGATATTTGGCTGGGGTGATACGACCACGGCACCTATTCCTGCCTGGGGCAAGGGGTCGGACCTGATGATCTTTTAGGTCCCTTCTGACCCTAAGCACTATGAAACTATGCAACTATTTCAAAACCACAACATTTGAGATAGGCCAATAATTAGAGTTTGTCAGGATTAAAGGCCCTTAAATGAGGGCCAAGAAATATATTGACAGACAGCCCTCCCCAAGAAATATACTGATAATGAAATCCAATATCTTTATTCTATTCAGGTACTTCTACCATTACTTTTGTCCATCATCATAACACTTGAAAGTCTGCAAAAGGTCCCCTTCACCTCTTCCCTGATATTCACCGCCAGAAGGATGTGAATCTGCATTGTCCACAGGACTATCCTGAAGCTGTCTCAGTGTCTCCATAATCTGAGAGTAAAACTCAAGCAGAGAACACTCTGCTCACAGGGCAACTTTATAAAAATGTATTCTCTGTAACGTAGGGTTGCCAACTCTGAATCTATTCCAGGAGATTTCTGGAACACCAACGTGCCCATGACACACAACACAAACATGCCCGTGTGTTTGCATATATCAGTTAAGGATTATGGTGTGTAGACTTTACATCAAGAAGGCAAATGCACATTACTATTACATTTTAAAAAACACTGGACTACTGTATAAATCAGATTCAAACTTAATATTTATTTGAATGAATGTCTTGTCATTTATCTCCCAGGTGACAGTCAGCAGTGGCCTGGAGATTAATATCTAATTCCTGGAGACTCCAGGGCAATCCTGAAGGGTTGGCAACCCTACTGTTAAGACCACACTGTACTGTCCATATCTATATGATTTTATACAAGGGGCATCCATAGTGCCAGGGCACCCTGACTGAGTGCTGCAAGACTCTTCCAAGGGTGCTGTAATGCCCAGCCCTCTTTAAATGATTGTTTTAGGAATAAGGACCAAATCTTGCCCAAATGAACACAGTAGCAAAAAATAATTTGCATTTCAGTGGGTTTACTTTTTTGGGGGGTGGAGGGGGAGCTGCTTTCCCAGAAAGAAATACACAGACCTTCAGAAAGCAAAGGTTTCTTTTGAATTAGTTGTCCTGTTTGGGAAAATTCCTCCATATCCAAGCAAGGGAACCTTGGATCTGCAGTTGAAGGTCTCGCACTTTAGAAACATGAAAAATCAGCAATTTTAGGATGACGATTTTGGCATCCGTGTACTGCATTTGCTGTTGCTGTGGGCTGTACAAAAACTGTTTGCATGCACAGATACAGCCTAGGAGTAAAACATGGTCAAAAGAGTGTCTTTTCCTAAGCCACATAGTAGTGGTAATTTTAAAGTCCAATTAGTAAGTCAAAATATTAATAAGTGGAGTTCCTTGATCCAGCAGGTAGCTGTAAAATTCTAGTGGAATTTATACCGTAATATTATCTTACAGTAATTATAGCTAGCTGTGGTGGAGCCTTTCTTTCAGAAGTTTCAAAGTGTTGTTCCAACATTAATAATCAGGTTCCCTCAAACACCAGAAAGGAGAGGCAAAGAATAATCCAGGAATCACTTTCTCCACAATTGAAAATACCATATATCTGGGGTGGCAATAAGTTACCATTTAACACCACATAGAACACAACCCCATAAATATGAGATCCAATGGAAGATGAAGGTGAAGTTAAATGCTAGAACCCAAGCTGAAATTTGGCCAGGAAACAGAAGATAATCCCTGTATTTTAAGAACCACGTCAAGCAGTCTGTGACCACAAGCACTTTGTTTAACAAGACATTGGACATTACAGCAGCAAAGTGCCACTTAATGCCATGTAAGCATTAACTGTATATGTAAAGGGAAGAGTTCAACCTACTGAATCCCACCACCAGACTCCTTAGGTGTCTCCAGATACTGGCTTGGCATGGCACTGTTTATTTTGTATGGTCTGACATCATAACAAGATACAAACCAGAGTCAAGTGATAGGTGGGGCCAGGCAGGGCAGCCATTGGGGGGTCTGGGGGAGTG
>NW_017729032.1:153876134-153878070 GCF_001723915.1 Gavialis gangeticus | reverse complement strand
CAGCTGGTGGGGGATGGGGCCAGGTGGGGCAGCAATTGGAGGGCTGGGTTGGGGCATGTGGGCCTTGCAGGGGGTAGCCCCTGTGGGGGCCATTTGGCCTCTGCTGGGGAGTCGTAACCCCTGTGTGGCCATAGCCCCCCCAACCGCCAGCGCTTTAACACTGTAAATATATCAATAAAACATTGCCCAACTGATCTCTGTCTCTCACTCTCTCTCTGTCTTTATAGCGGTGTTTTGTTTTAAATGTGAAGGAACATGGATTTTGAGGTATTTTACAGAGTGACTTTGGGGGGGTTTTTTATCTCGGATTTTTCAGTTTTCCAATAGGGAACACCAGAATTCACACTAGGGAGGGCAGTGGTAGGACCCTGCCTGCTCAGAGCTGGCATCTTGGACCCAGCTCACTGTGGCTGACCTCCTGGCCAAATGGGGCCAGGAGGACATGCCTTCACAGTACAAAGAAGGCCACCACACCTAGAACATCTTCCAGGCAATAGTTGCCCAGGAAACCAGGCAGGGGGCACACATGGCAGTAGTGCCACACAGAGGCCAACCCTGCAGCCACAGTCCATTGGCAGCTGGCCCAGAGAGGCAGATGCCTCTACTGGCCGTGAAGTCCCCATCCAGGTCTGGCAGGTGTGCAGCAGGTCACAGCCAGGCAGCAGCCCCCACTGCCTGACTGCTGCAGTGGGTAAAGGGAACAGGGAACTCTCAGAACTGCTTCAGCAGTCCAGCTGGCACAAGGGGAAGTGTCCCCAGGTACAAGTTGGCCGGGCCCCAGAAGCTCCTGAGAGCAAGTAGCCCTGAGCTACTTGCCAGGGTGGCTTTTTGTACTGCTGGGGCCAAGACAGGGCAGTTTTTATACTGCTGGGGACAGCACAGGTGCTGGCGCCGGGCTCTAGATCCCCCTGGCTCCAGATCCAGGAGGAGCCAGGAGGGTTATTTTGCCCCACGTGGCACAATTTGCCCCACACCAAAGTGCATATCTGGGCATGTGCACTGAGGCAAAAAGCCCTGGCTCAAATTTGCACTGCTTCTATTTGAGCTGTTGCAAGACCACATCCTTGCATATGTGGACGCGCCCATGAAGGTGAGGCATTTTAATTAAAGTGGCTGTCTGGGAACAGCTCTAATTAAAATGCACACCCCCCAAGCATGTGTATAGGCAGTCTTGGGGTTTAAAGTGTACCTAGAATGTTCTAAGTGTCATTTCTGTCCACACCCTTGCTACCCATTGAGAACCTGTTAAAAAATAAGGGCTTTAGGAGAAAATACTGTTTTGTAGCACTGAGTTCAATGGATGTTGGGCTTACTCACAGAAGAAATGCAAATCAAACCACCTCATACTGATTCAATGAATCAAGTTCATCCCTATTATAATTCCATTAAAACTTTCTGTTGTTAAGGAATGAATTTGGCTCAAGAAGTTTTTCTGGTTTTTTCCCTTCAACATCCATACATGAATAATTTACATAAGATGAGTTTGAGTACTCAGATGTAATCTTTTGTATGCCTCTCCAGTGCACTGGAATAAGTATCTTTTCTTCGCAAGGTAGTACAGAGAAAGATCATGTGTTTGACTAAGAGTCATTCTTTAGCCTTTCAGTGAGACATAGAAGTTTACTGTTGTGTTTAAGATGTTATTCCTTCTAGCTTCAAATTATTTTTTTCAGCCAAGTTAATGCTAAAGTTGCAATCATTTCTCCTGGGACCAGTAATATGTGAAGGCATGGTTTTTACAACAACTTCTTCTTTGTAGCACTTGCAGGGCTTTAATAAATTATCTGTCATTCAATACATTCTTTAAATTGTTTATCATTATTAATTAATAGGGACCTACCAAATTCCTGGTGGAAGTAAAGTTGGATTCTTTAATCTTGCATGTTCCCTCATATGCATCTTGTACTCTTGCCCCCCCCCCCCCCCCCCCCCCCCC
>NW_017729032.1:153858414-153876112 GCF_001723915.1 Gavialis gangeticus | reverse complement strand
CCCGCTGATAAGTGAAGGACCCTGTCGCTCCCTCCTGATCATGAGGAAAGCTACAACCACTGTTTTAAACATGGCACTTTTTTTGCCTCCACGCCAGTCAGCAGCAAACAGCAGGGCCATCTGGGGCCCCTCAGCCAGTCAGTGGCAGGAGGCAAAAAACAGTAGCAGGCTGAACTGCCCTGATGTCTACCCTGAGGTGTGCGTGCAGTCACTGCCAGCATGGAGCTGATGCCAGAGCTGTGGAGCCCGGCACAGGTGTTTGCAGCTTGCCCACTGCTTGCTGCAGCTGCCCAGAGCCCAGGCTGGCTACAAACAGCTGCGCCGGGCTCCAGAGCCCTGCTATCAGCTCTGTGCCAGGAGCAGGGGAGAGACTGGGGTTGCACTGCCTGAAGCCCCTCCCCCACCACCCATTCCAAAGCACATGTGTACGCACCGTTACAGAGCTGATGCTGGGGCTCCAGAGCCCGGCACAGCTGTTTGCAGCCTCCTGGCTGCAGCCAGCCCCAGCTCTGGGTAGCTGCTGCCAGCTGGGAGCCCAGCCTGCTCCCAGCAGGTAGCTGGGATGCTGCAAGCCCTGCAGGGAGTAGCCCAGGATCCAGAAGCTACCCATAGCCAGGGTTGGCTGCAGCTGGGAGGCTACAAACAGCTTCTGTCTCCTGGCCCTAATAGGTGCAGTGCCAGCACCTGCTGCCTTCCCAGAACCTGGGGCTGGGAGACAGCTGGGGCCGGCGTGGGAGGGCAGCAGCTGTTTGTAGGCTGGCTCTAGCTGGCCTCGACTCTGGGTAGCTGCTGATAGCTGTGGAGCCTGGGCTGCTGCCATGGAAGCCCTGCTGCAAGCAGCTTGGGCTCCATGGCTATCAGCAGCTACTCAGAACCCAGAGCCGGCCCTGGCCCCAGCTGCTTCCTAGCCCTGGGCTCTGGGGAGGCAACGCATACCAGCAATGCTCCCCGCTGTGCTGCCCTGGCTGCTTCTGCAAAGCAGCGTTGGAACCCGGCATGGCAGGACACAGTGGTGGCACAGAAAGCTGCCTGCTCCTCACTTACCTGCCACACTTCCCCTGCAGGCAGGGACAGCAGTGAGGGGCACAACCCTGCGCTGCTGCCTATGCTGCTCCTGTGCACACAGGGTAAATGTGGCAGGGCAGTGGGGAGCTCAGAGCAACCAGCTTTCTGCACCCTCCCCCCACTGTGCCGGGTTCCAACGCTGCTTTGCAGAAACGGTGAGGGCAGCACAGCAGGGAGCATTGCCAGTATGTGCTGCCTCCCCAGTGCCCACAGTTGGGTCTGGGGCTGGGAGGCAGCTGGGGCAGAGGCAGAGAGGCAACAGATGTTTGGAGCTGGCCCAGGTTCTGGGTAGCTGCTGACAGCCACAGAGCCCAGGATGGGGGGCAGGGGCTTTGGGTGGGGGAGTAAGGGGCACAAGCAGGGCATCCTGCCATCGCCTGGAAGATGTTCCCAGTGTGGTGGCCTGCTTTGAACTGTCAAAGCATGTCAAAGCATGTCTTCCTGGCCCTACCTCCAACTGGATCCAAGGTGCCAGCTCTGACCAGGCTCCTCTGCCTGAGTCCTGCCACTTGGCTCCTTACCAGGAATTTGAAAACTGAAAAATCCGTGATAAAAAAAATCCCAAAATCATCCTGTAAAATACCCCAAAATCCATGTTCTTCCACAACTAAAACAAAAGACCACTATATACATATAGCGAGAGTGTGAGAGACAGAGAGACAGCGATCAGTTGGACAATGTTTTATTGATATATCTACAGTGTTAAAGCAATTTGGAAGCCTACCGGTGTCTCTATCATCGTAATAAAGTGAATTCTAAATACATATATGTTTTGCTGCCCCACAGAGGGGCTACAGCCCCAAACCACAGATAACAGCCCCCCATAGGGGTCACAGCACCTCCACAGGGGCCACAGTCCCCAAAAGGGACACAGCATGGGGAAAATTTTGTCATTGCCACATGTGCCTCTTGCAGCATCTCAAAGGGCTTTGAGATGCTGCAAGATGCACGTGCATGCTCATCTGGATGCGCCCCATGTGTATTAAGCCCCCACCGGTTTAAAAATGGCTGCTGAGGTGGCTTTATCTAAGTCTTGTCACATGAGGTTTAGATAAAGCATCTCATGTCCATGGACATGGACATGTGGTATTTCATTTTCATCACAGAAGTACGTGGACTTTGGGCTCCTTTTTTAAATCTGAAAATTGCAGATTTTTTTTAATCAGAGAAAACCAGGATCCCTGCACATCACAATGAAGCCATGCTGGAGCATTCTAATTGGAATGTGGAGTAGACTTGATTAACCAAGTCTGCTGTAATGCATTCTAATTAGAACATGAACCAACACATATAGCCACCCCAACAAGAGTCTAGATGTACTTACCACTTTATACTAGTTTGAACTACCCGAAACATTTCAAAAGTACAGTGGGAAAAGCAAGTATTATTCTGGGCTGGTTCAGTGTTATGTATGGACACTGAGCATTCCAAGCCTAGTGTCTGGTTGGTCCTCCGGGCATCCCAAACAGCACTGCTCCTCATTCTCCCAAACCCATGTAGGGCAATGGGGCTGCTCTGGGATGCAAGTAGGACTCTACTGCCCAAAGCCTACAGGGCCTGGCAACCTCTCCACTCCAACCCTCTGCCCCTATCTGGGTTTTCCTCTACCTTTAAAGGAATCCTTGGGAAATAATTGGCACTAGCCCCCAGAAGGCATGATGGTCTGGGAACTCCACCATCCTTGGTAACATTTTGGCAGCAGTGCATTCCCTAAAAGATATGGGTTCTACTTAGAACTGATTTCATGACTTGTTATCACCCCCCTGATTCCTGCTAATCTCGCTCCACTCCACAAGTGTTAACAATCCTTTCTCCTTTTTAATGGTCTTGGTGCTCCATTATTCAAACTATGTTTTGACTATTTTGTGCCTAGTGTCTTGTGTTTTTTAGCTTCATATACAGTTTTGCAAATTAGTGCACATTCCAATAATTATACTTGTTTTTGTTTTAATCTTAAACTAAATCACATCGTGCTACCCCCCTAGCATATTAGTAATGCTTCTATTTTCTCTTTAACTGGAGAAAAATGTGTTGTGTTATATGTGATGTGCCACACCATCTGCACCCCTCATTTCAAAATCTCAGATCTGCCCATGCAATTCTGAACCAGTTCCTGATCAGCAATATTCTTGGAACAGTTCAAGTGTTATGTCTGTCCATACCCTAAGTCTAGATGGAGTCTGAGAAGGAGGCTTTCCATACCAGGCATTTTAAGCTGCTAATGTTGGACATCTGTGTTTAGTGACCTGATTCTTCCTCTCTAAGAGTGGAACTGGCAAGAATCGTAAACAAGAACATTTATATATGGTAAAACCAATGACAGAAAAGAATCAGGACCTGTAGAGAAGACATTCAAGGACCCAGGAAGAAATTATGTGCCTTACCTGTCACAGGCCAGCTGGGCACTGTGAGCATATAAGTTTAGTTGCAGACTGACTGGGTGCTGGAACTGTACCAGCCACTGGGCTGTTTGGTTCGGGATCAAGGCAGCAAAGTTGGGAGTGAAGCAAAGGCAAGTTTATTATAGCTTACACACACACACACAACAGTTAACAGAAAGATAAATGTAATAAGCAGATAATGCAGTATTAAAAAACTGATGGTAAATAATAACAACAGATACAACAGATAGATGGATCTATTCTGTCACAAGCCAACCGGACACTGAGAGGGTATCAGCCAGTGGGCTGTTCAAAACAACAGACAGACAGACATGGGTTGGCAACTTATCGATAGCCCCTCAATTCCAGGTGTGCACCAAGTGATTCCAGCGAAGTCAGGCGTCCCCAATCGACGCTGTCGGAGGGATTGCCAGGGAAAGTCCCTTGATCAGGATCCGATCCTCACTCACACTGGGAGTTCGGAGTCTGGGCTTAGAATAGTGATGACCATTCTGTTCCCTCCTTCCTGCTGGTCACCCGACGCACATGCTTTTTATACCTAGTCTTATGCTAATCCATTGGCTTTAGAGCCACTCACAATCTTGCCCTATAGCTGTTACCCTATGGGATTGAAAGGTGTTAAAAATTATCATAAAAGGTTACTACCCAGACTTGGGTTTATCCAATAAGCAAATTACAATGTAGCACCTTTAGATTTGAAATTGACATTACTCTGCCTAAGCCCAACCCCTTTTAGGTTTCTCTGAATATGTTTTCTTGGGACGTGCTTTCCTGGAATGCGTTGGGTGTGCCAGGTGGTTGGATCCAGTTTTTATCGTCAAGGCTGAACCCTGAGCAAAAACTGATAGGTCAGCTAATCTTGCAGCTACAGCTTTGCCTTTGGGGCCCAGTCAGTTGCACAAACAGTTTGATCATTTTGGTTAAACTTATGACAGACAAGTTACATTTGCGGGTTACAAACTTACAAGCTTAATATTAGGCAAAAATTCCAAATGCCTCCAAGAAGCACATATTTATTGCTTATTAATCTCTCTGGTTCTGGCCATCACACTTACCAAAATAGATATCCAATGGGCATTAAGTATCTAATAACAATCTATACCCTCAGAAGTCTCACCTTGTATCTATTAGGTTATAATGAAATAACCATAAATAATGACCAAGAAATAATAACTTACCTTTTCAAATGTTTGTGACCCTGAGCTCCAAGCCTTCAATTGGTATATATCAACATAACCACTGGGGAATCAATGAGGTCATTCTAATTTGCACTAGCTCAGGATTCAGTCATGTACTTCAGTATCAAGAGACGTTAAGTTCATACAGACTTCTAGGAGACTGCTATAGTTCCCAAATACAGGGCAAACGAGCTTTAGTATGGGAGAAATTTTAAATTTCCCAGTTTGTATTGTTCTAACAGTTGTTAGCTCTGAACTTCTACATTGTAGTAGCGACCTTTTCTCCCAGCTGCCCTAGTTTGATTGTTCTCCGTGAGCAACAAAGCTCTATAAAATAATCATAGGGAAACTCAAAGCCAAAGGACACTCCCCTGATTTCATTACCAAGGCAAAACCCTGATGTTTCAGTGAACCTGGGCAGCAAGG
The DNA here is from genome assembly GCF_001723915.1 of Gavialis gangeticus. Lineage (NCBI taxonomy): Eukaryota > Metazoa > Chordata > Crocodylia > Gavialidae > Gavialis > Gavialis gangeticus. The sequence goes on along the minus strand of NW_017729032.1, from coordinate 153,871,041 downwards.
AAATAGTGGAAAATCAAGTGACACTCAGTAAAATTTGCTTTGAGATTTGGGGTTTGTTGGAACACATATATTTAAAGGAAAACGTCTTGACAAGTCAGTCAGTGGGCGAAGCTACAAGAGATGCTATTTCACCGTAGCAATGAGCTGTGGTGATGTAGCTCCATGCTATGGCAACATAGCATTGGCAGGCACTAACTGTGACACCACCACTACTGCGCAGCAGCAATGAACGGTTGTGCAATAGCTCACTGCTACCGCACAATAGGGCCAAAAACAATCTCTGTGCCACCAGAACTGTGAAGTACTTTAGTACTTGCTTTAGCAAGTACTGAATGACTGTGCAGTACCAACTGCAAAGTCAGGGTCATGTGTAGATGCTCCCAGTGAGAATAGAAATTGGGGGTGAAAGGGTTCCTGTGAACCTCTTACAATGAAAACACAGAGCTTGAGAAATTTCCACTACGTCCTGCTTTTAAGAGGTTTTGGAGATCAATAATCAGAGTTGAAAGCACTTGGACCATGACAAAATTGAACCCATCATGGGAATGAGATGCAGTTGCCTTTTACAAAAGGTGTTTCATCCTATCATGGTTGTGCATAAAAAATACAGAAAATGAAAGCAAGAGTATACAGGCAGGCTAAACTTGTTCTCATTGAAATCAAAGGAAAATATCCTATTGATTCTGGAATGAGCAGGATTGGGCTTGTCACGTGTAATTTAAAACCTTTGAGGGACTGCTGAAGTCATTAATTTTAAAAGCAACATCACAATACAAACCATTACAGACTAAACTTTCACAGAACGTATTTTGAGCATCTAATACAATACAGTGCTATTGCTTATACAAATAAATAGCTGTATTTGTTTGAGAGCAACCATTGCACTCATAGATAAGGAACTATCACCGGCATGTTGCTTATGCAAGCACTCAGCCACATCACTGAATCATTTCTATAGTACAGTCAGTTCACAGAGGACTAGAGAGCAAAGCAAATAAAAGGTCCCCCTTCAGGAGGTTTACAATTACAGAACTCAAAGGGGAATGGAGAACACACACTGAGCAGTGCGTGGCCATTGTAAAGGGAATGGTTTGTGGAATAGGTCGGACTGGAAAGTTTTGATGTAAAGAAGGAAATTGGAGATTAGATAATGGGGCTCATTTGAGCACAGCTATGAGAGTGGCAGAAAGAACTGAAACTTTATTGGGTGATGAAGGAAAAGACTGGGAGATAAAATGTAGAGCTGGGGGTGGGAATGTGAAAGACAGTGAGGATGGCAAGGCACAGAATTTCACATAAAAATATTAGGTGTGAAAAGAGCATTTAAAAAATACAGAAAATGGTTTTTGTGTTCTAAACAATGTTCTGTGTGATACTGACACATACCCCCCATACACACATTTCTATGCCCAGTGTTGCATTAAGTGTCCTATAACAACCTTGCTCCCATTCATTCAAACAACGTATTTTCTTTTCTTCAGGAAAAGAGAATACAATAAAAAGCACTTCCAAATGTACGGGGTTGAATAAGATAATTACAGAGTTAAGGAGAGGTGTTCAGATGACAAAGGTCAAATTAGATGGGTCCTGTTTGACTGGTGAAAGAAATCCTTTTTTTTGCAGAAAGACTGACTATAGAAATAATATTTTTACCTTCTTATTCATTCTGTTAGTCAGACCTCAGGGGTTTTTAACACTGAAAAGCATGTGCTTATTTCTGCAGGAGGAACGCCCAACCCCTAGTTAGAGACAAAGTGGCTTAACATGTCAAGAAAAGTGGGAAGAAAAAGAATTGTTGCATATTTCTTAAACCTCTTCTTTTAAAAACCAATATGTCACTTCTTTTTTTCAAAGTTAGCATTTTATGACAATCAAGTATTACTGAATCTCTTAAAATCAATAAATCATAAACTTTCGGACTAGATGATCTACTCAGGTCCCTTCCAACCCTAGAAACTATGAAACTATGAAACTCTTAAAACTTTTCTTATCGGGATACCTAAAAGCACAATACAACAGAAAATTACAACAACTATCCCTGTTCTACAGATGGGAAATGAACGTGAAGTGATTTGTCCAAGGTCACTCAAGTTGCTGAGGAAGGACACTTGATGCCCAGAAGGCTGTCCGACAACTCTCCCAATTACGTATTTGGTCCAATAAAAGATATCACAAAATAGCCTTGTCTCTCATACATTTCCTACACATCAGTGCTGTTCAATATCTTCATCAATGACCTGGATGAGGGGGTGAAAAGTCCATTGGCCAAGTTTGCGGATGACACCAAGATATGGGGTTGTGCGGACACACCTGCAGATAGGATGCAAATATAAGCAGACCTAGATAGGCTGGCATGTTGGGCAGAACAGAACCAGATGAGGTTCAACATAGAGAAATGCAAAGTGCTGCATCTGAGAAGGAAGAACCCCCAGCACACCTACAGGCTGGGCATTGCTAACCTGACCACTGACCAGCACTACAAATGAAAGGCATGTGGGGGTAACAATAGACCCCAGCATGAATATGAGCTGGCAATGCAACGCAGTAGCCACTAGCGCCAATAAAATTCTGGCATGCATCAACTGATGCATCACCAGTAAATCCAAAGAAGTGATTCTCCCGATTTACTCAACATTGGTGCAGCCGCAGCTGGAGCATTATGTCCAGTTCTGGGCGCCGCACTTCAACAAGGATGTGCTAAAGCTTGAGAAGGTCCAGAGAAGGGCCACCCATATGATCAGGGACTTGCATGGCAAGCCATATGAGAAGAGGCTGAGGGCGCTCGGACTCTTCAGCATAAAGAAAAGAAGGCTGAGAGGGGACCTGATTGCGGCTTACTGCTATATCAGAGGCATATATTGGGGGGGGCTCAGTGAATAACTGTTCACCAGGGTGCCCTGGGAGAAAACCAGAAATAACGGCCACAAACTCGTGGAAGATAGTTTCAGGCTGAACATTAGGAAAAACTTCTTTACAACTAGGGTGTCCAGTCTATGGAACTAGCTCCCCCAAGAGATGCTGCAATCATCTACCCTAGAGGTCTTCAAGAGAAGACTGGAAGGTCACCTGGCTGGGGTTGTCTGACCCCAGATGTCTTTCCTGCTCCTGCAGGGGGCTGGACCCAATGATCCTTCAGGGTCCCTTCCAGCCCTATGTATCTATGATCACAGCTACAACACTCCAGTCCTACTACAACACGTTAGCCTCCAAATTTACAAAATTACCAGGCAGAGGAGTGTATAGGAAACAATGCTGCTACTTTCAGCTCCCCATACTATCATCTACAGAAAACAGGTAGCACAGTACTTATGACAATCAGTCTTCTTAATGATTTATGGCATGTGGGGAAGAGGAAGCTAACCGAGCCATCTTCTTCAGCAGTTCCTCTCAGTCAAGGATGATTGTCTTCCATAATTGTCTTATCTGTGTGTCCGAAGATGGCTGATGAGGCCTATCTGGGATCGCCAGAACCATACACAGGTACTGAATGTCTATGTGGAGGTCAAAAGGTCTGCAGAGATGTCCCCCATGTATTCTCAGCTTGAATGTGATTTGACTGTAAATGTCTCTCCAACAGAGAAAAATATAATGGCAAGCCCCTTGGAACTTACAGTTTACAGAAGAGTAAATTTCCAAGGTAGGAAAAGTGTTGTCTTTGAAGAAGCCACCAAGGAAAAACAAGTATCATCCAGTAGGGGACAGCAATGAGGACTTCTAGCAACACACTTTACAGCTATTGTACTTCTATCAGCCTTAAAATGAGCTTCTACTGTACTACAATACTCCACACACATTTATCTTTTAACTTGCCTCTCATGACAAACCTTTCTCTTTGTATAAATACAGACATCCAAATATCTTTTGGACATTTTCAGCAAAATGCCAAGCAAGAAGACATGTTGGTTGATATATCTTCACCAAAGGAAATTAATCAATATTTTATTAATCCACATGATGGTTGATCCATTAGCAGGTGAGCAAAAAGAAAGAAAGATGTTTCTTGTGCAACACAGAGAAAAGCTAAAAGCTTTTTCCATAAGAAAAAACTTGCTCAAATCCAACATACTTTATGAAGGCCACTAGTCTCAGTGCCAAACCCTGCTAATGAGTCCTGGAAAATCCTTTTGACAGTCTGTGGTCAAATACTGCTAATCACAGATTAAAGTCTTCCCGTTTGTGAGCAAATAAATACCTTTCTTGGATCTCATGACAATCTACACTGACTACGAGTTCAAGTAGGTCAGTATCCTAAAAGAAATAACTAAAAATATAATTTTCAGGTTCCTGATTGCTTCCTCTAAATTATTCACAGAAGTTGGGAGGCACTAAAATAAGAATAAGTATATTCTGTGCGTGTAAAAATATATGTATATAGAACAAGCATATTCAAATGAAGATAGGCTAATAAATCCAAGTAGTTATCTTCTGTGTTTGCCACGTTAAAAAATTCCAATAATTATATTAATATGAAACCAAAAAAATGGTGATCTTCACCAGCCTTTGAGCAAGGAGAAAAAGAAAGACTCCTGTTCTCTTTCTATTTAGTATTGGCTTTATTTTAGCCAAGCCTATTTCATTTTCATTTGTACATGTACAGAGCTGCAGGGTGGAAAATACTTGTCATTTACAGGAGCTTGAACTGACTTAGGTCATAGCCTTCACACATTAAAAACTACTTTTTAAAATTAAAATAAGATGCAGAGCACTCACCACATAAAAAAAGAGTGTGTTCTTGCCCTTAAAAGTCTTGCCAACTAAGTCTTGGTTTATATGACATTACTTGAATTTATATCGCTTTCAATAAACAAACCATAAAGTGTGGCAGCAGCAATCTGACTTGTTGCCATGCACTCAAAATAAACACACTTCACACAGGGTGCCTGGGATATAACTATTGCAGGAAATGTGACCCAAATGTAACAGAAATTGGGTAAGGTAGATTTGAAATACAAATGGAAGGAAAACACCGTTAAATTGGTAAATCTGGATCGCAACTCCTGAAGTTCAGAGGCCTCTTTAATTATTAACTATTATTATTTGTAATGCTGTAACATCTGAGAGGCCAAGTCCTGAATCGGCCTCAGTATGCTGGGCACCGTACAAACACAGACCAAAAACAGAGTGCTCAATACGCTATTACAGTATTATTAACTACGGTAGGAACAAATAACTATATAAAAAACCTATGCTGCTCTTCAGAACAAATGCCATCAACTTATTAATTTCCCCTTTCTGTCTCTTAATTAATTTTCCCCCCAGCAATGGCCCTTATTTTATTTTTCTTTCTTCATTCATTCAATTAGTATATTCAGATGTGAGGGTAGAGGAAGCTCCTATAGTGCTGTGGTATGGGGTTTAGGATTAGCAGCCTGAAATAAGATTGCTACTAATCTTCAGATGCCTTTTGGAAAGTCACATGAGAAATGGCAGTACAGCTGCCACCAAGAAGAGAGGTATCTCAACTGCAGGGCTGGGCTTTAAAAAAAGAGAGCCTAGAAAACAAAAATAGTTTGGACAGAAAAAAAATCTGAAACCCACCTATGAATCAGGAAATATGAAAATAGCCTAACAGTGTGATAGTGTCACAAAGAACTGAAAGGGTTAGTCCAACCAAAAACATGCATTAACTGCATATCCTCAGAATAAAAACAAATCACCTCCCAGACTTCCTAGGACAGTTCTTGACAATGGTTTTGATCTTTTGACCTTGACTATGATTTTGGCATAGCAATGAGAAGAGAAAAAAATAGTTTTAAGGGAATGCCCTTAGGCAAGAAGTGCTATTCTACCCATTGCTCTGCACAGAGACAATGAGGCAAAGGTGTAAGTAGATGTAATGGTCTACTACTCAAAAAAAAGCTACAGACAGAATTACTGACAGGTGAAATTACAATTTGAGGAAGGTCTCAGTACCCAGTCCACAACTTCAGCATCAATGTAAAAAGCACAGACTGATTCCTTTAGTTGCGGTACTGTATGAAGAGTCAGGGAAAAGTCAGCATATAAATGTTTCTGCTATTCTGGGGTAGACAAGACCAGATGTCTATACTATATGCTAATACAGATTCTATTCCACTGGTCATTTATCAGAATCATTTCACTACACTGAGGAGAAAAGATTCTCACAAAAACTTTTAAAATAGTCTGGAATCACTGTAATTTAAACAATCATCCATTTTTCTTCAATAAAGAAATCCTAGGCTTGAACCTTAGCTTCATGAATTGCTGATGAATAGACCTGATTGAAAGGAGGTATGTTGATTCACACTAGCTGAGGATCTGCCCCTGTCTTTTTTAGAGGGGCACCTAATCCTCATCAGCAGGAATTTAAGTCTTTGAATATGTAGGAAGAAAAGACAAACCAATGGAGATGGTATTAGTGGACAGTAGGCACCTGGGGAGTCTTTCCATTGGTTTGATCTGAATCTTTCTGGATCAAGCCCTTGCTGACCATGTTAGTCTAACTTAAAAACTTCCAAATGATGGAAATTACAAATCTCTAGGTAACCTGTCCCAGTGCTTAACTATCCTCAGACTCAGAAAATCTTTCTGATCATCAAACCTAAATCTCTTGCAACTTCCACTCATTACTTATTGTCCTGTCCCCTGCAATGGCAATAAGAGAAGACAAAGAGAACAACAGATCACCATCCTCTCCTTAAAAAACCTTTTTTATTTGTACACCTTGAAGGCTATTATCATCCTGAATCTATGCAGAGGCTCAGAACCAATTACACCCAAGGTCTCATCCAATTGAACAGTTCTATGATTCCAAGTCTCCTCTCCATCTTTTCTTTTCCAGACCAAATAATTTCAAGTCTTCTAAGATTTCCTCATATGTCATATTTTCTAGATCTCTTATTATTTTCCTCTCGACTTTCTCCAATGTGTCCACATCTTATTGAACTGCATTATTCAATACTAGGTGTTCATCACCATATAAGTAGTAACTCAAAAACTCCATAGTACATTGGAATTATTTTAAAAGCACTCCATTTCATATTATTTTCCTAAAAGCCAAACAAGGTAGTTACCTCACTGCATCCCATTGTCCCCCTGCTTTACTTGGGATGCATCTTTACTTGGGATGAATCAGGGGGCTGGACCCTGTCTTTTGAGGTCCCTTCCAGCCCTAATGTCTATGTAATGTCTATGAAATCTTGTTCTGTCTGACTTGACTGTGTAATTTTGCTAATAGGCTGGACAATGGATTTGTATAAGATGGTACGAATAAGGATGATCCTATGTATGGTGGGAGGTTGCACTAAATGACCTCTGCACTAAAAGGTCCTTCCAGTCCTACTTTTCTATGATTCTGTGATTTTATGATCTCTGCCCAACTGGAGAGCTATAAAGCATTCAAAAGATGAATTACCCAAGTTCAGTCAAAAAAGATGAAGTCCCTTTATGAAGCATATTCAAGTAATAACTATACTGCATACGAGTCACAGGGCCAATTTCATTGTGGCTACATTTAATTTATGAATAGCAGACAGGAGTGAACAACAGGTGTTAACTTGAAGGAAAACCCAGCATACTCTAGAGCATTTTCTATAGATTTCATAGATTTCTAGGGTTAGAAGGGACCTATTAGATCATCCTGCTCTGGGCAGGAAAGAGTGCTGGGGTCAAGTAACCCCAGCCAGGTGCTTGTCTAATCTCCTTTTGAACACCTCCAAGGTAGGGGAAATCACCACCTCCCTTGGAAGCCCATTCCATATTTTGGCAACCCTCACCATAAAGAATTTCTTCCTGATGTCCAATTTAAATCTACTCTCTTTCAGTTTATGGCCATTGTTTCTCCTTCAGTTTATGGCGATAAGGGGTACCCTGGTAAACAGAGTATCCCTTATTCCATGCTGACCTCCCACACCCCAATGAATTTGTAGACAGCCACAAAATCACCTCTCAGCCTTCTCTTACAGAGTATGAAGAGATTCAGGTCTCCCAATCTGTCTTCATAGGGTCTTACCTGCAAGCCCTCAACCATATGAATAGCCCTCCTCTGAACCCTTTCCAGGTGATCCACATCCCTCTTGAAGTGCAGCGCCCAAAACTGGACACAGTACTCCAGCTGTGGCCTGACCAGTGCCTCATAGAAGGGAAATATCACCTCCCTAGACCTGCTCGTGTTGCACCTACTAATGCATGAAAGAGTGTGGTTAGCCTTACTTATTACTGGATCACATTGGTGACTCAAGTTCATTTTTGCGTCAACTATGACTCTGAGATCCCTTTCCACTGCTGTGCTACATAGAATGCTACTTCCAAGTCTATAGGTGTACTGGTGATTCTTTCTCCCCAGGTGCAGCATTTTGCACTTACCTTTGTTAAACTGCATCCTATTCTGATCTGCCCACTTCCCCAGTCTGTCCAAATCTGCCTGAATTCGCTCCCTACCCTCTAGACTGTTTACTATACCCCATAGTTTGGTGTCATCTGTAAATTTGGACAGAGTACTTTCTACAACCTCATCCAAATCACTGATGAAGATAGTGAACAGTACTAGTCGAAGGACAGAGCCTTGGGGGACACTACTGCCCACATCTCTCCAGGTAGAAACCGCCCCATACACCAGCACTCTGTGTGCGTCCCATAAGCCAGCTTTCCACCCACCTGACTGAAAACATCCACGTCATAGCTACTTAGTTTACTTGTAAGAATTGGTTGCAATACTGTATCAAAAATCTTTTTAAAATCCAAGTAAATAACATCTACCTCTACTCCTGCATCTAAGCACTTTGTGACCAGGTTAGTCAGGCAGGATCTGCCTGCTATAAACCCATGCTGCTTACCCCTTAACATTGTATTACCTGCTGGCCCCCCACAAATTTGATCCTTTATGATTTTTTCTAAGGTCTTGCTAAGAACAGAGGTGAGGCTAACCAGCCAATAATTACCTGGGTCCTCCTTCCTCCCCTTCTTGAAAATAGGGACCACATTGGCCCTTTTTCAGTCCTCTGGGACCTGTCCCAAGTGCCATGAGTGCTCAAATAGTTGCACAAGTAGCTTCACTATGACACCGGCCAATTCTTTTAGTACGCTTGGGGGAAGATCATCAGGGCCTGCCGACTTAAATATGTCCAACCCCTCCAAGTGCCCCTTCACTACGTCAGTGCTAACTGCTGGTGGATTGGTATCCTTCTCAAGCCAGACTAAAGTCTCATTGGGAGGTGTGTTTGTATCAGTGTCCAGGAACACAGATGCAAAGAAATCATTTAAGAGCTCAGCTTTGTCCATCCTATCTATTATAAGTTGCCCTAGTCCATCCTGTAGTGGTCCTATGTTACCTTGTACCTTCTTCTTGCTCCCTATGTACTTAAAGAAGGACTTTTTGTTACCCCTAACCTTTGTTGCCACTCTGAGTTCTGTTTTGGCTTTGGCTTTCCTCACTGCTTCCCTGCAAGTGCGAGCCAAGCAGGTATACTCCACCTTGGTGGCTGCCTCCTGCTTCCACAGCCCACAAGCCTCTCTTTTCTCCCATAGGCTCTCCTGGATTTACCTGCTCAGCCAAGAGGGTTTCTTGGCTCTTTTGCCTCCCTTTATGTGTCCTGGAATGGTACCCCTCTGTGACTATAGGATCAGTCCCTTGAGGAACTCCCACCCTTCCTGGACTCCCAACTCATCAATGTTTTTATCCCTCAGCCCCACTCTAATCTTCTGAGCTCATTGAAGTTGGCCTTCCGAAAATCTAGAACTTATGCCCTACTATTTATCTTTCCCACCTTTCACCAGATAGTGAATCCTATCAGCAGGTGGTCACTATCTCCTAGGTTACCTTGTACCTGAAGATCCCCCACCAAATCCTCCCCTGTGGTCAGCACCAAGTCAAGTGAGGCATTTCCCCTAATGGGACTGCATACCTCCTGTGTTAGGTGCAGGTCCTGTATGTAGGTTAGGAACCTACGTGAACAGGCAGACCTAGCCAACTGCTCCTCCCAGCAGACGTCCACATAATTAAGGTAGCTCATGACAACCAGGTCCTTTGAGCATACGGTCTTTCAGAGCTGTCTCAAGAATTCTAGGTCTAACTCCTCCTCCTTGTGTGAGGGGTCTGTAGTAGACTCCCACTACCAAGTCCCTTTCACCCCTACCCCCTTGTAATCTGACCCATAGGACTTTGATCTGTCCTTCTTCCATCCCCATTTTTATTACAGAAGATGTATAATGTTCCTTGACAGATAGAGCAATGCCCCCCTGCCCCATTTTTTTCCCAATCTATCCTACCTGTATAGCCTGTAGCCCTCAATGCCCACTGCCCAATCATGAGTAGGGTCCCACCAGGTTTCTGTTAGCCCAACCAGGTTGAAATCTTTGTCTGCAAGCAGGAGCGCAAGTTCCTCCTGCTTATTTCCCATACTCCTAGCATTAGTACAGAGACCCCAAAGCCCTTTATACACTATAACTAATCATAAAAGGCAAATCATTAAATATTTGAAGTATAATTTTACTCTTAGAAGCATCTCAGAAAATAGCCTTGCAGGGCAATATGTCCTGTCTATGCTTATGACTCCTGTCACACCTCTGCACTTAGTGACACCTCTGCAGCTTCATTGCCCTATCTGAGGCTTGATCCTGCAAAGGGCTAAGTGCTTCTGAAACAACCAGAACACCAGGCAGATGACAGAATGAGGAGCAACAGTCTCAAGTTGCAGCAAGGAAAGTTTAGGTTAGATATTAGGAAGAATTTTGTCACTAGGAGGGTAGTAAAGCACTGGAACAGGTTACCCAGAGAGGTGGTAGAATCTCCATCCTTGGAGGTTTTTAAGACCTGGCTCGACAAAGCCCTGGCTGGGATGATCTAGTTGGGGATGGTTCTGCTTTGAGCAGGGGGTTAGACTAGATGACCTCCTGAGGTCCCTTCCAACCCTAATTTTCTATGATTCTAACTGTAGCTGTCTGGGCTCCAATGACAGTTTAAGGCCAGATTGTCAAAGGCATTTAGACACCAAGTAGAATTTTGAAACACACCCAAACCCTTCGCTATCAGATGTCAATGGAAATTAGGTACCTAAAAGCTTCTAGACAATCCCACTAAAGGCCCAATCCAGTAACAGGCTTTGGCACTTTAGTCCTGTTTTAGGCTCACTTAAGGCACTTCAATGCATAATCATCATCCAAAAAACTGTGCTCAGCAATCACTTAACCATGGAGGTGCTTTAGTATAGGAGGCACTCTCCTGTTTGAAGTGAAATTTCCCTCATGCCTTTAGTTCTCCTCTGCACATGCCCCAAACTGACTCTACCTTAAGCATGGCTGGATCCAGAAAGTTCATTGAGAGGTACCTCAGTCTTCCACTTCACCAGAGGTATAGTAGGTGAATTAAGATCATATCTAACACAAGGACACAATCAGGCCCCTCATATAATGCAGTAATAGTTGCTTCCTTTTTAAAACCAGAGCCCAAAAAGGTGGTTAGACAATAACCACAGAAGGGAAAGATCTTGATTTCAGGCTCTCCTCAGCCTGAAAGTCTCCAAACCTAGATTACTGAAGCCCAAGAGAGTGCTTCAACCACCAGGTTGCAGGCAGCACTCTGCACTCCTCCTTTTGAAACTAGGAAGGTGTATAGTTGAACCCTCTTGAGCTGAGGAGAGTCAAGAACCTCATCTCCCATTTCCTGCATAACTGCTCTAATCACTAGACCACCTTATAAAAGGTGAATGCCAAATGCCATAAGTCCCTCCAGCTGTGTTTTAAAAGAACACACTGGGCCTTGTTCGATTCATTTTAAAGAATGGGCATAGATGCACACCCTCAGGAGATGATTCTGATTTATGGCTCACAAACACCTGACTGCATACCTGACTCATGTAACTAAGCTCCAAATAGAAGCAGGTGTTCAAACATACTCCTCTGCTTAGTGTTTCCTATTGGCTGGCTTGGGGCTTCTTCCTGCTCAGTGTACACGTTGTTTGGATCACTACTCTCAGGCACTCCCCATGCCCTGTACAGAGAGCCTGGGCACCTACAATGAGCTGCTGGATTTCACTAGTGAGGTGAGGAACCTAGGTTTTGCAGTGCCTAATTTGTAGGCATCTAAGCCCTATGCTGGCTTTCCTCTGAACTCCCCATCTGCATCTTTAAGTACCTAAAAATCAGACCCTTAGCCTTAAGCACATTGTAGAACTATCATGAAGGACTTCTATGAGCTGGGGGTCAGGCTCAGAAAGTGAGGGGCACAAGTGGTATTCTCCTCCATCCTTCCAGTTCGCAGCAGCCAGAGGTGCCAGGATGCCTGCATCAAGGAAGTCAACTGGTGGCTCCAGAGATGGTGTCTTGAAGAGGGCTTCGGATTCTACAACAGTGACCAGCACTTCCAGGGAGAAGGTTTTCTAGGATGGGATGATCTTCATCTGTCTCCTAGAGGTAAGCATCTGTTCTCCCGCAGGTTGGCTGATCTCCTCCAAAGAGCTTTAAACTAGGTTCGGCAGGGGATGGGAAACCAGTGGTTGATGAGAACCTAGGGTTGGAAAGCCACAAACAAGGCACTGGACCTAACAAGGTAAACACTAAGAGGAACACATGCCATCAAAGCAAAGGGACACCAAGAGCACCCACTGGGGGGGCTAAAATGTCTTTACACAAATGCTAGGAGTATGGGGAACAAGCAGGAGGAACTCTCAC
>NW_017729032.1:153853001-153853414 GCF_001723915.1 Gavialis gangeticus | reverse complement strand
TTCGGCAGGGGACGAAGAACAAGTGTTTGATGAGAACCCAGGATTGGAAAGCCACAATCAACGCACCAGACCTAACCAGGTAAGCACTAAGGGGAACACACTCCATCAACACAAAGGGACACCAAGAGCACCCACTGGGGAGCTAAAATGTCTCTACACAAATGCCAGGAGTATGGGGAACAAGCAGGAGGAGCTCACACTTCTACTTGCTAGCACACAGTATGACCTAGTTGGCTTAACTGAAACATGATGGGATTCTACACGACTGGGTGGTAGCCATTGAGGGGTACAGGTTGTATAGATGAGACAGAGTGGGGAAAAAAGGCAGGGGTGTAGCTCTCTATAGTTTCATAGTTTCTAGGGTCGGAAGAGAGCTGAGCAGATCATCTAGTCCGACCCCTTGCCATGGCAGG
>NW_017729032.1:153840375-153849876 GCF_001723915.1 Gavialis gangeticus | reverse complement strand
CCTAACTAAATCCTTGCTAACCCTTGGCCCAGGTGTGCCTATGTTAAGGAGCAGTAAACATCTTCCATCAGCAAGGCAGGAGCGGAGGAGGGGAATACCAAGACATTGTGGGTCAGGATCCAGGGGTGGCCAGGGGAAAAGGACTTGGTAGTGGGGATCTACTACAGACCTCCTCAACAGGATGATGATCTAGACGAGGCATTCTCCAAGCAGCTCTCAGGTGCCATACAGGCGAGGGGGGCAGTGGTCATGGGGACCCTAAATTACCCGGACATCTGCTGAGAGGAACAGGTGGCCAAAACAAGCCGCTCATGTAGGTTTTTACACTGTGTGCAGGACCTCCACCTAACTCAGATGGTGTCCAGTCCCACCAGGGGTAGCAACTTGCTAGACCTGGTCTTAGCAACAGGGGATGATCTTGTGGGGAACCTGAGAGTACACAGTAACCTGGGTGATAGTGAACATCATTTCATAGAGTTCACTATCCAGCAAAGGGTGAGGAAAATATCCAGTGATGCTAAAGTTTTAGACTTCAGAAGGGCCAACTTTAGTAAACTTAGAAACCTAGTTAGTGAGGTGGCATAACTCAAGAGCATCAAGCTAATGGGGGTCCAAGAGGGTTGAAAGTTTCTCAAGGGAATGATCCTTAGGACACAAAAGAAGACTATCCCCTTACGCAGGAAAGGGGCTAAGGAGATTTAAAAAAGCCTCCTTGGCTGAACAGGGAGCTCCAGGAAAGACTGGGGGTGAAGAAAGAGATTTATAGGCAGTGGAAGCAGGGGGGCAGCCACCAAGGAGGCATACAACACCCTGGTGCGCTATTGCAGGGAGTCAGTTAGGCAGGCCAAGGCAGGACTGGAGCTTAGACTGGCTACAACAATCAAGGAAAATAAAAAGTCCTTCTACAGATACATTGCGAGCAAAAGGAAAGCACAGAGTAACATAGGGCCCCTGCAGGACAAATCGTATCAGTTGGTGGTTGACTCAGAGAAAAAGGCAGAGCTTTTCAATGACTTCTTTGCTTCAGTATTCCTTAATATTGACAAAGACAATTCCCCCACCTTGAGCACAGACAAATGTCCAAAAGGCACCAGATTACGAAAGGTTAGTGCTGACTTAGTTAAGAAGTACTTGGAAGGGCTGGATGGGTACAAGTCAGCCGGCCCGGATGACCTCCATCCACGGGTGCTGAAGGAATTGGCCAGTGTCATAGCTGAGCTGCTGGCACAGCTGTTTGAGCTCTCATGGTGCTCCGGTCAAGTCCCTGAGGACTAGAAAAAGGACAACGTGGTACCCATTTTTAAGAAGGGGAGAAGGGATGAGCCGGGTAACTTTAGGCCAGTCAGTCTTACCTCTATCCCTGGGAAAATACTGGAAAAAATCATCAAAGAGTGCATTTGTGAAGGCCCAGCAGGGGAAACGATGCTGAAAGGAAACCAGCATGCATTTGTCACAGGTAGATCCTGCCTGACAAACTTTATAGCCTTTTATGACTAGGTCACACACTCCCTTGACACAGGAGCTGAGGCCGATGCCATCTACCTGGATTTTAGGAAGGCCTTCAACACAGTTTCGCATCCTATTCTCATAGGGAAGCTAAAGGGCTGTGGAGTGGACACCTATGCAGTCAGGTGAGTGGCTAACTGGTTTAGGGACCACACCCAGAGAGTGGTGGTTGTTCTTGGCCTGGGAGGAGGTGGGCAGTGGGGTCCCACAGGGTTTAGTCCTTGGATCGGTGTTATTTAATATCTTCATCAGCGATTTGGACGAGGGTGTGGAGACTGCCCTCTCCAAGTTCGGGGAAAAGTCAATACACCCAAGGGCAGGGAGCAGATACAGGCTGACCTGGACAGGCTAGATCAGTGGGTGGGATGAAATAGGATGCAATTCAACAAAGATAAATGTAAGGTACCCCACCTAGGAAGGAGGAATCCCCAGCACAGCTACAGGTTGGGGGATGTCCTCCTCAGCAGTTCAGAGGCTGAGAGAGATCTTGGAGTCATAGTTGACTCCAAGATGAACATAAGCCAGCAGTGTAACGAGGCCATCAACAAAGCCAATTGCACCTTGTTGTGTATTAGCAGGTGGATGTCCAACAGATCGAGGGAGGTAATGCTCCCCCTCTATGCAGCATTAGTCAGTCAGGCTGCAGTTGGAGTACTGTGTTCAGTTCTGGGTGCTGCACTTCAAGAGGGACATGGAGAATCTGGAGAGGGTTCAGAGAAGAGCCACTAGCATGATTAGTAGTCTCCATGAAAGACTCTACGAGGGGAGGTTGAGAGATCTAGATCTCTTCAGCCTTTAAAAAAGACAGCTGAGAGGTGACCTTGCAGCCTCCTATAAGTTTATCAGGGGGAGACAGCAGGGAATTGGTGATATGCTGTTTACCAGAGCGCCCCAGGGAGTAACTAGGAATAACGGGTGCAAACTAGTGGAGAATAGATTTAGGTTAGACATTAGGAAGAAATTTTTTACAGTAAGGGTGGCCAGTGTCTGGAATGGGCTTCCAAGAGAGGTGGTGCCATCACCTAACTTGGAGGTCTTCAAGAGGAGGCTTGACGATCACCTGGCTGGGGTTGCCTGACCTTGGTCCTCTTTCCTGCCAGGGGCAGGGGGTTGGACACGATGATCCATTGGGTCCCTTCCAACTCTATAATCTATGAATCTATAAACTTAGACCTAAAGCAATCAATTCTGTTGATGTTATACAAGAAAGGATAAAGAATGCTTTATTCTTTAAGGGTGAGGTGACCCTCACAAATTAGCACACAGTAAGGTAGTGTGGTTTTGGTGTATGTCCTACTGAATTTCAGTGAGTCATACTCCTAAATCACTGTGGTGCTTTTGAAAAACCTCACTCCCAGATTTCAAAGCCTTTAAAACCAACATTTATTTTTCCATCCCAATTAGCTTAATCAAATGGGATGACCACTAGCAATTAATACAAAACCCCTCCCAGTGAGATACCCCCGCTTCATTCATTACAAGGAGATAACTCTCTCTGTTTCAATTCTGTGTTTCCAAAAGGAAAAGTTCTTACAAAAATTCATTAGTACATATTTTTCCGATAAACTTTCCTGTGATCCCATCACAAACCATCAATATTCTCTTTCAGTGTAGAGACTAGATCAGAGAATCATACAGAAGTAGGGCTGGAAGGGAGCTCCAGAGGTCATGTAGTCCAACCACCTACCGTAGGCAGCACCATCCCTATCCAAACCAGCCTATGCAATACCAGACATACAAGCACTTGTTACCAACTGTTTTCTACTGCAATAAAAAGATCTAGATTGCAGTTCCATCAAGCTTGGCGTTATACAACATATAACATGATACAGTTCCTACCCAGAAGAGTTCATAAGCTAAAATCAATAAAGGGGTTCAGCAATAGACAGACAGACAGTTATAGGTGGTATAATTAAAGATAATTCATGGCTATTATTCCTTTTGAACTATTGAATTTCTGCCCACCTCTAGATTAGCTGTTACATAACTGTTCTGAGAGATGGCTGAGCCAACTTCTGTAAATAAATATCTGACCTCTCTTTCCCCTGGAAACTGCAGAGCTGCTGCTTGCCAGAGTGTATAGAACACAAACAGCTTCACAGACAGGTACAGGTACACATTGAAGGGTGTTTTGGAGAAAGGCATAGTTTATAGAGGGAAAAAAAGATGTAGGAATTCTGTTTGGCTCAGAATGAATTTAAAATCTTTCTATCAAAGTAGCACAGGTAAATAATGTAAACTTACAGGACACAATTTTTAAAATGATTAATTTCTTCTGGCTTAAAAAATTATTCTTTAGGGAGTGATAAGGGGGAAAAAAACACATTTTTTTGTCAGCCACAAATGTGTCAAGGCAGAAGAAAATTTGTCTTGGTTGAACAGATTCCACTCTGCATAAAGCACTTTGCCACCAATTTGGGAGAGTCATCAAATAAACCCCACCACTGTGCAGGATAGCAGGCCTATTCATTCCATCTCTGCTTAAAAACTTTTCACCTTGCACTTGACCTCAAGTGCACCTATTGTGCTGTTGCTGCAAGGCATGTAATCTTTTTCCTGTTGCTCTGATGGGCTAATAAAGTTAGATTAGGTAGAGGATAAATGTCATAAACAAATGAGAAGTAGCAGCAAAGCAACAACAGTGCTGCAGAAATGTAGCAATGGGTTATATGTGCAAGCATAAATTTAGTATTTGGCTGTCTGAACTGGCCAGACACTAGGAACATCACAGGTGCATGGATGCTCCTAGCAGCCAATACACTGTATTTAGCCTTTAATTTAATTGAGAAAACACGCTCCCCCAACACACACACCCCAACAGTTCCAAAAACCTATTCACAATCTATTGGTCTGAAAACATATATCTGGTTTGTTAACCACACCAGGGATTGGCATGACATAAATGAGATGCTTTACCGTTCCAACACTTAGAGGGTGGCCTGTAGAGGGATTATACCAGTAGAAAGTTAGAAAACTGGGGACTTTAGCCAGCTTTGGGTTAGGCAGCAACACAGTATCTCAATGGCATCCAGCTATTGGACTTTGGAACATAGTGGCACATACATGCCTATGCCTCTCGGAGGATTTAACCCCAAATGTCACGTTCTATTTTTATTTATTCACAGCCATGTCCATAGCACTCACCACTGCGGTAGTACCTCATGCACAATGAACTGATCTTCTCAACACTTAAACATGTCAGAACTCATGCCTCCCCTTACAAATGTCAGTTCACTATAGGTGACTCAAGTCCATGTGAATTAGTTTAGGTTTTTTGTTCAGAGAAGCTTTAAATCATTTTCTATGTTCTGTGACTTTCATTGCAATCAACTGATGTTCAGTCGCATCTAGCCAGCCAATGAGAGCATGAGAATAAAAGTAACAGTGTTACCATTTGCTGGGGACAGGGGACAAAGCAGACTATGAAAGAAGAGACCTTCTCCATATCTGCAAGGACTGGGTCAAAGTTTTCTGCAGGTCCTTCTTCCATGAAGATGCCAATTTCACGAGGAGGAAAGGACACAAATTTACAGACTGAATGCCAGAGCAGTGGTAAACAATCTGCTTCTTTGCCTTTTTATGATTTTACCAAATGACCCCAGTGTCAAATTTTTATTTTTCCCCTTCCTTTGAAGAATCCATTGATTGCTTATTCCCTAATGCTAGAGGTAGGATGCCTGACTTTAAAGGCCAACCTTTTGCGTGTATCCTAATACAGAATGCAAAATATACAGTTTAAAATGGTCAAAACATTACTGAAGTACAATAAACAGTTTAGCTATTTTCTAGACTTACAGAAAAACAACAACACAAAAAAGTTTAACAAAACTCTGACAGAAAACCTTTCAGAGGTCACGAAGGACATCGTTAATACAAGTTATCACTTGAAAGGTGATCTGAGGGTCAAACTGATGCATACCCAGAAAAGAGCAAAAATATAGAGCTTTAATAACTGTGAAAAGGGAAGCTCATCTATTACCTTCCATACCTACACAATAAATCATTTTTTTAGAATTGGCTTATGTCTAAAGGGCTAACAGTGATTTATGAGTAGTGCTTTTTGGACTAAAATTTCCCATTCAAACTGATTGCACTTCCAGTTCTAAGGTTCCAGTATGCTAATACTCTGATTTATATTTCTCACCAGTTAGTACCATGTCCAGCAGAACTCCAAGAGATTCAAGGGTCTTCAGTCTTTGTCAATGGTGTTTGATACAAAACTTTGCGCATGCAAGCAACTGCATGGACAATTATTTTACATGCTAACACTCACCTATACATGATAAAAGAAGTATTTGCCAAACACATTTGTACTCAGTTTTGTACGTGGGATAGATTTTACATATAAGTGCCCCCAGCACAGAGCATTCACACTTTGAACATAGCACATGTACATACACATAGCACATGCACATACTGCACCCTCTATCATATACATACTCTCCTTTCCTCAGTAATGGCATCGGATCAAATTCTGATCTTGTATATATTGACTAGTATGCGGAACAGCATCACTGAAGCCAAAATTAACAAAGCACTTAAGATTGGAATCAGGCATTTTTATTTCACTACAACTCTATGAAGTTTTATCAGAGAAATTTCATTAAAATCTTTCCAGTAAGAAATGTTCCCCAAGATCAATGTATTTAGGAATGAGACACTTGCAAATACTGACAAAGGTAAATACTATAATGCAGTAATATTTTACAAATGTTAATGCAAACTAAGGAAAAATATACCCAATTTTGGTCTTTCTTTGGGTGGGAAAATATTTTATAGAAATCAAAGTACCTTTAAAGTATACTGAATAATATCTAGATCCCTTATAAGCAAGACAGTATAATTAAACTTCAGTTTACTTCCAGTGCTGCTGAATGCTTTTGTATTTTCTAATGCTCATAAGATCAGAATGGACATAAACATAGAAATCCACTATTTATCTTAAACTTGTGCTGCTTAAGCAAGTATAATTGAAGAATTAAACATATTCAGAGTGAATCAGAACAAAAAGATCTTTCTGCAATGCAAAGGTCAGAGAACAAGTCAAATGCTTGTGCTTAAAGCGAAAAAGGCCGTCACTTAACCAATGGAGAAAATGAAGGGCAGTAGTTCAAAAGTTTTCTATAGATTGAAAAAAGTCATAAATTTAAATAGAGAAAGGTGATAACATGAGGAAAAGAAATGTAAAAGAAACAGGATCCACAATAAAATATTCAAACCTAATCTCTTACATTCATTGTGCCAAAATACTTCATATAAAAATATTGAAAATTCATGAGCCCTCTTTGGCAATGGCAGGGAAATTGTTCCAGATCAGACTGCTAATTCTGAGACAGATTGACTGTAGCAACCTTCTTTTGTTCTTATTTATCCTGCTCTAACTGCACTATGAAAGAATCACATACTGCTGGGTTCAATCTCCCCGTGTAAAAATGGTGATATTTCAGTGCCCCATGCAAGGTAAGTTTAGACGGACATAAAATTCACTATTCCAGCCAAGTGTTCAGTGAAAGGAGGCACTTCACCAGAAAATCAGATTTTAGGGCTTAATCCTGTGACATGCTAAATGATTACACTCTTACAGAATGGTTAGTGGAGTCCTTGTACAAAGAAATGGCATATGTTTAGTACTGCTGTCACTGTTAGCACTTCAGACAGCAAAGGAACAAGTAGGAATGCAGGACAGTTCATGGGAAGCCAGTGTTTGATCCTCTCCAGGAGTAGTACAGATCCCTCTGCACCCTCTAAGGAGTACTCCTATCAGACTAGTGTAATTCCCTTTTACCTACAACAGTGGGCGAAACATAAAGGCACGGTTGCTCTCCCTCAAGAATATGAGCTGGTGGTGGAGAAGGCACTGGTTCCCCTCTTTTGCAAAATAGACAAAGAGTATTTACCAAGAGGTAGGTGACCTGGGTTCAGCCCACTCAGCCCAAAGGGATTCAAACCAACATTTCCCCATTATCAGGAGAATACTTTACATACCATGCTATCGATTACGAGCACCCTTTGGTGTTCCTGTTTAAGTTCAGCCACTATGCTAAGAATGTAAGCCATAGCCAGTCATGGGAGCAGAAGGTGAACAAGCAAGACAGGGTCTGAATCTGTAGCTTAAGGGCAGGGGCTCATCTGAGTTGTGGCTCCTGCTCCCAGATCTGTTCATGAATTTTACATTAGACAGTCACTGGACAACAGAAATAACCCTAGCAGCCAGGACTCAGATTTCCCCAGTTTGCATCTGCTGTACTGTTCTGACTATAAGCAGACCTTTTGTCCCTCAAAAAGAACCATAAAAATCACACTCAACTTACATGAAAGATCAATCTCTCTCAGGCTATAATTGATCCATACTGCCTAATTTCAGTTTGGTTCATCAATTAACAGAACAGGAAAAGGTGATTTATATGTAGCGTTTATTTATAACCAGAACAATGCAGTACATGATTTTGAGAAACAAATCAAAATTTCTAAAATTTTAACACTTTTATCCCCTGCCCCAAAATTTCTTCCCTCTTCCCCCAAATCCAGAAATTTAAACAAAAAAATTCTGATTGGTGCTGGAAAAGCGTGTTTCATTAAACAATATATTTTACTGACTGAACTCTGACTCCCTCTTGAAAGCATAATAGGAGGAATAAGATAACTATACAAACAGCAAAATATAGCAATTCAATTAAAATGTTGCTGAACATTTATTGCACTCCTTGTTTTACTTATTGGTGCAGGTGAAGCAAATGAAGCTAGATGGGGCACCTGCAACAAAGAAACAGGATATTGCCTTGAACCACTGATCTGGTAAAAGTAGAAAGTTTGGAATTTTCCCTTTTAGTTGATGTTTAGATGTTTATGTTGGAGGAAAGACCAGTGTGCAGTGGCTTTATTCCTACAAATATTTTCCATTGTTTTCCATGGGAGGGGAGGAAGCAGTTGGGTAAAGCCCCTGCTCATTCCCCAGACCAGGGCTCCCTGGTCTATGGAGTGGGCAGGGAGCAGTGGGTGGCTGTTTCTCCCCTACCTTCCTGGTCTGTGCCAGGGTGGGAGCAGTGGGGCAATGCCCCCCACACCTTCTCCAGACTGGGGTGACCCACTGCTTAACTGTGACCAGGAGGAAGCGAGCAGCAGCTGGTGACCCCAGTCTGGAGAAGGCACAGGGAGGAGTCAAGCAGCTAGGAAGCACGCAGATGTTCTTTCCTGTGGGAGTCGTACCACAGAACTTCCTCACAAATGAGGCACCTTTCCTGGGGGAGAAACATAATGAATGCCTTTCTTTCTATCTGTGATTCTCCCAGTAGAAACATAACACCTATATGTGGCCCAAGTTTAAAACCAGTTTCTGATTTTACTTCACTAGTATAAATTTTATTGACTTCAAAAGAGTGACACCAGGTCCATAGCAAGTGATAGAAAGCAGAGACCAAGGGTGTCAAATTCAACAAGCCCCACATGTTGGATCAGGCTCACATACCTCCTCTCCCACTCCAAGCATGTTATCCGGAAGCTGCTCCAGTGAGTCTGGGCCTCATGTTACATGTGGAGCAGATCCCAGAGCAGCTGGAACAGGCACGGTTCATCTAGCTCATGGCACCCTTAGCACAGGCAAATGACAGCATAAGGCAGGCAGTGTGCCAGCAGCAGGGCTCCAGTGCTGGTAAGTAAGGGGTCAGGGGGGCTGGAGAAGGGGAGAGAGGACTATGTGGGGGACCCCCACTGGCCCTGCCCACTCCCCTAGCCCTGCCCTGCAGACCCCATCCCCTGCCTGCTCCCCATGCCCCCCCGCATGCCTCCCAAGCCACCCAGCCTGGGCCTTTCTGCCCCATGCTGCCCTGTGCTGCCCGAGGGGACTCTGCCAGGAGGCCCCGGAGCCCCCACAGCCCGTGCTTCTAGGGTGAGCAGAGGCTTTTTTTTCTTTTTGTTTTTGTTTTAAAGTAATAGTGCCTGGGTTTGGGGGGATTGCCATGGGGGCCTGGGGGTGCAAGTGGGGGTTGGGGCCAGGCA
>NW_017729032.1:153839840-153840246 GCF_001723915.1 Gavialis gangeticus | reverse complement strand
CAATCGGGGGGTGGGGTGGGGCATGTGGGCCCTGCAGGGGGGAGTGGTAGACCCTGTGGGGGCCATTTGGCCCCTGTTGGGGGGCTGTTACCCCTGTGGGGGGGCTGTAATCTGAGGGGGGGCATAGCCCCTGTGTGGGGGCTGTAACTCCTGTTGGGGGGCTGTAAACCTTGATAGGGTGCTGCAACCCCTGTGAGGGCCATGGCCCCTGAAGGGGGGGCCATAGCCCCTGTTGGGGGGGCAGCAAAATATATATTCATGTATTCATGAATTCATTAAACATGTATTTAGAGTTCAACTTATTATTATGATAGAGACTGCTTTAACACTGTAGATATACCAATAAAACATTGCCCAAATTATCACTGTCTCTCCGTCTCACTCTCTCTCTCTTTATAGCGGTCTT
>NW_017729032.1:153834565-153834840 GCF_001723915.1 Gavialis gangeticus | reverse complement strand
CCCCTGCCTGCTCCCCATGCCCCCCCGCATGCCTCCCAAGCCACCCAGCCTGGGCCTTTCTGCCCCATGCTGCCCTGTGCTGCCCGAGGGGACTCTGCCAGGAGGCCCCGGAGCCCCCACAGCCCGTGCTTCTAGGGTGAGCAGAGGCTTTTTTTTCTTTTTGTTTTTGTTTTAAAGTAATAGTGCCTGGGTTTGGGGGGATTGCCATGGGGGCCTGGGGGTGCAAGTGGGGGTTGGGGCCAGGCAGGGCAGCCATTGAGGGATCTAGAGGAGCA
>NW_017729032.1:153821626-153833859 GCF_001723915.1 Gavialis gangeticus | reverse complement strand
CCACTGCCAGACTGCTGCTGTGGGTAAAGGGTGCAGGGAACTCTCAGGGCTGCTCCAGCAGCCGAGCAGGCACAAGGGACAGTGTCCCCAGGTACCAACTGGCTGGGCCCCAGAAGCTCCTGAGAGTGAGTAGCCCTGAGCTACTTGCCAGGGCAGTTTTTTGTATGAATGGGGCCAGGACAGGGCAGCTTTTTATACTGCTGGGGACAGCACAGGTGCTGGCCCTGGGCTCTAGCTCCCCCTGGCCGCAGATCCAGGAGGAGCCAGGCAGAGCTATTTTGCCCCAAGTAGCACAATTTGCCCCACATCAAAGTGTATGTCCAAGCATGTGCATTGAGGGAAAAAGCCCCGGCTCAAATTTGCTTCCATTTGAGCTGCTGCAAACATGAGCTGCTTGTATATGTGGATGCGCCCCATGAATTGCACAGGTCTACTTGGTCAAAATTATACTGTCAGAATGTGTGTGATGGAAAAGCAGGCTGTATCTATGCTGATGAGCCTGGGAAGAGAACAGAGTAGCTGGCACTTTTCAATATGGCCCATTTTGGTTCCACAGGGAACTTTGTGACTGGATTTCTTCTGAGCCTGTGCTGCTTTATCTTGAAAAGCCCTTTTAAGCAAGCTTTATTCCTTCCCCATTGTTTGCCCTTCATTCAAACTTAAAGTCTTGTTTTACTAGCTCCTTCTAGTCTTCATTTAATCCAGAGTTATACTGAGTATCATTCCTATATGCCAGTTCTTCCATATTCTCTGAAAAGGATACCCTTCCAAACTGTTTCCTTAAGGTTTTGAAAACAGTATCTTATTCATTCCATTTCCAAATTTTGGAGTGACGGCAATAGAGTGGATAGCAGCAAGACATTATTTATCTTATTTCTTTAAATTGACACCAACTTCATTGCTGATCTCTGCAGAAATGTCCCTAGGTCTTGCAATATTTAATAATTTACTAAGGCAATACATCTTGCAAGGTAAGCTTACATTTTGTGTGGGAAATATTATTTATTCTTTTCAGGGTCTAACGTAAAGCTGTCCATGTCAACTAAACAATGTATCCAAGTTTACAGTACTTTAAAAATCAATCTTCTAGGTCACGTACAGACACTGCACTTAGACCGGTCTAAGTAAACGTACATCAGTCTAAGCCCATAAGTGTACAGAAATTTGGTGCATGTAGACTGGTATAAAAGTGGTACACATGGTCTAAGATAGGCCTGGTCCGAGGTACACTCAATTCAGAATGATTCAGATTAGACCAATGCATTGAACTTGTCTATTGGTCCCTAGACGTTAACTCAAGTCATAGCCACAATGATTTTCTTTTTCAAAGCTATGACTCACATGGCGCATCTACATGTGACGCTACATTGCCGCAGTGATGCACTATGGCAACGTAGCTTGTCACTGCAGCAACATAGCATTGGTAGGCACAAACTATGATGAGGCTACATCACCATACTGACAAGCTACCATACTATAGTGCGTCACTACAACTACGCAGCTGCTAAAAATAACCATGCGCCACCAGAATGGTGCAGTCAAGGCTGTTACTGTGTCATCATTTAATACTTCCTAAAGCAAGTACTAAATGACAGTGCAGTAACAACTATGCCATGGAGGGACATATAAAATGTACCCACAGTTCTCAATCCCCTTACAACTACCATAAATAAGCTACTGGACATTTAACTCTAAGTATATTTTTCTAAATGATATTGCAATAGTAAATGTCTTTATTATTGATTTCATTTTTTCAATTGCTAGTTACAGCTAAATGCAATTCAGGTACTACATTTGATTAGCAGTGCCCTCATCTCCCTATTCTGCCTGCAAGTTAGGGTGTTCTTGGTGTTCCTGGGCATTGTGCCTTGTAGTTGTGTAAGAGGGTTGTTAGTGTGGTTTGAAGAATAGGTTATTTGCATAAAATGGTTTAGATAGCGATAATACTGTGTTGAACAGGAGTTTGGACTAAATGACCTCCTGAGGTTCCTTCCATCCTTACTTTTCTATGATTCTGTGATTGTAATAAAATGAAGAAACTAGATGACCTCCTACCACTGGATACCAAGTAAGTATAGATGGACAGATTTTGATTTTTTTCAGAAATAGGAGGTCAAATTCTTGATTTTCAGTATGTTACAATTCTTATGGACTCCGTGGGACTTGCGGGTGCTTACATTCTTCTAAAACCAGCTACATTTTTATTTAGACATCTAAATATGGATTTGGGTGCTACTCAAATTTGAAAATGTCATCCATTACTTCTACTTCAAATGTTCAGAAAACATCAGTTATTTGGGTCAAGTGTAACTTCAGAGCTCTCTTAACAGTTTGATACCACTGAACATAACATGTCATAAATCCAGGGATAAAATGCAGACCTTCTCCATGTCTTCAAAATAAATTCTGAAGGCAAGGAACAACAGTTGGCTTTCAAATTATTATTGATGCTGAACATCATCTACTATATTGCTCAGCAATTCTGCACAGTTTCGGGAACTAATACCAGGTGCATCCAGGTCATGTAGAAAACACCATTATCAGATTCTGTACACTATTCACTTTCTAGTCTTGGTATGTTTCACTTAACCTTCAAGCCAAGCCCACATAAAAGTTTCCCTTCCATCCATCCAAAATAATTCTGTAAAACCATAAAACTAAGATAATTCTGTAAAACCAATTTATTTTCTGTTTATGTGATAATCTTTTCCAGGTACCACATTTCTCTCTTACCCATAACCTGTTCCATTCCTCACAGTCTCCTCTGTCAGGCACACCTGATGATGTTTTATTTGATCTATGTAGTGCTGCTGAAACTGCCCTGCCAACTCTTCCAGCCTCTCAGCAGTTGAGATAAGGCTGATGTTGTCATCAACAGGTTCTGAGGCACTCTTTGAATCCACAGTAACTGTGTGAGACCAACAAAGATCCTTTGATGAGCTGTGAGCTGAGGTACTTGGAGACAGCAGAGTTCCAGATGCCGATGAGCCTTGTGTTGATAAAAAGAAGCAAGCAGATTCTGGCATTGGAGAAGTTTGAGGAGAGTATGGACTATTTTAGTGAGACAAAATGTGACTTTCCATTTCTGAGAGATATCAGAAGAATAGATAAAACCATAACCAAAAAAGCCCTATAACCTGTACTATTGCAACATTATCACAGAAGCAGATGAACCAATTGATTTCAGAACTGTGATAAGATAAGACTATGTAGTGGGGCCTCAACACTGCTTCCTGCTCCCACCCATGTCTAGGCACAGTGCTTTTAACCTATATCTTGCTTTTAAAGTACTATTATTTTCCATATTTGTAGCTTGATGGGGTTGCTATGAATAACAGTGCAATAATGACGTGACACTGGAGCTTCACAAATACAATCAAGTGACCAGGTTTCTTCTCCAAGAATTGTAAAAAGCCACTTGCCTCTCACTATTAGAATCTGGACAGAAATGAGATTGACTAAAAATACCATTTGCTTTAGCAACTCTCTGCTTCCTTCCATTGCAAATCTCTTTTCACTCTATGGGAAAATGGATGACTATCAGTATAACATATTTTTCTGATGAACAGAAAGCTCAAGCTGGAAGACAAGTTGAGCAAGTTGTATTTTTGAGCAAGTTGTAACATGCCAGTATCCTATACACAAAATCCAAATCTAGAGGCCTCTCTTGATGCCTTTAACTACACACAGCTGCACTAAGTGATGGGTGCAAGCATATCTAAATTGACATCAACTGCTTATTAAACAAGCCATGACCAACAGATGGGAGCACTCTGCTTTATTATGATGGCATCCTCCAAAGGTTGAATGAGATATTTGGAGAATAAGAGAAACAAATAGATCCCAGGAAATCTGAACACCCAATGGGGGAAAAATAAGTCCATGCATGATCCTTGCCAGTTGTCACAGCTGCATTCTCAAGTGTGTGGCTTGCATACTTTAATCAGCTGGATTTGCAATGGAACGGGGGAAAAAACAATTATCATTTCCAAAGGTTTCCTACCTAGTTAAAATAGGCAGCTACAATAATTGTTACCATACTCCAAAATCATGCCTTATTACAAACCAAAAAAACGAAGGATTTTTCTCTGCTTGTCTGTAATTCACCTATACCTCATCTACAACATTATATAATTGCATTCAAAATGCATCTATGTATATCTTGCTTACAAGCCTTTTCTTATTTATTTGTCCCTTGCTGTGGATGACTAACAAGGTCACTGTTTGAGTTATTTAACAAGAAAATTGTATCACATGAACAAACAATTCTAGATATTATTGGGCAATAAGTAGGAAAGAGAAAAGGCAGTGGAAAGACAAGAGAAAAAACATTTTTTCTAAAAAACAAACACATATGAATAGCTGCATGTTACTTGAATTCTTTTTTTCAAAATGTGCAATTAAACATTAGTACACCTTCATGTATTATTAAATAGTTTTAGTGGACTTGTCTCAGGAAGGATGAAATAATGGCCTAACTGAAACGAATAGGAGTTTTGCTACTATTTCACTGTACTGTATGAACATACATGACTAAATAAAAAAAGGAATGATAGGAGCATGTATTAAGACAAATATATTATCTGATATAGATAGATAGATAGATAGATATAGGTTTTGGCACACATGGGAGCAAGAGAAGTACTTCAGATCAAGACAGAGCATGAATAAGGACATCAGTCATGCAATCCTTATTCTTCAAGTTAACGGTCATTATCCTGAATAAGAACAACAGAAATGGGCTACTGATTACACGCATCCTGATAACAGTCAAGAATATTTTTGCTAAGAGTGCATTTGCCAACACATATTTCATAATCCTGTAATACATGTCTCTTACATTTCTACATACCCACAAGTAATAGATATATTAGGCTTCATTAATAGTCCATGTATAGATTCTTCCAGTTGAATAAATGTGCCTGCTAGCTGAAGAAATAAGATCTCTGTTATCTCACTCTCATTCATATGGTAGAGCACTTACTTACCCAAGTAATCACATTAAAATCTATGGAATGATGAAACGCATGCATGAAATTAACGTATGAACTGCTGATATAAGCAAATCCGAATAAAGAAGTTTTACGTTCCATATAAACGAGCAAGCAAAGCAGGATATCTGAGGGCAAGTAACTTAACAAAAGATAAAAAGGATTTTTTGTAATTGTTTCAAATGTTTCTCTCACCCTGAAAAAGCATGAGCAGGATGGTGAAGTATCACATATAATTATGCACTAGCTTCACTAGAGGCAAACAATCAGGACTGTCAAGTAACTTGTTTTTGTAAGTAAAAAGACAACTAATTTTTCAGGTATTAGAAACTATTAAAGTTGAAATATGTGAAAGAACTACAAATCTTTTAAATAACTCAGCTCCCAATGCAACAGACTGCCTTCAGAAATCTGGAAAATGTAAGCATTATCTAATTGCTGTTGAATATGTATAGCCTATTACAAATTGCTAGTTTTTAACTATTAAATGACTTTGCCAGCATTCTGAAATTTCTCTGATATTGATATGATGAACTCTCTCAAAAATCTACCTTCAACAACAATTAAGAAATAGTGAAGATTTTGAAAAATAACCAATGATGAACAGCAAGGAAAGAGGCACATTGACGATTTGAATATATGAATCAAGGAGTCTGCATGCCTGTTGTCTGATGGGTAGATATTAAAGATGTTTAAGTGCCTAATAAAGAAGAAGTGAGATTTTCTAGTAAGATTTTAAAAAGCACTTGCATAGGTTAGACATCTGACTTGCGACTTAAATGCCTAATCTGCTCAGACACATGAAATTTCCACTAGGGGCCTATCTGCATGTTTAGCTGCCTAAATGTCCTCACATTTGGTCTGTAGAAATTAATGGGAAAATGGAATAATTTACAGAACAGTTTTATGACCCTCACTCATAGCTAATGTGTACTCATCCTGCAAGCAATAATTCTGATTTACATAGGACTACTTGTGTGACAAAGTGCTCACCAATACAAGTAAGGGTTCCAAAACTGGGGCCGCAGTAAGGGGCCATATAGGATCATGCCATCAGCTAGTGTAAACCATTAATTTACACTAAATCAGGATCTGTCCCCTGGCAAAAAAAATCATGCCAGTGTCTTGATAGAGTTATAAAGACAGTGGATCAAAGAAATAAAATACATGGAAAGTATGCCTGGGTTTTAGTACCATGTTTGATATGGGTTTCATGGCTATAAACACATCATATGGTTTGAAAACTGATTAAACTATAGCAAACAAAGGGTAGTGCTATGCTGCTTTATAGGAAGACAGGGAATGTATTGAATGAAAACCTGCAGGGACCAGTGAAAGGTCCAGTCTAATTAGACATTTTTGTTAACTGTTTGTGGACCAAGATCCTCCTATTTCCACTCCATGCTGAGACATAGATGAGTATGCAAAGAAAAATAAATAAAAAGGAAGAGAGATAAGGTCTGTGAAAAGCAAAAAGAAGCCACTCTGCACCATGTTCCACTCAACAGCAGCTTGAAGAACCTCCTTTGTAGGATTCCCATATGACCAGGGCTTACAGATCTGGTTCGAGCAAGGCTGGGCAGTCAAAGTCATGGCCACTCTCCTCAGTTTCATCCTTCTTTTACCCTGCAGGCAATTAGTAACAGCAGACACTGATTACATCAGCTGAATCTCAAGTTCATTCATCTTCTGCATATTGGAATGCCCTGTGCTGAGGAGTTGTGAGGTAGCTGCCCACTGAAACAGCTCAGGAGGAGACTATGCTGCCATGAAGAAAGTAAGAGGTCTAGGCAGCCCTGCAACAGCAACCTGTGGTCCCGATACATCTCACAGCATATGAGGACTAGGAGAGTCAAGCCAGGAAGTAAGCGAACTCCCCTGTCTAAACTGGGGGATTTGACATGTCTTCCTTTATTTCCTCTTTTTACTAAGCAGGATACAACAGGATCCAAAGGTAAAACTGATGGCAAATTAGTTCCATTTTTAATGTGCCTGATAGCAGCAAAGGCCAATGGGGGCTTGTAATGTGCAGCATTCTACCTCAGTTCAAAGAAGTGAGGCTTTCTCTGGAAGCTGAAGTTGCTGAGCCTTCTTGTGAGGCTGCAAACAGCTTCAATGTTATCTGATATCAGTCTAAATTAAGGCCTGTCAAATTGTTACAAGAGGAACTCAAACCCTCTCAGTTTCAAGCCCTGTGTAAATCTGATGAGACCGTTCCTAGCATACTGGCACTTCAGTGCCACACAGATGGAATTCAGCTACAGAAGCCCAGAAAAAGACGAGTAAAGACTAATGAGGAAAGATTAGAAGAGCTATATATATTGAAGATACCAGTAACTAAGGATGATTGAGTAAACATAATCCACAATTATTAAGAAGAGTGTAGGCAAACAATAAGGATGTCAAGATTTCTTTTAAACCAATGTAAGGGTATAACTGTAGTGTAAAAGCTATTTTGTAGACATTATGGCCCAGAAATTATGCAAGAGGCAAGCATTTGTTAAAGTGATATCTTTTATTGGACCAATTATGTAGCTGAGATGAAGTTAGACAAGTTTTCAAATGCAAGCCATTCTTTGTCAAGGAGACCTGACAAAGAATGTCTTATATTCAAAAGCTTGTCTATCGACCAATACATAGTTGGTCCAATAAAAGATATCACCTTAAGATATCTATGCCTCAGGAATATAACTAGCATAAACAGATAAAATCCTCATGTCCATGCACTGAAGGTATGTCCAGAAAAATGAGCATGCCTGTACTAACTTATGAGGAGCACTGTTTCAAACATAAATAATGGAAGCTGGGCAGATTTCCAAAAGCGACTGCCAGAGTCACTGTTCCTGGCAGGGCAATGGGATACTGTAAAGGACTTAAGCAATCCATTTGGTTTCCAATATACATGATTTTCTAATTTAACCAAATCAATTGTTTCCCCAATTGATTTTACCTTCAATTCCAACTTTGTCACGAGGCAGTGAATGCCTTCCTTTGCCTTTTACTTCCCTCCTTCTGGGAATAAATAAAAGCTCCTCCGAGTCTGACATCTTCTCTCTTGGATTCCTTCTGCTCTCCGTTGTCCCTTTTTTTTCCTTTTTCCCTCCATCTTCTCTTACACTTCTTTTCTTTTCTTGTTCTTCTTCTTCCAGTGATGACTGATGAATGGGCTTCACAATTTGTTTGTTTGGACTAAAATTGGACAAAGATACACACTAATGAAGACTGGGCATATCTTTTGGCACTTCAAAGCTTTCTAACTTATTAGCAGATTAACAAATTGTACACCACTTGTCCCCATGCCTCTCTAGGCTGATACAAGGAGGACTCTTCACACTGACTGACCACTTATCAAAATTCTATAGGTTGTAAGTACTACGACTCAACTTGAGTTGTAGAAAGTAACATAAAGCAAACTACAGGCCAAACCATATCAGAACCAGTGGAGTCTATATTTGTTAGGCAATGATACCTCTCACTCATCTATCTGCCCTAGTTCACTCTGTCGCTAACAAAGACTGTCTGGTCCCTAGGCAGTATTCCTGAGAATATCATATTGTAAAATAATTCCCAGCTGAGAATACTCGTCATGCCATAGACAGTCCTTGGATAACCTAAAAATAACCAAAGGGGTACTTCAAACAGTATAAAAGCAAAAACTCCTCCTCTCGCTGCATTTGGGTCCAGATCCTTGAAGGTGTAAAATTCTCACTTGGTACCTATTTGGTTCAAATCTTGTCTGGGGCCTCTAGATGCTTCTGTGATATTACCATCATCATCAAACTTTTGTTTCTTTGCATTAAATTACATTTAGATTGGCCAGCAATGTGTGTTTGTTAAACTCATATGATGTGATGTTTGCTTATAGAGAGGAATACCACTGAAGTTCAGCATTTTCACATGATTCTTTCTATAATGCTTCACATGACAAGTTTCAGCTATAAACACACTGTCATGGTTGACAACAGTCTCTGAAAAAAATCTGAGGTATAATGAAAATCAGACACAATCTTTATTTGAATAATGCAAATAGCACTGCTAGCATTAGCACCAATTAATGTGTATCTAATGACATACTACAGCTTAATGATTTTAAATGCATAGTTTCTCACAAGTAGAGAAATTGTCATTAGACACTATGGGTGTTTGTAGACATGCTCTGGGAGGTAGGGAAGGGCACTTCAATAACTACAGCACCAAGAGCGGTGCTTACTAAAAGTGCTCAGGGCAACACATGTATCAGCACACCCGCACTAAAAAATGGTGCACTTTAGTTCAAAATGTGCAGCTGACATTTTTTAGTGCAAGGACACTGATACATATGAGGCTGGAGTCTGCTGGAGCAAAGTAATTACCAGGCTCCAGAAGGCTTGATAAATAATCAAGTCTGCTCCAATGCACCGTAAATACAGCGCATCAGAGCAGCCTCCCTTCATATGTATATGGACCCTACATATTAGATTTCTTAAAAAGTAACTACTATAATGTAATGGATAGTTCTGAATCTTTATGGTTCAGTCAGGAAATTAATTCAGTCAATGCCCAAAATGGGACACGAAAAGTATAAAAATGTTTGAAAGTGAAATATAAAATAATTTGAGAGAGTTGTTACTCTTCTATGAGAAAATTATTCAATGTAATGTCTTAACGGAAAGCTAGAAAGTACAGTAAATGAAGACATATATGCAACAGCGGAATATTTTGAGTCAGTAAATTGTGCTTATCAGACGCCATGTGGTAAAACCTTACAAACCTAAATTCTCCAAAAAGCTGAAAAACAAAAATATAATAATCCACAATATCTAGGTAGGATTCAACCTCTATGGCTTGCTTATTCAAAAAATAAGCCACAGGAAGCCACAGACATCCCCCTCTAGCCTGCCTGCATCATGCACAGCACCAGAAACACAACAAAAGCCCCAGGGCTGTTGGTTTCTTCGTCCTTGGGACTCAACTGTCTCTGCTGCCCCAACATTTCAAATCCCACCCCCCCATTTTAGCCCCACCAACATACCCTTCCTCAGAGACACTCTGAGTGCTCTGAGTAAAGAATGGGCCCACGCCTTACCTCTCACAAGCCCTGCCACTTCTCCAATTGGTCCTGGTGCGGATGGAAACTTCCATGTCTCGTGGTGAAAAAAAAAATGCTGGGACGTCCCTTTGCAGCCCAACCAGGCTTGAACTTAAAACTTTCCGGCTAGACACACCGCAGACAAGTCCCTAAGCCCCAGGAGGAAGACACACCACCTGCCCTTCCATAATGCTGGCAGGAAGGGGAAGTTGGCCAAGCAAAAATGGCCTCTTTTCTTCATTTTGAATTTTAGGGCAACCAGGAAGGCTGTGGCCCGAGCACATTCAAGCCAGTACCCGCAGAGGCTTTTGTTGCGTCTCTTGGGCTGTGCCTGATGCTAGCAGGGAAATGACAGATATTTGTCGCTGCCCGTGGCCTCCTCTTCCATGGCACAGGGCCATCAGTCAAGGTTTTAAATTTTTCTTTTGTTTTGTTTTGTTTTTGGGGGGGGGGGTTGTGTGGAGTGTTGGTGGAAAAACCTTTGTATGTTACTGTGGTCATCTGGTAGAACGGGTCTTGGCAGAGACCTGGGCTTGTGCCAGATGCTTCATGTTGTGGTGTGGTTTCTGTGTTTTGGATCACCAGGTTGTGAGTTCCAGGCCAGGTGTCACCTCTGTACTTGCCCCTGCCCTGGGGCTAGCCAATTTTTTTTTTTCCCACCACGACACATGCAAGTTGCCATGGGCCCCACAACGAGTTGGAGTAGTGGCAAGGCTCCAGGATGCAGAAGTGCAGGCCTCGGTGTGGCATGCCAAACCCCAAAGAGTTGGTCTCTCCATCCTGCTTGGGCCTCTGTCTCAGCTGCCCCAAAATTTAAAAAAAAATAAAAAAATAAAAAATGCCGTTTTGGCCCCACCATCTTCCCCTTCGTCAGAGCCACTCCGAGTGCCGAATGGGCCTAAATGTGGGCCTTGGCATGGCATGCCGAACCTTGAATTTGTAAACTCTTGGCTGAGTACACAGCATTCAAACTCCTAAGCTACAGAGTCCAGACAGCCCCACTGCCTTTCTGTAGCGCTGCAAACACCAGGACCACAATCACATGCAGCTCTTTCCCAACACCAGCCCACACTAAAAAAAAAAAAAAAAAAAAAAATTCAAACCCTTGACATGATATGCCCTGTGCCCTGAAATAACGTGCCAGAGCCAGCCACAAACATCTCCCTCTTCCCTACCTCCATCATGCACAGCCCCGGAGATGCAGCAAAAGCCTCCAAGGCTGCTGGTTTCTTCATGCTTGCACCTCAACTGTCTCAGCTGCTGCCCTCCCCCACCCCACCCCCCCCAAAAAAGCAATTTTGGCCCCACCATCTTCCCCTTCCTCAGAGACACTCTGAGTTGTCTGAGTGCAGAACTGGTCTAAGTCTCGGCCTCGGCGTGGCATGCCAAACCCCAAAGGGAAACCAAAGGGGTTTGGCATGCCACATTGAGGCCCACACCTTTACACCCTGGAGCCCTGCCACTTCTCCCATTAGTCCTAGGGCCAGTGGCAGCTTCCACGCATCATGGTGAAAAAAAAAATTCTGGGATAACCCTCTGCAGCGGGGGCCCGGTGGCCCTACCTAGGCTTGTATTTATAACCTCCTTGCTCAATATACAGCACGCAAACTCCTAAGCAACAGGGCCAAGACAGACCCCCTGCCTTTCCACAGTGCTGCAAACACTGGGACCACAATCACATGCAGCTGTTTGCCCCACACCAGCCCACACTAATAACAAATAAAAAAATTCAAACCCTTGATGGACGCCCATGTCCTGAAAGTACACGCCAGAGCCAGCCATAAACGTTCCCCTCTTCCTTGCCCACATCATTCACAGCCCCAGAGACACAACAAAAGCCTCCAGGGCTGCTGGCTTGTTCATGTTTTGGCCTCAACGGTCTCGGCTGCCCCAAAATTAACAAAAGAAGCCATTTTGGCCCCACCATCTTCCCCTGACTCAATAGGTAACTATTGCAAACACTGGGGCCACAGTCACATGCAGCTTTTTGCCCAGCACCAGCCCCCAGTAATTTGAAAAAAAAAAAAATTGAACCCTTGATGGATGGCCCTGTTCCCTAAAAAAAGAAGACATGGCAGGACAAGCATCACATACTGCACATTCAGCTGTTCTCCATGCTGCAAGGGAGCAGCATGGTGGATATACAGGGGTAAAAAAAAAAAAAAAAAAAAAAA
>NW_017729032.1:153817155-153821490 GCF_001723915.1 Gavialis gangeticus | reverse complement strand
AAAAAAAAAAAAAAAAAAAAAAAAAAAAAAAAAAAAAAAAAAAAACCCACGCAGGAAAATAAGTGGAGCAGCATATGCGGGGGCAGCACATGATGCTCAAAACAAAAGCCACACTTCAGCTGCCAGGCAAGCTGTGAGTGGCAAGATCGCCACTACTGCATCCCCAGGAGCCTCCCAAAACCCCTGATAAGGCTGCTGAGTCCACCCCAGTGCCTCCTCTACCCAACCCCAGGTAACCTACCATGCACCAGAGCACACATGGAACAGGCATTCCCCATGGACAGTTAGCAACGGCACGGTGCCACTGTTAGTTGTCCCCAGGGAACCAAATGTCCATGCTCATGTGAACACAGCAAGAGAGAGCATGTAACTGTGTACAAAAATACAAGGGAATATATGAGGGAGGGACACAGCTAGACGGGGAAATACTTTGAAAAATGTTATTGCCAGCACAATTTTCCTTTCTTTTTCATCCTGGAAAGGAAAATTCAATATAGCAAAGGAAATAGGAGTGACAAATAGTAAAAATAAGGAGTTGAAAGAGACAGGCTGTATGGATGACTATGGCCAGTCAGCTCGCAATGAATGATTAAACGAGAGAGAGAGAGTATTAGGCCTGTGCCAATAGGGAAGTATTTGATTTGGATTTGGATTTGGCTGATTCGGAGGACAGTGATTCAATTCAGAAATTTAGATCACTGTCCCAAACTGATTGGCTAAATTGGCTTTGGAAGATTCGGCACTGACTCAGAGAGGTTTGGAGTTTCAGCCATAGACTATAATGGGGAATCACTGAAATACCTGTAACTTTGTCATTTTTTGGCTGATTCGGATAAAAATTGCAGGGATGGAAGCTCCTTCTGGAGGTATGAAGCCTGCCAGGTTTCAAGGAGATAGGTACAGGGGTTTCTGGGACACTGCACCTCAGGCTGCTGACAAGCAAAACTCATGACGTGTGACTGTGTGTGTGTTAGTTAAGGCACAGCAGGGTGAAAACTGCAGGCATGCTAGGCCTTGCCAAGGCCATGAAGCCTGCCAGGTTTCAAGGAGATAGGTGCAGAGGTTTCTGGAAAACTGCACCTCAAGCCGCTGCGACAAGGAAAACTCATGACATGTAAGTGTGTCTGCTCATTAAGGCGCACCCTCACTGGGTGTCAGGCCTCTACACAACACGGTAGTGTGCCCCAATGAGGTATCCTCCTCCCCTACAGCGTCATCCTGGTCCATCACTTTAAATGACAACAGGTAATAATAACTTAATAGGCAGCACAGTAGCACCAGCAGCATCTCAGCCAGTGAAACTGTGATAGAGCCTTCTTTTCTTTCCTGCAGGAGCTTCTTCTCCAGCTGCTGCCAGAGAAGTCTCCCTGCCAGCCCCAGCCCTAGAGCATAGATGTGACCAGGGCCCTGCATCCTTCCGGTCAGCTTACCAAGGACAGGTGCTAGAGATGTTAGTCTAATGACATGGCACTGGCAGACAAGGTTATTTGGGTCAATCTGGTATCTAATACCAAGCAAGTCTTTTGTCCTGAGTTTTTGCATATTTATAACAAGCTACTATTTAACCATTAAAATATGAAAGACTTGATTTTGTAAAAGCTTTCAATTATTTTCAACTAAAAGATACCTTACTCAATAGAATATGGTCATATCAATTTTTTCCACACACATGCAGTTTTTGAATTTGTGATGTTAAAAATGCATTATCTTCCTCATTTTAAGTATACAAATCAGCCTATATCATTAGCAATTATGGTAGCGTTACACTACAGTAAAAACAGCTCATGAAATATAGTCACAACATATAATAGTATGTGACCAGCTATAATAGGTGCAAACCTGGGAATTTCTGGAAGATGTTTAATCATTTCTGTGTGGCCTCAAATCATTTATGTCACTCTAGAGGCTCAGGTCAATGCATTCTTGAACATTACAGGCAATATAATCTGTAAACCTTTTTAAGTACAAAATAGGCATGGTATCTAAAACATTGGCTTGAATTCACTGAGTTGTAGGGTTTTCTGTCTTTCAAGTCATTACATCAGGGCATAGCAGGCCTAGCAATTGGCAATAAAGCTCTCAAGGCAACTACTGGGGGTAGTATTTGTCTATCCTCAAAGGCATCTGCCAAGCTGTTGGGGAAGAATTACCATATTCTTTGTCAGCACTGTCACTGCTACATTGATTGTGGGGACACTCATATGGGAGATAGGAGACATGGGCAACTGCTGCCTCTTGAGTGCGACTGGGGGGGGGGGTGGTCCCTCAGGGGTCTCCCCAGCCAGCGCTTGCATGGCGGGCACCAGTTCTCCCACCTGCACCCCTGCCCGCTGCCTGAACAGGGAGTGTGGCCCATCAGGGGGTGCACCAGCGCTCACGGGATGTATGTGCACCCCCTACGTGTCACCACTGATAGCAGTCCTGCATTCCTCCCCCATTAATTATTTATGCTCTTAGTATGGCTAAAATACATAAATAGAGTTGAGAGCAAAGACCAAAAAGGAAATGACTTCATCACTGAGTCAGTCTCTCTTTGCCCTCTGAATCTTGTATTCTTGGCTGCACTGTGGTAGTTCCACCAGGAGGAGTGAAGAGTAGTCACTCATGCTATTTTATAGGTTCATGTTGGGAATTGAGTGTGAGCACTCTCCCAGGAGGCTGTTATATTAAAAGTGTACAAAGCCACCTTTGGATGAAACTGGCATTAGCTGCTATACTTTGTTCTGAACTCTGTGCCGTCAGTGGGGTTAGGCCTGCTCTGGAGCACACATACCAGACTGGGCTCCTTAGAGGATTCAGGCCTTGGACTGCTAATCTGTAAAGCCAAAAACACACTTAGGTTTGAGAAAGGTGTCAAAATACTCAGAATAGCAGAACTTCTGGCATTTAAGTTACTTGTCTGGCAAAAGTTTGGGTGCCTACAGACCCTCAGAAACCTAAGCACCAAGTAAAGGGAAAGGATTTTAGTAAATCATATTTTTTGTCTTAGGAGCTTAAATTTTACTTAATTCTCCTTGCATATTCCCCCACACACACCCTGTACCTGTTCTTTTTTCAGCTCTAAAAGACCTCTTTAAAGGAGGAATGCAGGATAATGGTAAATTCAGTCTTAGTTTTGGATGGGAGGTATTAACTCATTGCAATTTATCTAGCTTATCTTCTATCTTTGACTAGATTTTGCGAGACCACCAGTTTCTTCCCATGGCTTTAAGTAGTTTTGGGAAAAGAACCTCTCTTCAGTTTCTGGATCAGTTTTACTATACTCATGTTCCTTTTGCTGATAAAAGGGGGTCAGCTGTAGCCACAGACTCTGAAGTCTCTCCGTGCTTTAAGCTCAGCAAGGGTTTCCGCCACTCAACACGCAGCATGTCAGCAGAATCTGAAGGGTACCACTTCTCAGGGTTACTTCAAAATGGATCACAATTAGAGCTATCAAAAGTCCAGACAGAAAGTCAAATTTACCTGGAAACAGTGGGAGTTCAGATTCTATCCAACCAGCAAACCATATCAGCCCAGATTTACCTGTGTTCCGCATGCCTGACCTAATGCTCAAGGCACCCTACACATACTTTCCACAACAACTCTTGGACCCAGGTCAAATAAAAGATTCAGTACCTTAGATACAATTTGTAATTTAAAGCACAATGTAGCCACACATTTATATCACAAAAAAAAATAAATTAGTAGCCTTGGTACAAACATAATCTCCACCCCAGGTACGGTGCCAGTTTCTGCCAGGGAATAAACAGGTAAGCTGCACTATATCAACCTCCGACAGACTGGTTTGATGCTTAATAACAAGGAGTTAAATAAGGGAATGCTGCCAGATGGGTTGGAGATTGTGTCAACAATGTGCATCAAATCACTTGGCCATGTGTCCAGGACTTCCTTGAAATAAATTAAATAGCTACTTGTTATAGCACTAGATATGGGAATTCTAAAGCAAAACTGAACACCAAACATGTTTCCTCCTTTCAATATGTAATTTAGAGTGCACATAAAAGAACGTTCACACATTTTGGTTCAACTGTACTCACATCATGTAATCCACCACCTGGGCCATTTTTATATATCGGCAGGAAGAAGCATATTTAGCTTGGCTGACTTTAACAAGCCCACTTCGTATACAGTGTTCCTGCAATAACACAATTAGCATTCATCCAGTTAAAATCAGTAATTTCTATACATCAAAAATAGTAGTTAAAAACAAGGAAACTTGCATATAAAAGCCACTTTAGTGAAACTATAATCTGCAGCTAAAAAAAATAGGATGACAAAGTCCTGATAAGTATAATTCTTTTTTTTTTTTTTTTTTTTTTAAAAAATGAGCCAGAA
>NW_017729032.1:153807476-153817031 GCF_001723915.1 Gavialis gangeticus | reverse complement strand
TATAATTTTTTTTTTTTTTTTTTTTTTTTTTAAATAATGAGCCAGAAAGGAAAAAATGAAATTTTCTTGGTTTATTGGAGACTATTATGATAATAAAATGCATAGAAAATTAGATTTAATGGGGTAAAAAAAATATTGTATTCCTTACTTTGGCAACGTGTACTCTGTGAAAGTGAGCAGACAGCTTATGAAAGGCAGAAAACTGTTTAATTTAAGGTTAAATTAGTCTACACTATTTATCATTTATTGTTTATTATGCTGGCTATTTACTCCGCCCTGAAACCTCATTTGATTTTGGTCAGCTGCTGATGGCAAATGGAATCCTTTTTTTTTTTTTTCTAACCAGGTCAGTTACACTCATCTCATCAAAACAAAATTATTTTAATGCCAAGGCAATGTATACTTGCTTTTAGAAAGCTACTTACTTTCCTATTGTTGTACATCAAAACTGTGTAGAGTTTATCATCTGGTTGAACTCTATTTGGTGTCGCTATGACAACAGCAGGTGCATAATAATAATCTCCCATCTGTATCCCAGTTCTGGAGAACACATAGTCTCCAACCTATATACCAAAAAAGAGTTGGGTTGCAAGAGCATCATAATACTAGTTTTACATGGCGTAAAAGACAGATATTCAGACTGTCTGACTACACAAAACACAGTGCTAATGTGTTTCAGTGCCTTAATATGGAACACTAGTGGAAAGGGTAAAGAATCTGCCAGTGCTGACTACTCTTCAGTGTCCACTGGCTCAGCCCCTTGAAGTGTCAGTTCACAAAACAGGAATATATGGAAGAGTCCTACAGAATTTCAGAGGAACAAACAAATAGATTTCCTAGAACCTAGAAATTATTCTAACTTTTAAATCATTAAATCCTTAGAAGATAATTATGAACTATACTCTGCTTTGTATAGGTTTTTGATCTCTCCTGTCAAACTCTATAGCAGGACGATAATTCTTTAATTAAGATCCACAGAATAATTATTTAAAAAAAAAAAATATATATATATATCTATATCTATATATATAAATTATAAATGTTCTACAATATTCTGAAGACTTTTCCAGAAAGGATTCTCCCTACTCAGAATACAAGGGTCTGTTCTTTATGTCAACAGGCATTATTCATATTCTCTAGGAAAAAAAGTCATGTTTCTAGTTTTAAAAGTGATTGAAGCAGAGTAATGTATCTCTATTTGTATCCACCATACCTGCAGCAACAATAATAAGCATAATTTAAAGGAGAATCATGATAAAAGATGGTTAGCATATCGTTCTAATTTTAAACTGACCCAACACAAGTCATTCCCACATTTTGGTTTTAGCAAAACCTTCTTTTACCTGAATATGAATCAATAACTACAGATCAAGTCCTTATAGCTACTGCCCTTACAAAATCTCACAGAAGAATCAAATAACTGTGAAAGGATCCAAAAGGTTAAACGCACTAAAAATGCTAAATTAAAAACCATAAAGATAGTCCCAAGTCAGTTCACATACCAGCGTTAATGCACCTTAGCACATCTACACGTGCGTTAAGGCGCTTTAGTCATTTTGCCTAAATTTGATACCTGCTTTTGCCTAAAATCACCATTTTTAAGGCGCATTAAGGGCACACACATGTAGACATGTGCCCTTAAGGTGTCTTAAATCAAGCTAAAGCTCCTTATATCGGCACGTGTAGATGCATCCAGAGAATCTTAAAGTTTTCAAATGTTTTCAAATTATGGAAATGACCAAACTATGATCAACTTGTTTGTAAGCAAATGGCAAAACAAAGTTAATGATGAATATATATTCCCTCAAAAATAATAATAGCATTTCACCTGCAAAGATGGGCAAGGCATAGCACCCCCCACAATAATAATGAATTTAATTGGTACAATGTGCGTCTCTCCATAGCTGAAGTCAACAAGTGCACGGGTGGAACTGATACTTTTCATCACTGTCCCTAAAGGAAAAAAATATTTTAAAATGATATTCCATTTACATATTATTTTTATCCATTATGGAAGAATTTTAAAAATCCAGTAGAGTGTAATATGGCAGTGTACTTCTTGCATTCAAATTTATATTTGTATTTAGTTTTCATTATTTTCATTTACTAGATAAACAGCATGAAAATGTACTGTACAGGACATATGCATAAAGCCATTGTCACAGAGAGTTACAATATAAGGTCCCAAGCCTAAAAAACAATTATGTACATATTTGCAAGATAACACAGTTAGTCCCATTCACTAATCCAGAGTTATGCTCACTTATGTGAAAGCTACACATATGCATTAGTGTCTGAAGGATTGGGACCTAAGACAGAATGTACCTGGTAAAAGGACAACTTGGAAATCCAGTGTTATATATACATTACTACTACTACAAGTACCTTAAAACACTGAAGGTACAAAACAACTCTAAGTAAAGAGTTTATAAAGCTTGACAGAAGCAAAAGCAATACTTTATTTGGGCCCTAATTCAGCAAGCCTTGATGTCCATGCCTGACTTCAATCTTGTAAGCAGGCCAAATAACTTCCATGAAACTAGTCACATATCTAAAATCAGGTATGGACTTAAGTATTCTGCTGAATTAGGACCATAATGAAAAAGCAAACAACTACTGGCTTATCATGTTACTCTGAGATATTCATTTAAGTTTTCTGTGCTTATTTCCTTGTTTGTCAAATAGGGAATTTAATACCCATCTACCCTAAGACAGAAAGCCACTCTATAAATACTCTAAAACTAATCTACTTCTGTTAATAAGTTGGTAAAATGATTGCAATTGTCTTCTCACTGGATACAGTAC
Source organism: Gavialis gangeticus (assembly GCF_001723915.1). Lineage (NCBI taxonomy): Eukaryota > Metazoa > Chordata > Crocodylia > Gavialidae > Gavialis > Gavialis gangeticus. Next base: position 153,814,226 of record NW_017729032.1, on the reverse strand, counting down.
ATGTAGTTTTGTTATCTGGAACCTGCTGCAAGTGACCCGTATACATTTTATTTCATTTACTGAAAGGGCCAAATATTCAAAAGGGAGTAAAACTAAGTGTGGTACACAATAATCCAATTTGTGTGCATGAAAGGATTTTTTTAAGGACACTCTTGTAACTAGATTGGTTGCCCTCTCCCCTGAAAAAATATCCTTAGTATGAAAAGCAGAATAACAAACTGAAAACATTTAGTAAACTTTTTTATTCTTATATATCATTATTACCATGCCGAGCCCACCATCAACATTCTGTTTTGAATTATAACATTGAAAAATAAAATTCTAGGCGAATATCTGAGTTACACTCTGCTCATTCTGATTAATTCAAAAGTAGAAAAAGCACCACTGATTTTTCACATTACCTCCCTTTCACTCATCTGCTGTTTTATCCAATTTCCATTTGGCAACAGAAGAGGTTTTCAACAAAAATACATGTCATCAAAAGACTATTCTTAACTAACATTTCAAAACTAGATAAAAACCAAGATGATTTTTGATCCAACTGAAATATTAAAGAACTTCATTTGTGGCTGTTACCCTAAGTAAAGTACATTTCATAATAAATGCCTTTATCAAAGTATTCTTTATTTATTTTAATTTTAAATTATTCAGTGTTCATGAAAACACAGTATTAAGAACATGAGAGAAAGGCCAGACAGTGCAAACAGACAAGGGATAACCTTGCATGCAGAGTTCTGCCAAGATACTTCAATCCATAGTACCCATGCTATTCCATTTCTGCACCTCTCCTAAGAATAAAGGGGGTAATAATTATACCAGTGTTTTCTGAGGTAGGCAAGTGTCCCAGGATATTATGTCATCCATATGAGAAGGTTTGATTTGATTTTTTCAAATGCCACATCATGGAACACAATTTTACACTGTAAGTATCATAGTACTTAGGGTCAGAAGGGATCTAAACAGATCATCAGGTCCGACCCCTGCCCCAGGCAGAAACAGGTACCAGGATCATATCACCACAGCCAAATATCTATCCAGCCTCCTCTTGAAGACCCCCAAGGTAGAAGAGAGCATCACCTCACTTGGGAGCCCATTCCAGAGTCTGGCAGCCCTAACTGTAAAGTAATGTCTCCTGATATCCATCCTGAACCTTCTCCCTAACAATTTGTGGCCATTATTCCTAGTAACTCCGGGTGGTGCCTGAGAGAACAGAGCCTCCCCCAATTCCCGCTGGTCCCCCCTGGTGAGTTTGTAAACAGCTACCAGATCCCCTCTCAGCCTTCTCTTGTGGAGCCTGAATAGGTTCAGGCCCTTCAGCCTCTCTTCGTAGGGCTTGTCCTGCTGCCCCCGACCATGTAAGTGGTCCTCCTCTGGACCCTCTCAATGCTAGCCATATCTCTCTTGAAGTGTAGTACCCAGAACTGGATGCAGTACTCCAACTGTGGCCTGACCAATGCCACATAGAGGGGAAGGATCACCTCCCTGGACCTGCTTGTGATGCATCCGTAGATGCACGACAAGGTGCAGTTAGCCTAACTGACCGCTTCCTCGCATTGGCGGCTCATGTTCATCCTGTAGTCAGCAATGACTCCATGATCCCTTTCTGCCCATGTTGACAAGAAGGGTGTTTCCCAGCCTACAGGTGTGTTGCTAGTTCCTTCTCCCTAGATGCAGCACCTTGCACTTGTCTGCATTGAATTCCAACCCATTCTCATCCGCCCACCTCTGTAACCTGTCCAGATCTAGCTGGATTCTGTTCCTCCTCTCCAGAGTGCACACCTCGCCCCACAACTTGGTGTCGTCAGTAAATTTGGACAGGATGCTTTCCACGTCAACATCCAGATTGCTGATAAGGATGTTGGCTTATAATTCAACAAAATGGCAAACTTCTAGTAAATGTTTTGAACAAATAAATGGTGCACTTTGGTGCACTTTTCTGCACTTTGCTAAATCCTAAATGGAAATAAACTAGCACAGCAAGAGCAAAGAATAAATTGATACTAGCTTATAATTTGAAAGGAGTACCACATTTGTTGCTAAACCTTTCCACCTTCTTAAATAAATACACCTGTCAGCAAGAGGTCTGCATAGTTTTCTGACCTTATAAAATGTACTGTGTGGGGAAGAAAAAGGATTAAAAATTCCAACTTGAATCAAATTAAAACTTAGCCAAATGAAAACAAAATAATAAATGTTTATTTTTATTTTGTCTTTTCAACAAGTAAGGAGGTGTTCACATATGCACAAAAATACTTACCTGGGAAATATAATCCCGTGAGGTCTGATCTTGCAATCACCTTTTGGCCTTTGAGAGTTTCAAACACTTTTCCTTTTTTAGTTTGTGGCCTTATACACTCTTCTTTAAGATTCTGAAACTGAAAAGAAAACAAGAGAGCCTTCACAATGATAACCAGTCAGGACATAGCTATCTTTTGAATGAATGATATATTCATGTAATTTCATGTCATGGATTAAATCTGTGAGGCTGTCAAAAATTCACAATAAACTAAATTACTGTAAATAACAAGACCTCTTAGCAAACACAGCTTTAAGACTATCTAGGCCAGAGATTCTCAAACTGTGATCCAGAGATCTATTCAGGTGGTTCACAGAAAGGTGACCTAAGGCTAAAGCTGACAAACATTACACCCAACTTCCCAGACCTCTGCCCAAAAAAACAGGCACATCCATCACATTAGAAAGGTAAAACTACTGACATTAAAATATGAGTTGTGTGCTTTGATTTGTAGAACAAAAAAAACATTTATTAAGTGGTCCACTGAGACCCTCAGCAATTTTCAAGTGGTCCGTGGAAAAAAAAGTTTGAGAACCACTGATCTAGGCTATCTAATAGTTCTCACTTTAAGATCCTCATTGTAGTTGCTCATAACAATTCTAGTATTTGACTATTCAGACTGAAAAGTTTCTAAGGTAGATTTATGCCTTAAAATTCGGGGGGGGGGGGCTGTATAATTTCAACAGATGCAGTTAATTTCCAAGACTAAGGGGAAATCTGTTAGTTTTAGGGCTAACTGAAAATCTCCCTTGGAAACTTTGTTTCTCTAGCAAAATGGGTTTTCAATCAAATAAATCATTTTCATGAAAAGGATCTGCTTAGCAGAGAAGGATTCCACTTGAAAAGCAAAAAACAAAACGAAACAAAAACATATCCAAAAAGCTTCTGGGGAAAAAAAGTCTGCCCCAAACTGAAAATTTCACTTCACAAATGGCTAAATATTTTCAGATTGTCCAACCAATCCAAAATGTTTCAACACAAACATCCAGTTTTGGGCTCCCCACTACAGAAGGGATGTGGACAAGGTGGAGAGAGTCCAGCAGAGGGCAATGAAAATGGTTCTGGGCTGCGACACATGACTACTGAGGAGAGGCCGAGGGAACTGGGCTTGTTTAATCTGCAAAAGAGATTGAGAGAGGATCTGATAGCAGCCTTTAACTACCTGAAGGGGGGTTCGAAAGAGGATGGAGCCAGACTGTTCTCAGTGATGACAGATAACAGAACCAGGAGCAACGGTCTCAACTTGCAGCAAGGGAGGTTTAGGTTACATATTAAAAAAAAACACCTCTCTCACTAGGAAGGTGGTGAAGCACTGGAACAGGTTATCCAGAGAGGTGGTGGAATCTCCATTCTTGGAGGTTTTTAAGGCCTGGATTGACAAAGTCCTGGCTGGAATGATCTAGCTGGGGAGGTCCTGCTTTGAGCAGAGGGTTGGACTACATGACCTCCTGAGATCCCTTCCAACCCTCATTTTCTGTGATTCTATGGCTCCTCTCCCACCCATATAGCGCTCCTTCAATAGGAGCTTTTCCACAATTACTGGCCTCCAAGAACCACTGAAACAAAACCAAGTAGGGTACTGTGACATGTTACACTTAGCATGTTATATTTAGATCATAGTAAGCATTAAGATGACTTCAAACGTTTTCTATGTAGTGGCATGTTAATGGTTACTATGATCTAAATATAAATTGTAGCACCATGGTAGAGCCTTGAACCAGCTCCAGTGGGATCCCAGCCAGGGCTAAGACAGAAAATCAACTAATTTTTGTTCTCAGCACTAGGATTGCACCAAGCTGGCTGAAGGCTTCCATGCAGTGCAGTGCAGAGCCTGGGAGCAACAGCAGCCTGGCATGGGAGCCAGTCCCAGTTCCCACACCACACCAGAGCCCGTTCAAGTCTCCAGGGCAGTGTGGGGCTGGAAGCAACACTGGTATCCAGCCCCCACACTGTACAAGACCTAGTTCAAGGCTCCAGAAGCAATGTCAGCATGACAAGGAAGCAGATCCCCACCCTCCAAGTACACAGGAGCTGCTTCAAGGCTCTGGTGTGATGCAGAGGCTGAGAACAATGCCAGGATCCAGTGCCAGCCCCTGCACCACTGTTGGTTGAAGGGTCAAAATTATTTCTCACTAGAATTAGCTGATGTACACAAGTGAGCTCAAAGGCTGGATCTGGCCCCATCCCCATTTGCCCCCAAGTCTGATCTGACCCAAACAGGCCACAATGCATGCCTGTGACACAGGACTAGCCCATGGGCCAGATCCAGCCCATGAAACCCTTTCCTCCCTCCCCTCCCAGCATACCTAATTCAGCAGCTGCTTCAGCCACTCTGGAACCTACACTGCTTGCTGTGCAGATCCTGGAGCAGCTGGAAGCTGGAATGAGCACTGTGTGCAGTGCAGCACAGCCAAACTGGCTACAGCATGTGTGCAAGTGACTGCCCCAGCTGGACTACATCACAGTAGTGTCTGCTCTGGCACAAGCACCATACTTGGCACTCGCTCCAGCTCAAGTCCTGGACTGGCTGGAGCAGGTACCTTGTGCAGCAGTGTGGCCAGGGCAGCCACTACATGAAGCACGACTGCATATGGTGCCTGTCCCGACCACTCCAGGATCTTTGCCACACACAGCACAGGTTTCAGGCCAGCTGGAGCAGCTGCTGCATCAGGTGTGTTGGGAGAGGGGAAAGGGTCCATGGGCCAGATGAGTTTGACACCCCTGCTACAGACTCTCTCCTAGGCAATATGGAGTAAGATAAGGATGATGATGATGCCACCTCACTAGAACACAGAGCAAGAAAGAAGCTGACAGGAGACAGATGGGACCTATGGAGGCAGGCAGCAGTTGAGAAAAGAAATGGACCAGGGATAGAAGAGAATAATACTGAATGAGACAAGAGTCCTGAAGAAAAAAAACAGTATGCAAACATGCAAAGCAAAGAGTGTTTCACAGTGCAAAGGCAAAAGGCAAATATGAGAACTACAGCTGAATAATGTAACACTGGCATTTTCTAGTTTTGAGTTCATAGCTTTGCAATTCTCTAATATTCATTTAACCTTAAGCATTGTTGCATCATTCTAGGTATTTTATATGCCACTCCTCATAGGAAATGCATGTCTGCCTTCTTGGGGAAGATGGGATGTTGGTTTCTTCTCAAGCAGGTATCTTCTCCCCACTGTCCGAGACAGATTTTACAGAGAAGCTTCCCACCTCCCCCATAAAACATACATATATAAGACATGGGATCTCTGGTTCCTGTCCATCAGTATTCTGAAGGGTATAAATATTTGATCCAATAGGCTGCACAGCAAACCCCACTATCTACCTGGTATAATTTTCCCTGCCCAACAGGCTCTGTCAGCCTGCTCCTGCAACATCTCCACTGCTGTCATCAGGGATCACAAAGTGTCATCCTACCAGCTAAAAGTCCAAGTTACATATTTCAGGTTTTTGTCTCCTGAAAAAGTTATGGAAGCAATATTTTAAAGTAGTAAAAAACAAAACAAAAAAAAAAACCACACAGTTCTTTGATACTGGAAATCATGTAATGCCAATAACCTTTGCAAGCAAATTTTAGTAATCCCGAAAAATAAAATGTCAATACTGCTGAACAGTAATAAGGATGTCATGTTCAAATGGCAATGTATTGTTCTCTCCAGATTGCTGAAGTCAATGCTTCTGAATATAAATCAGGGTAAAGTATGAAGCTAAGTAAATCAAATATTTTCCCCCATTCATTTTTAAAGCAGTAACTCATTTGCACACCTGGCAAATAATAATGCATGCAGCCATTTCCAACATCACAAAAATACGTTGTTTGAAACCAGAAAGCTTTTCATTAGATTCCCACAAACCTACTCACTGTAGTAATCCACAAAACTTCTCCTGATAAAGCTGGCTGTTAGCTTCGTCACTGCCCGAGTAGTTTTATTTCCTAACACAGGGACATTGGCTTTGAGTCCAAGAATCCCATGAAAGCATCAGCAGTGCCAAAGATGGGCATATTTTTTGTTGAACTGCTCGTTCCTAGTTTCCTTGTAATTATCATTAACCCTTCCTAAAACCTTTCCACCACGCTGGGCTTCTCTACACAAGACACTTTACTGAGCAGTAGCGTAGTTTACCATGCAGTAAGTGTGAGCATCAAAGCAGTTTCCATGCACATGTATAGGAGTCCTCAGAGCCACTCTAATTAAACTGTGCCCCGCCCCGCCCCCCCCCATGTATAAATGCCCAGTGAGTCATGTCTGACTTCCACTGATATCAATACACCTATCCACATAAGATCAGGCACATTTTAGCCCACTTTTGTTTTTCATTTCACTTTCAAAAAATACTAGGGCTAGGGAGAGACATTACACACAAACCGGTTTAAGTAATCAGAAACTGGTTTAAACCTGTAACAGAACAGATGTTCAGTGCACATAAACCAGTTTGAAAATAACTGAAAC
>NW_017729032.1:153805002-153807390 GCF_001723915.1 Gavialis gangeticus | reverse complement strand
CATGCTAAATAGGTATTATTGCCACCCTCCACCCCCTGCTCTGGCAGACACCTTCGCATTAGCTAGCAGACCACATGCTGGCTACAGTCCGTGCTGTGGGAGATAACAGGCAGACAGGCTTTTTGGAGCTAATCAACAGGTAGCTTAATGTCCTTTGGAAACACTGTTGGAGAATGGCTGCTTGCTCCCCTCCCTCACCACTTTCTACTAAGCACAAATTCCCCCCCGCCTTGCTGAGGAGGCATCTGTATATTAGCCAACAGACCACATGCTGGGTCTGTGCTGAATCAACAAATAGGCAATGTCTCTCTCTTTTCTTAATGGGGCAATAAACACTGTGATAAGGGTGATACACACTGTTATCAGCTCCCCCCTTTCCCCGGCTTGCTTGCCTGTCGGTTTGATGCAGGTAGAACTGTATACAGAAGCATGGTGGGAGAGCAAAAAGCTCCGTATCATCAACAGATGCATGTACTGCACACCCGCATTTGCCTTAGAGTGCTAGCCCAGGGCTGCAGGCTGGCAACACTCCTGGCCCTTGAGCAGCCAGTGGGGAAAAGCCTGGGACTGCAGGCAGGGTTGGGGTTCACACCCCTCCCTAATCATAGCCTTGCTGGGGCCTGGCCATACTCCCCTCAGTTTAGCTCTGTGGAAGGGCAGGGAGGGCTGGTCTAGCACCCCCGGCTTCTAGTCTGAGCTACTGCAGGCATGTGCCTAAGTTTCCTCAGTCCAGAGGGATTGCCTGTATGGTTGGGAACTGGTTCAACCTAGCCAGGTTAGACTAACCTGCAAAAGTTGAATCAATTCAGGCTCAGGCTTTTTGAATGCCTATCCCTAGCCTAGTTGTTTCACAGGATGAAAGCCATGTTCAAAAAAAATATGACAATCACACCACACTAGGCATGGCTGGTGAACTCAGACTGGTGGGGCAGGTGCAGCAGCACAAAGGAGCAGGGGGTGAGGGGGGTTTTGCAGCTGACTGGGAGCAGGGTGGAGTTTGCAGCCAGCGGGGAGTGGGGGGTTACAGCTATCTGACCACTGTGTGCTCCAGCTGGGAGCAGGGAGGATGCAAACCACGCCACCAGCCTGAGTTCACCAGTCGTGCCTGCTCTACACACAACAAGGTTCACTGGTCCTAAGCTTAATTTTAAGATCCTGCTCTCTACAGCGCAGAAGCCAGCTGAGCCAAACTACTGACATTTCCATCTTAACAAGAGGTGTCAAACTCATTCTGTGGAAAGGAACGTCATTCATTTTTAATTACAGTATATACATGTTAAACTAAAAACTCTTTTCCTCTCCTTCAGTCCAAAGGATAATCCCCCAAAATTATAAGTAGAATACAGTCTGAGCTATTGTCATCATTTATCACTAGTTCAGTCTTTTATTTCCATGCTGTTTGTGCTGCCTATTTTCTCTGCTCCTGCACAATAAGAATAAAGAATGCATGTGCCAGGCTACTCAGGCAATATTTAAGATGCAAGAAAAGGGGTATTATTAGGAGAACAGATATCAGTCCTCAGTCTGTGATGAACAAATGGTAACGAGTATAAGGATTAAGAAAATCAGAATAGCTCTCAAGAAGAGCCTGCCAAGGAAAATTCTTAGAAATATCTGAGACTAGACAACCTCTCTATTTGGGATATTTGATCAATCCCCACAACGCACAGCAACAGACAAGTCACTAGGGGTCCCTTCTGCTCTGAATAAATTTAACTTTCCAGAATATTCACACTCTCTAGATCAATGCTTTTCAACTGGTGTGCTGTGGCCACCAGCATGCCACAAAGAACTCCCTGGTGTACCATGAAAATTCTGGCATAATGAGAAGAACGTTCTTCAGTCACCTAGCACAAACAAATATACCACGTCGAGATATTCACAAAAGACTCATGCATATGTTGGCTGTGGGGGAGAGAGAGAACCAGCTGAGCAGAAGGAAATTCATCTGCTGTGCATGTGTTCGCTGTGGGGGATGCATAGTTCACTAGCCTCTCAGCTCATGCCATTTGTTTTGATGCATGGTACCCCCAGGCTTGAGGAGTGCAGTTTGCAATACACATACCGTACATGTGCTTCTTTTGCTTTTATTTTTATTGTGTGCCCAAAGTGCTCTCGTAGTATTTAGTCTTTGTGTCAATTTGACTATTAAAATGAATACATTTTTGAAGATGTCCTCATCAGCTCCTGAAGCTTCATGTAGTAATACAAAAGAAAAAGAAGCTTCAGGTAACAAGATGAAGTCACTGACCAGGCAGTATAATAAAGACTACTTGGAATTTGTTTTTTTCTGGTGTGATGATGCTTTATCTCCTATACTTAAGTGCTTAATATGCAGAGAAAAATGATGAAATGTGGTCCCCATCTTCAAGAAGGGGAAGAGGGAGG
>NW_017729032.1:153803974-153804991 GCF_001723915.1 Gavialis gangeticus | reverse complement strand
TTCCGACCCTTAATCTATGAATCTATGAATCTATGAAATGAATCTATGGTCCCAAGTAAGTTGAAATACCACCTTTCTACTAAACACCCAACCTACATTAACAGAAGGTAGGGACTTTTTTAAAAAGTTGCAGAAAGAAAATGCAAAGCAAAGTAACCTTATGCAAGCCTGAGTAACCATTTCAGACAGCTTTGGAAGCTAGTTAGAATGTGGGTGAGTGCAATGCTTTGAGAAAAAGCAGTGGTGGAGGTGGAAAACATGCCGCTTTCTAATAACACTATTTGCAGGCAGATCTGTGATATGTCTGCTGATATGGAAACTTCCTTATTACAGAAGATGCAAAAAGCTGGTACATTTGCCTTGCAAATTGACGAGTCGAATGACGTCTCTGGCTGTGCTCTACTTCTGGCAATTGCTCGCCTTGTTAATGAAAATTGTATCTAGGAGCATTATCTTTTCTGTAAGCAATTGCCTGAGCATATGACAGGCAATGAAATATTTTGTGTTGTTGATAATTACTTAAAAGAGAACAATATACCTTGGAAGAACTGCATCAGCATCTGCACAGATGGCACAGCCGCCATGACCGGGAGTACAAAGGGATTTTTAGCTAATGTGAAAAAACAAAAATCCAGCAGTTCAAATCACTCATTGCTTCTTATATCAGCAAGTCCTCATAGCAAAAAGCCTTCAGAGTGAGCTTATGTCAGTTTTAAATAAAGTTGTCAAAATTTTAAACCTCATTAATGCAAGACCACTTAACTCATGGATTTTCTCAGTTCTTTGTAAAGAGATGGGAGCAGATGACCAGACACTACTTCTCCACACATTGGCTTTCACAGAGTTCAGTACTGTCAATTTTTTAGCTGAGGGATGAAGTGCAGCAGTTTTTGATAAATAACAAAGAGTATCGGTATGCCACTTTATTTGAAGATGAATATTGGCTGAAGAAGCTGGTGTACCTGTCTGACACTTTTTAGCATCTTAATAAGTTCAATCAGAAAATGCAAGGATGAA
>NW_017729032.1:153797983-153803963 GCF_001723915.1 Gavialis gangeticus | reverse complement strand
AGCATCTTAATAAGTTCAATCAGAAAATGCAAGGATGAAATGGAAATGTGCTTACCTGCACGGGAAAAACTAAACGGATTCAAGTCCAAATTAGAACTATGGCATGAGGAAGTTAAAAAATGTGGTTCATTGGAAATGTTCCACTGAGGAGCTTTCCTTGAAGGCACTAAAGAAATACTTAGAACTCATCAATGATCATACTCTCCAGCTAGCTTTTAGTAAAATGTCCTTGTACACATTTTGGCTGCATGTAAAAACTGAATACCCAGCTATCTCTGTGCCATCAACATGCTTATACCTTTCTCCACAATATATACTTGTGAACTGAGTTTTTCTACAATTTAATAAAAAGCAAAAAGAGATCATGTCTAAAGAGCACTAACCACAAACTTTGAGTGGCTCTTAGTAGCATTAAGCCAAATATTAGAGGGCCATGCTCTTCCAAACAATCCCAGGTCTCACGCTAATGATGAATAATTGTATTTTTGATAAGGAGACAGCAACTTTCCATCTGAATTATTTTCAAGTTTTAAAATGTTCCCAACTATGTATTTTTTAATTTGTTTTCCATTAAAAAGATTATTTATTACTGAAATGATAATTCTATTAATGATTTGTATCTACACATTTTTACTACTTTTTACTTTCATTTTAAAAATGTATCATCGTAATTGCGTGTATTCTTTTCACATGCTTACTACTGTACTTTCATATATTTGTAAGTACTGTGCCATAAAGCTGAAACAAATTTACAAGTGTGCCACAGAAAGAAAAAGTTTGAACAGCACTGGTCTAGATGAACTGTTATTTTAACAGTAATATATTGTTCCGGTTTATTATTGTTTAAAGGTAGGATTTTCAAAGAGGCTTAAGGCAAGGTATTCAATTTGTAAGGCCTCACATGTGGAACTCTCATCCTGGGAACATCATTGCCTGATTCTGAAACTTGTAAGTCATTCCTGCTTGGATCATTTTATTTAAGGTCTATGTTTACTAATGACCCTGCTGCCTTGTAACTTTCTGTGCTAAGGAATCAGATGAAGGATTGGTGCTGTGGAATCTGAAATTGGCCCACTGAATTGAACTTTGAATCATTCTGTTATTAAAAGCATTCATGTACCTCTCCCTCCCCCTCATCCATACTGCTGGATGGATTAGGCTGGGGCTGCCCCAGAGGAGCAGAGCTGCAGCAGAAGGTGAACAGCAAAAGGACAGAGAGTGGGCAGTGACAGGCACAAATGGATAGGAAGAAGGGGTTGGGCTCATGCACATAAGGCAGGCAGTTGGGGGGGCAGGCAAAGGCCAGGCACGAGCACAGGCATGGAGCGATAGGAGGCAGGATGACATGTGGTAGGAGTGTACATCGTGGGGGACAGGCAACAGGAGAAGCAGACACTGGAGGACAAGGGGCAGGTAGACAAGGGCTGAGGGTCTGGCCTCTCAGCCCCCATTGCTGCTTTCTTGGTGGCAGCAGTGAGGGGGATGAATTTAAGATGACCACTGAATACATTCTATACATGGAAAATTGTAACAAAATTATCATTTTCCATGTACAGAATCTAATTACTGGGCAAGTTGTCTGAAATTTGAAGTTGTCTTGGATTTGGTTAAACATGATGCATTTCTTGTATTGTTGGTTGCTAACCTGTGCTAATGGATTTTAACTGAGATATTCTAATGAACCAACCTTCTTTGTGTGTTTTACACACAAATGATCGGCAACTATACACACAACTTAACTTGCACTAAATCTGAAACTCAGTGTTCTCTGTTAAAGAACTGACTCATTTTACCTTGTAATCTAAATAAAATGTGTTTGCTTATTGCATAGCTAGAGATTATGTATATAATAAAGCATATTTTTAAGACATCCTCACACACAATAGCATGAGAACAACAACATTTATAGTAGATAAAGGCAGAGAATGAGGATGACCTTAATCATCAATTCCATTACAAGCTTAAACAGAAAGCTGCTGCTGTAGCAAAAACATTCAAAAAGGATTACTATTTCTTTTAAGCAGTTGTAAAGGTAATTAACAATACTTAAAACTAAGGGATTTGTCCATTTAAAATTTTAGCAGGAAAACAGCAAACAATTCAAATGTCTATTTGCTGAAAAACTTCAAAAAAGCATTTTTCTACTGCACACATTCTACTACAATAACAATTATTCAGTACTACAGCATCTATTTAACAACAGATTATAATTACTGTGACATGTTTCAATTGACAATTAAGCTATTTACATCTATTTTGTGGCAAGTAGGGAAAAAAACACACACAGAAGCCTTCTGAAGAGCCTCTACCTTTTTATGCATTCATTTATGCATTGTATAAATGGAATTTTAATGACATCTGAATTTCTGCCTCTCTCAGAGCTTTTCAGCTGCAGATTAGCCATTACTGAAGATGGTGCTCTGATGAGGCCCTTAAAGCAGGCTGACTCAGGGCAAGTGATTGCACAATGTTAATCACACCATGCTTGGCAGTATAAACCGGTACTTCGAAGCAGCAGGAAAATTACTTGAAATGAACAAATGGAACATGACCTTGTTTCTGCAACTGCTCAACTTTGTTTCTTGCTCATATGAGAGATGGATTAATAAGCATACCAACCACATTATCAGTTTAATGTTTCAACATTAAAATAAACATAGTTCTGAATCCGGTTTTGAAGATTATAAAACATAACCAAGTCTTCCTGAGAACAACATCCCTAAAGATCTATAGAAAATTGATTGTGATCTTCCTATTTGAGAAATATTTATTCTCTGAAGTCAACCACAGGTCTTCAGGGACACAAAAATCCAAGTGTCACAGGGCAATATGTCAAAGTGTCATTTCATTACAAGTCCTAACCATTAGAGAAGAAGTTGCATCTGACCTCCTAAATATTTAACACAAATGTGAAGATACAAAGTGATGCATGTGCTGTTGCAGCTTGGTTCCTTCTGCAAATTTGTGTACTGCTGACAGTGCAGTTGCCTTTAGCAGGAATTTCTACAACATCCTAAGGACAACCCATCTATGTTTGTGATCAGAACTATGAAATAGCCAAATAAGAAATTAGAATCCAGTCCAGGTTTTAAGCTAAACCTTAGACATGGACAGGACAGGATTTGGGGAGTTTATTAGATAACTATTTGTACCAGTTGTGTAACTATGGATGTGGCGAGAGGTGATAGGAGCAACCACCCTGGGTGCCAATTTAGGTGGAGCAAAGGAAAAAAAGGGGGCTGCTGGTGGCAACCACGTGACTGCAATCACGACTGTGACAGTAACCAGAAATTGCTGCTACTTTGCCCTGGGCAACAGTGTAAAGATATGCCCAAGTGATTCATATAGTGTAAATGTGATCGAAGTAGCTAAACCTTACATATCATATTACAGAATCTCAGTGCCTTGAGTTAAAATTAAAAATTAAAGTTAAAATGAGTGAAAGCAGGGGTGTCAAAACAGCCCATGGAACCATTTCACCTGGGCTGCAGGGCTTCCAGTGGGGCTGGGAATTTGGGGTGGGGACTAGCTACCAAATTCTCTGCTAGGGAGCCCCATTGATGATACATGTTGGTGGCCAGGGACCAGCAATGGCTGCATTAATCCTGGCACCACTATTCGCTCAGCCACACCCCCCCCCCCGTCACTCACCCCACCTCTGTTGCCAGGTCCAGATCCAGCCTGCAAGGCTCCTTGGGGTCTGGATCCAGCCCAGGGGCACAACTGAATTTGACAACCTTCAGTTAAAGTGCTGGGAATAAGAAAGTTTGTTTTCAGGGAAAAAGCTTTGGGTTATTGCTGGTGAGTCCTTTAAAAAGTTCTAGTAATTCCAATAAGTAGCTTATAAATAAATCATTAAACTCTCCTTTTCTAGGACTATTATCCAAGGCAAAGATGAAGAATGAGAGAAAAAGTGAGGACACAATAAAATCTGACTTCTTATGAAAAAAATAAGAAATTATTCTCTATGAAATAGCTCGGAGATTCACAGTATACCATTCTGAATTAAGTCATACTCATTCCTTATGACACATCATAGAATAGAGGCCTATTCAATTTAAATGGAATACAAAGAGCTCTTTATAAGTTAAATACATAAAAGCCAAACACTACATGAAACACCTGGGGATTAATTGTACTTTGTTCTCTCAACAGAATACTAACCAGAAGCCTGCTTCTGCTCTTGCTAAAAAGGGCAAAACTCCCACTGACTTCAGTGGAAGCAGGAAAAGGTTCCAAAGATATGTAAATCAGGACAATGGTATTATTCACATTTTCCCATCCGACTGCAAAAAGTATACCAATACCTGTATTTTAATTATCTGCTGAGAATTCACAGCAGTGCAGGTACCACATGATACCCATATTGAGTGGACGTACTTTCTTTCGTCACGTAGATCTGTGACCGTTAAGGCAAAATAGGACTGGCATGAACATGATGATTCACAACCAGGGTACCAGGGTGAGGTGTGAGGAGATAGGCAGATAGGGGGAGGCTCAGACTCTCCCTGCCAGGCCACTCCCCTGTCCCCATTGCCTGGCTCCTCTGCAAGAAAGTAAGCACTGTAATGAATAGTTTTTTAAATGCTGCTCATTTCACAAAAGCAGTGAAGGGGTAACTTGAGTCTAAACTGGTTGAGGGCCACTGATCTAATCCAACGTCTTGAATTGCACAGGTTAAGGAATTTAAGCCCACCACACAGCTTTCATACATTTGTTTCCCTTGACAATCTTATGCCCCCCAATTAACCTTCTGAGTCAAATTAGAGGTCAATCTTGGGGACTAAGGAGAAAAATTAAAGTTATTCTACTCAAGATCAACCTATAAATCCAAATTCCACTTTCCCGGAGTAACTGGTTGGTTCTGCTAAAATGATCAGCAATGAAAAAAAATGACACTCTGATTTAAATCACTAATAGTCTTCTGTTATTTCTGCATCAAGATGAATGGGAACATTTAACCTGTCTCAGAGCATTTTTTCTACCTAAAAAAATGTCAAACAATAATGCTTCAAGGTCTTTTCCACAACCTTAGAAACTAGAAAATTTGTATTAATAAAAGCTTGAGATTTTCAGAAACCGATAAGTCTACCAGGGAGAGTCATCATGGCATATCGTGCGTCTCAATGTAACCCAAAACAAAACACATCTCCTGCCTAAATTTCTGTCATTTCTTAAATTTTATTTTATTTTTTTACATCTAAAATGTATAATGCAAAAATGTTTTACAAAATAGGCAAGGATTTTAATCCATGTATTCTCCACACCTGGGAGAATGCCCCAACTCCCAGCCTAGAGAGTCATATCTACAAACAAATGCATATACCCTGTTTCTCTCTGGTTCAATGAATACTTGGGTATGTTTATGTGAAGTGTTATATCAATAGGAGAACTTGAGAGCACAGTATCCCAGAATACCATATTGCTTGGTGAGCAAGGTACTTACCTGGTAGAAGGAGGCCCAGTTTCAAATCTGTTGTCTACCTAATTCAAAGCAGAGATTTGAGACAAGGTCTCCCAACTCTCAGGAGAGAATCCTAACTACCAGAGATCCTAAAAGAATCTCCTGCTGGACCTGTCCCAGTTTCTATAAAATACAAATATAACTAGTTGTTACAGCACCCACAACCTAACCATCCTTCACATGAGCAACTGATGCTCCCTGAGGCTGATCGCACCGACTGGGGGGTGGGAAATCCCCTCACAGTGACCCGGAAATGCCAGAAGCACACTCGGAAGTGGCAGGGGCACTTCTCCTGGTGTCCCCACTCCCTGGCCGGCACTCTCAGGGGGGCACCAGTCGTCTTACCTGCTCCCCTTGGCCATTGCCTAAGTGGGGAACGCTGGCTGTCAGAAGGTGCACCAGCACTCTCAGGGGGTGCACATGCACTCCCGTGCACCACCTACACATTGCCCATAATTCTTAAGCCTCCAACCCGCAGACTAGGGGCAGAAGTTACACACAAACTGGTGTAAGTGA
>NW_017729032.1:153791378-153792983 GCF_001723915.1 Gavialis gangeticus | reverse complement strand
GAAGGTGCACCAGCACTCTCAGGGGGTGCACATGCACTCCCGTGCACCACCTACACATTGCCCATAATTCTTAAGCCTCCAACCCGCAGACTAGGGGCAGAAGTTACACACAAACTGGTGTAAGTGATCAGAAACTGGTTTAAACATGTAATAGAACAGAAGTTCAGTGCACATAAAACCACTTTCAAAATGGCTGAAACTGATTAAGATAAACCTGGTTGAATGTAGTAACAGACTTAACTGATTTATGAAATTTCAGTCCCAGACCCCTTCCTGGTTCAAGTTAAATCACATTCCCCCAGGGTCCTGGCATACTTTCCAGCCCTGGGCTGGGCTGTCTGCTCCAGCAGAAAAGGGCAGGGGGGTGGGGAGGAGGAGCAAACCCTGGCTAGGGACTGCAGCCAGGGAAGGGAATTAAACCCCTTTCCCCAAGTACAGAGCTGCCCTGATAAACTTACTGAAAGTTACTGCTGGCTGCAACTGTGGACTACAATCCCAGAGGCACCTGGAAGCAGGAAGAGGAAGTGATGCTGGACTGCAACTCCCAGAAACCTTGGGGGCAGCAGGAAAAGAAGTGCCAGAGAGCTGTGGTCTAGCACCCCCTAGCTTCGGGCCTGAGCCATTGCAGGCATGTGGCTGCATTTCCTGAATCAAAGGTAATTGTGTGTCCAGTTGTTTCTCAGTTTAATCTTTGCAGTTTAGAGTAACCTGAAAAGATTGAATCAATTCAACCTCGGGCTTTTACACAGTCTCTACTTAGCTCTAGTTGCTAATGGTGTTGCTTAGAAACCCTAACAGGCCTAGCACCTGCAAGAGTCTTTGAGAGCCTGTAAAGAGTAATAGTATGCAGTAACAAGGAAGCAACTGCAGTTTCTTCAAAAGAAAAAGATAAATTTACTTGCCCAGTACATGTATTACCATCAGAGAAATGGGTGTAGTGACAAAGGCAATGTCTACACAATAAAGTTATGCTGACCAAGAAATACCCCCTCAAGCACTCCAAGGAAGCTACTTCCTAAATTGAAGGCAATGTAGCTGTGTCTACATAGCCTGTGGGCAGGCAAACTAACAAGGGGAAGAGGTCATTTACTAGCCACCCAAAGCATTGCACTTATGAGGATACATTGTTCTGGTTATGAAACAGCCTACCTTGAGGGTGCCACTGCAGGGCATCATACATTTTCCATATAGCCATTACTGAAAGAGTCCTCGACCAGGGATAGAAGTTACACACAAACTGGTTTAAGTGATCAGAAACTGGTTTAAACCTGTAACAGCACAGAAGCTGAATCTACATAAACCATTTTCAAAATGGCTTAACTTGCTTTAAGATAAACCTGGCTGAATGTAGTATCAGACTTAACTGATCTGGATCAAACCAGTTTATGTAATGTCTGTCCCAGACCCCTTCCTGGTTCAAGTTAAATCACAGTCCCCAGCATCCCAGCACACTTTCAATTCCTGGGCTAGGCTAGGATGTCTGCTCCAGGGAGTAGTGCTGGCCCTGCCCCTCAGCTCCCTAGCTGAAGCAGTGAGGGCTGGCTGACAAGAGTGTGGGGACAAGCCTGGTTGGGGATGCAACCCATCCTTCGGGGGGGGGGGGGA
>NW_017729032.1:153786446-153790458 GCF_001723915.1 Gavialis gangeticus | reverse complement strand
GCTTCCCCAAGCAAAACCCAGCTAGGGCCTGGGGCCAGGGAGGGGGGTTAAATACCTTCCCCCACTCAAACTTACTGTTGGCTGTAACTGTGGACTACAAATCCCAGAGGCACCTAGAAGCAGGAAGACAAAGTGATGAGCAACCCCAAAGAGTCCTGTTGCTGTGACTGTGGACTGCACATCCCAGAGAACTTGGGGACAGCAGGAAAAGGAAGCAAACACACAGCCTATGCTGGCTAAGTGCCAGAGAGCTGTGCTCTAGTGGCCCCTGGCCTGAGCCACTGCAGGCATGTGGATACATTTCCTGAATCAAAGGTACAATGTCTGTTTACTTCTGTTTCAATGTAATCTCTGCAGTTTAGACTAACCTGCAAAGACTGAATCCATTCAGGCTCAGGCTTTTTGACCACCTGTACTTAGCCCTTTATACATACTTCTTCAGCAATCTCTCACAGTTGGGGATGATTATCATCCATGAATTTCTCATCTGGGTGTCTCAAAAGGGATGATGAGGCCAATCCAAGATCAACAAACTCTGTCACAGCTGGGCATATATTTCTGTGCAGGGTGGATGGCTTTGGATTCTTGATTCAGTCTGCAACAAGCTGTTTCTGCACCTCCCACTTTTCTGTCTCCTGTTGTCATCTTAAGGTTTCAAAGTACTGAGATTTTACTGCAACAAACTCTTACTCCATTTTGTGTGGGACTAGGCAACAGTTTCCCATAAGTTGATGTAAATGTTGTATTTTTTTTCAATTTGGCCTTTAAGATATCCTTGAAGTGCTTTCTCTGCCCTCCTTTTGATCATATGCCTAGACTGGAAGAATAGCTGGAAGAATAAAACTTGCTTTGGGAGTCTGGAGTTGGACATCCAGATAACATAGCCAGCCCAACAAAGTTGATGCTGGATGATCATTGCCTTGATGCTCATGATGTTTGCTTGAGAGAGGATGCTAATGTTGGTCCATTTATCTTCCCACTAGATTGGAAGAATCTTCCACAGGCAGCATTGATGGTACTTCTCCAATGACTTGTGGTGCCTTCTATACTTTGTCCAGATCTCAGCTCCATACAGTAAGGTGCGAATCACAACTTCTTGGTAAACCATACACTTTGTTTTGGATCTGACCTGATAATCTTTGGATTTTCCTTCAGGCCCCTAGATTAGTGGTCAACAACCTTTTAAGGCTGTGAGCTGGACTGACCCAGTTCAGGTCAAAGGTAGGCTAGAATGTGAAGGCCACTAGCATGGGGAAAATACCTGGTACTGCCACTTTTATCTGAGCCAACAGAGGAAGCAGTTGTTGTCACTGCTTATTTCTGTGCCAGCACAGGGAAAGTGCCAACCACCAGTATGGGGAAAGCACCAACCACTGCCACTTTTTCCCCACACTGGCTAATGCCACTTCTCCCTGCACCAGCACAAGGAAGGGGCCTACTACTGCCATTTTTTCCTGCACCAGAACAGGGAAAGCAACTGCTGCCAAAGCCATCTGCCACTGTGTGCCAGTGTAGGTTGCTGAACTCTGCCCTAGGCAGTCATGACTTTGCTTTAGCATCTCGTTTTCTTGGGACCAACATGGCAGCTGTAGACCCTGGGTCTTAGCTGATCTGTGACAGCCTGAAGCAGCCGACAACTTTTTCTCTTGCTTCTTTTCTAAAGGACAGATATTTTAACAGATCAGTGTCTGATTTCCAAGTTTTCACTGGATAGACAGGTACACCATGGGGGTTGGGTCTGAGGAGTCATCTAACTCCTGAGCAAGTAACTCATTATCATTATAAACACACATGGGCATGTACAACATGCATATGAAATACCATATTTACTTGAATATAAAATGACCCTGGTTATAAGACAATCCCCAAATAATTAGATTCTATATATGGAATATTTATAAATTTGATATAATATTCCAGGTATAGAATCTAATTATTGAATGCTTGCCTTGAATTTGTCCCCTTTCTCACTGCCATAGCAAGGAAAATAAATCTGGGGGGGTCAGGTAGCCCCCTTGTCCTCTGCTCCCACCTGTTTTTCCCCCTGCAGTGCCTTCCCCTCTTCTTACTGTGAGACTTGGCTCCATGAACACATGGAAGTGAGGAGCAAATCTGAAAAAACTAACCTTGAAATAGACCCAGCTATAGCAATTTGCATATATTACTCATAAATTGAGTTAATCCAGAATCGATACATTTACCCTTTTTGAGACTACTCCAAGTTTTAGCTGAGGTACTCCATAAATACACTTTTAAGCAGCACTTTGGCACTTACTTATAGATAGTACAAGCTATGCATGACATTAGTCTAAAGCCAAAAGCCTCATGATTACCATACTGTTCACTGGGCAAAGCCCCAGCAGAGTCAACGGTGTTTCAAGTCATGGTGACCCCACAATTCAGCACTGCTCAGTATGTGTGTGTACTCCAGATACTCCCTCCTCCACAAAGGATCCATGCTAATTAGCCACCTACTCATAACTGGAACCAGGTGTTCTTGTCAAAAGTCCTGGGATCCTCCAAAAATGTATATGCAGACAAGGCACAGGACAGTCTGGTCTGGCTTCACCTCATAGCGGGCAAGGCCACACCTATCATATGCACCAGGCTGAAAGTGGGCAACAGAGGGATTTGGAGTTTGGGGCCCTATTTGGTGCATTTGCCAGACATGTAAGGCTGGTGAAAAAACAGGAATCACTGAACATCAGAAAGAAAGGCACAGCTCAGCTGTGGGAGTGAAGAGGAAGTCTAAATGTCTACAATATAATGGCTCACTGTGTCTTGAAAAAGAGCCAGTGCTGCACTAACCTATCCTTGTGATAGGTTCCCATCAGCATTTTTGGCACTAGAAGAGGGTGTCCGAGCTTGCTCTAGGCCAGGCTTGTCCAACATGCGGCCCACCAAGCCATTTTATCCAGCCCACGGCGGTACTGCCACCACAGAGCGCAGAGCCGCAGCACAGCCGCCACAGCCGAGCACAGAGCTGCGGTGGAGCTGTTGCTGAGTGCAGAGCCACGGCACAGCCGCCGCAGCCAAGTGCACAGCCACAGAGCCGCTGCCGAGTGCGGAGCTGCGGCGCAGCCGCCGTGGCCAAGCGCAGAGCCGCTGCCAAGCACGGAGCTGTGGTGGAGCTGCTGCCGAGCGCA
The DNA here is from genome assembly GCF_001723915.1 of Gavialis gangeticus. Lineage (NCBI taxonomy): Eukaryota > Metazoa > Chordata > Crocodylia > Gavialidae > Gavialis > Gavialis gangeticus. The sequence goes on along the minus strand of NW_017729032.1, from coordinate 153,787,312 downwards.
GAGCCGCGGTGAAGCCACCGTGGCCAAACGCAAAGCTGCTACCAAGCACGGAGCCACAGCAAGGTGAGGTGGGCAGGGCCGGCCTGTGGGCCCCAGCCAGCAGCGAAGGGAGGGGAGGGGAGCTACGTACCCCGCGGAGCCAGGCTCAGTGAGCCGAGTCCTGCTGCCGCTGCTCCAGCCACACCTGACTGGACGAGCCGGGGGCCGCCTGTTCAGCTTCTTCTCTGGCTCCGCCCATTGCCCCGGCACGTGGCAGGGGGAGCTGCAGCATGGCCTGCACCCTGCCCGCATGTGTGGTGGACGGAGGCACAAGGTAAGTTCCCACGTGGAGCTGGGGGCACCTCGGGGCTGCGCCCAGGCTCCGAGGCGTGCGGTTGCCGGAGCCGGTCTGGGTGGGAGGCAGGAGGAGCCCGGCCCAGAGGCGCTCTAGGTCCAGACGCCTCCTTGGTGGTTCAGGTCCTGCTATTGTAGCCTGCATGGCTGAGGATGGGGATCTACATGCTGCTGGAGCAGCCTGTGCAGTGAGGGGGTCCTAGGGGCCCACCCCCACAGAGTGCAGCCTGTGCAACACATGCTGGTGTCATCTGGGGCCCACAGCCTCACCAGATCTGAACAGCCCTGGACTAGCTTATCCTTGAGATCTTTTCCACGTCTCTGCAGTATATGCCTACAATTTCTATTTAATTAACCACAATGACCATGATCAAGTTAGTAAAGGATCTCAAGATGTTCAGATCTGGTGAGGCTGTGGGCCCCAAATGACACCGGCATGTGTTGCACAGGCTGCATGCTGTGGGGGTGGGCCCCTAGGACCCCCTCACTGCACGGGCTGCTCCAGCAGCATGCAGACCCCCATCCTCAGCCAT
>NW_017729032.1:153781065-153781446 GCF_001723915.1 Gavialis gangeticus | reverse complement strand
CCCTCACTGCACAGGCTGCTCCAGCAGCATGCAGACCCCCATCCTCAGCCATGCAGGCTACATTTGCAGGACACGGACCACTCCTCCCCCCCCCCCAGGCTTTTCCCCCTTGCACAGCAGTGGGAAAGGTGGCTGCCCAGGCCCATGCCCCTATATATTAACTGCCTGCAGACCCCGTGTAGACTGTGGGCAGCATCCTGGCCCTTTGTGGGCCACACGTGGCCTGCAGGTAGTCAGCTGGGCAGCCCTAATATAGTCCAGCCCCCTGCACAGAAAAATGCTGTCCTGTTCCTAAGCCATATCAAACATACATACTTTCTGAAAACCACAACTTCCCTAGGCACATTTCCAGACCCATTTCATTGTCACTTCCTGCAACTT
>NW_017729032.1:153766524-153780910 GCF_001723915.1 Gavialis gangeticus | reverse complement strand
ACTTCCTGTGAGGTCTTTGAATATGGCTCGTCGGCCCACTGGGTGATAAAAAGTTCGTGATCTGGCCCCATATTCAAAAGGTTGGACACCCCTGCTCTAGGCTCTCTGAGTGCCAGCCTGGTATTGCAGTGTCTTCAGGCCCAGTGCTCATTTCCTCCTGGGGAGCAACTGCTTTTTTTTTTAAGGGACACACAACAAAGTTTCCCATCAGCAGGATGGCCCCAGAAGGGCCATGTATTTTATAGTCATGCTCAGTGTTGGCTACATTTTAGCAATTTTATAGCTGCTTTCCATTACTGAATGCATGCTGATTTTGGCAGCAGTTCAAAGATAAACAATGTATTTAATGTGGTTTCCTTGTATGTGAATGTAATCCCTATGCTAAATCAGTTCAAAGATAAACAATATATTTAATGTGGTTTCCTTGTATGTGAATGAATCCCTATGCTGACTTGGGGGTGGTGAGGTACTCATCTTTTATTCAAGTAAATATGGAACAGATATTTGCCAGTTTTCCATAACTTGATCCCCTGAGGAGCTTTAGCTCCTAGATATAATTATAGGTGAAATTGTGAGAAGGCATTGTTTCTGAAGCTACACTAAAATACCAAGCTTGGGATAACAATCAGCCCTCTGAGAAAATACTTGTATGCTGTCGTCAGTGTTATGCAGTGTGTTGGGTTTTAGTCATATCAATTCTGACTAAAGGGGTTTAAACAGTTTTAAAGAAATATTCTGATCCCTCCACATGATGGTAAAACAGCAAAAAAAACTGTATACAAAATTAACCAAAATTTCAAAAATGTCAAAAGTTTTATTATTTTCCAGCTCTATCGCATATTCATTTGTTTTTATTGTCATTTGACTTTAACCCACAGGAAAAAGCTCCCAAAAAAGTACAGGCTAAACTAGCTAAATCTGGTACTTCGACCCAGATGTATCAGTAAGACATGCTGTTTAAAATGTCCTTCACTTAGTCTAGGATGGCACACAGGGCAGCATGGGGCCAATCCCTGTGCGTGAGGCCCAGGCCAGGACAGCATGGGGCCTCCAGAGCCCAATCCTGGTTGGATGGACGTACAACAGAGCCCACAGAGCCTGATCCTGGCTGGATGTGGGGGAGCCCCATGTTGCCTCCAGCCAGGTGGAATTGGGCTCTGAGGACCTAGCTGCCCCTGCCTGGTCCCCGCATGCCAAAATTGGTCTACAGAGAGGTAGAGATGGTGTGGGGCCTCAGGACCCAATCCCACAGCCAAAGGGCAGAGCAGAGCCCAGTCTGGCCTACTAACTGGCCATGTACCTTTCATCTGTCCCGTGGAGCCAAAAATGTGAACACCACTGGCCTAAGAGAATGCTTGACTAATTCATACAAAATGTATGAACAAGCATTATGCAGCCTGTGGAAGTTCTCACATTGTAAAAGAAAAACAACATCAGGTGACCTAACAACAGTATTTATACCAGCTGTCAATACAAATTTTCCATAAACCACACTAGCAGACATATATGACTAATCAAAACACCAAAAGGGCTACTATGTGGATTAAGAGTTAAGCATTAGACAACAATACAGAGATTCCCAGTAGATTCCAACAAGAATTTTTTACAGCTGCACAAGTATTCAATTTCTGGTCCTGAGAGGTATGCAGCTTAACTATTCACAGACTTTTAGTCTCTCTAGAGATCTCTGAATGGCATTATGGATGTTATGATTCATTGAATCATAGATTACAGTGAATCTAACAGTGTTTTTATACCATATTTGTATGTTCCACAACCTATTTTAGAACATTGTAACTCTGTATAGTCTCATGAGATATATTCATGGTTGCCAAGAGTTTAATATTAGAGTTAAAATCAGAGGGCTGGTTACTGGAAAACACAAACTGTGCAGACTTACACCAGGCAAGAAGTAGGTACACAATGCTACAAGTGGTCTATAGAAGGTTCTACAAAACTAACGGCCCAAAAAAAGTTTTGAGAGATTTGAGGTAGGAAAAAAAGTTGACGAAGTAGCATGATATTTTTTAAGATTGTGTACTAAAGATTATTTTTAATTTCAGATTTAGGCAGTACTAACTAAATGCATGTATTGATTAGAAAAATATAACAGACCAGCTTCAGACCAGCTGCAGCCTAAGAGGCATCTTAAAATAAATCGCAATGTACTAGATTTACTCAAATCTAAGTTGCCATCATGCAGCAGTGTCGGTGCTACTGACCAGCCAGGCAGGGGATGGAGTTTCCATGTGATCCATTGCTAGAAGGGAACCCAGCCAGAGCCAGAGCTGAGCTGTGCCTGACAATAAGTGGGGAGAAGGGAGAGGGGAGGGGAGGGGCAAGCAGAGTCGGGGGCAGGAGGCTGCTGTGGATCTGACTCTGGCCCTGATCTGATGGCAAATCTAAGACAAGGGACTTTCTCCCCTATCCTGATTGGGGTGGAGAATACCTCGCCTTAGATTCAAGTAAACACGGTACATATCTCTGTCATCATCTATGCTATGTAATATGACTCTAGGCCTTTAATATTTTTTATAGTGATTAGCTAGTGGCTTTTCCATACCTTGCTGGGATGTCCTCTTTGCCTCCCTTCCCTAACCCCACCCTTCACACATATACTCTGGAAGAGTTGAAGCATTTTCAGAGAACTCAAGCTGTGATATCTCAGGCTCTAATCTGCCTATTCAGAGGCCAGCAATGAGTCTCCTTCTGAGCACACCCAGTAGTACCTATTACTCAACAGCAATCCACAGATCCAATTAGCATACATAAAACAGTTTATTTAAATAAGAAAAACAAAACAAGATCCTAGGTAGATATAGGGCAAGCAATGCTAAACCTAATCCAAACACACTGTAAATCTGAACCTTATAAATACTCATCTGTTAAGTGAGTCTTACATGTCAGTGTTTGTCTGTCTCCAACCACATTTTCAGGAAGCTGACATGCCTCCACTGTTCTCTGTAATGGCTCTCTTCATGTATATGGCCCAGATGATTTTGAGGTGTCAAACTTTCTCTTTAGGACAAGGCACGCCCCTGACTACATACCACTGTAATTAGCATCTGCAACCTTTTTACTTTTGTATAGTTTTCCTCATTTAGAGCTGGAGTTTCAATTAATTTTATTAAAAGCAATTCTTTAAATTGTCCAGGACCTTAGGAAATAGACAATCAAGAATTTCCTAAAGGTCTAACAGCCTCTGAAAAGACTCTCTCTAATACTTATGAGCAAACTAGTCTTTTGGGTGGAGATGTTAGCTTTGTATGAATCCTCTCCACTCAATAACTGTTTTGTTTCCTTATCTGAGTAGTTCATCTCTTTGCATACAACCTTCTATGTATCAGGCGTACACAGTTCATGTCAGACAATCAAGACTGAAAGTATCACCCCTCAAACATATGGTGCCTGCATCATTTAAATATAATATTATTAGACACACATTCAAAAAAAAATCTCTTGACAGCAAGGGCCTCTTTAATTGTCATGCAGGCTGCTTGCAGATGTTAAAAAAACAAAACAGTGTTTTACTTTAAATGCTGCACGCTCCCACACTGAGCCTAGCGCATGCCCAGAAAAGGTAGCATGTTAGTTGGACCCAGCTCAACCAACGTCAGGTGCTTTAGTGGGGGGTTTTGGGCACTTATTTAATAGCTGATTCAATCAGCTGTTAGATAAAAGCACCAAAAAGCCCCATGGAAGTGCCCAACCTATACAGACACTGCAGAGCCGAATCAAAGTAACGTGCTGCTTCTTCCAGTAAAATGTGTTTACTGGGGGATGGTTTAATATCTGCAAGTGGCCCTAGTCTCTATCCTTCCTTTCAGAAAGGCTCCTCAAGAGAAGATACTGCATCCATTACAGCATCACCTGAAGTCTTCAGATTTCTTTTACTTCCTTCAATTTGGTTTTAAAATTTGGGTATCTGAAACCTGGGAAATTTTGTGTCTCACTTGTTACTCCCAGCAGTGCTCAGCTATCGTTGCCAATTTCTCCTAGCTGTGTCAACTTATGCTGGCAGAATAGGTGTTCTTAAAAAGGCACATTTCCTAAGCTACAGTCCTTTCAGCTTTAGAAATTTTATAAAATATATATAATCCATCCTTTAGGGAAGTATTATAGCATACACTGGGAAGTTACAGTAAACATTAACTTTTTAAGCACAATGACCATATTATTTTCCATTCATAAACTAGGTAGGACTGCATACCTTGGCAGGAGTAAACTAACTATACTTGAGCAGTTTGCTCAGTCTTCTCTAGGATTCCTCAGATGGGGGGGGTGGTATTGCTCAAAATGCTCAGCAACCTCATGGGCAATCCAAAGTTTATGCCTCTCTTCAATGTGCCTATGAAGCTTTCAGACAGACCATTTGGGCTGCACTGACATCAGTATAACAGAACACAGTTTTGACATCTCTCTTGCACTGAACCTGAAAAATGCTGTGTCTCTCTTCTTAGTCTCTGGTTGAGACTGTGCCTTGGATGAGAGTTAGTTGGCTGACACTTAAACTAGACAAGACACTGCTGATATTATGTAAACATAGGAAATATCTGGAGGACACAGAATCTGCTCCTTCAACAGAAGTTCATTCATCTTTTGTTAACCAAGTCTGTAACTTGGAAACCCAGTAATATTTTTAGGTATTCCTGAGTCCCAAGGGAGCAACCAAAGAAACAAAATTTAGAGCCAAGGGGTGCAACTCAGAATGCTGCATTTCCAGACTACTGAAATCATTACTGGGAACTAACACAAGAAGAACCAAGACTGATTTTTCTCACCTTCATTTGGGAAAGAAGTTCTGAAGTTATTTTGGGAAAGAAGTTCTGAAGAAGTTCTTATTTCATTTGGGAAAGAAGTTTACTTGTATTTAAGGACAGTACCCTAATTAATCATGGGCTTATTATCTGCAGACTAGATCAGAACATTTTGCTGACTTAGTGCTATCCATGAAAAGCATCCAGAAGTAGTTAGTGTAGAATATAACTGCCAGCCTAGAAAAGAGGAATTTCCTGATGGCTCCCTCTTCTTCCCTAGGTGCAGATCAAGGCACTGATTTTGACCGAGAGCACAAATCTATGTAGGGTTTGGATCCTAACTGTTTTTCACAACCCTCTCTCTTACGCTTCAGCGTTGCAATTGAGACTTAAATATTTTGCTATTAGTTTCCAGTTTTGATTTATCGGTCATCTAGAGGCAGGACAATCTCAGTGAAAACACTCAGCACTGGTACTCTGTTTTCCTGAATGGTCCGCCAACACATCCCAAACTTGGTGAGCTAAAGGGCATGATAAAAAGTCTGGCTATTCACTCAGGGTAACACTTAGTTCACTGTATGAAGCACATTCAATGCTTTATTCATTATGTGTGATCCACTGAAATCCCAGGTTTAGGGTTTAGGACTTGTCGGACCTTCTTCAGTGAAGTCAGCTATACCTTTCTACTCTTGACCAAGGAGATGCATTAATCTAATGTTCTTTGTTGGCTTGGGGATTTTTTTTTTTCTAATCAGATGTTATCACATCCACTTATGTTTTTACTTGGTTCTTGAAAGAGAAATATATTGGAATTTTTTTAAGTGCTCTTCAGGAACTGTATTGTATGTAGTAAATGCTCTTGGCCTCTGAAAAGCTATGGACACAGAAAGCATACTGTAGTAAGAAAGAAATGGTATGGGAATGCATATCATAACCTTTCAAGGTTATGTTTGAAAACTCCCATATTCATGCTAGAACTAATTTTTCCACCACGCAATAGCAAAGTTCTATATTAGAGCTGTAATGCTATGAATTTTCATGCCTCCCCCCCTTGTTATCTTTACTCATCTAGTGCATTTTGAAGTGGCTATGTGTAGTAAAGAACTGCTTCAGTGCACTCTTTCCAAATGAGTTGCTCATAGCATTGACAACATATTGAAACTGACACTGAGCTGTCAAATTTCAAACAGCATTTATCAATGTGCATTCTCTGCATTTCTTCTGTATTTCTTTTTCTGTCAAGCCATCAAATTTGTCACTCGTCAGTCTCCCTATCTTTTACCTGTCACTTTTAGCTTGAATTCTCATGGCCAAAGAAAGCCTAAGAGTCACAACCAGTGAGGCTAATGTCAATCACACTCTCTCTCTCTCCCTTAACTTTAAAAAGCCATACTCAGAAGACTAATAGCCTATCTATGCATGAAATCACATGCCTTTCACAAAAAATGATGAAATCACACATACACAGGTAAGATCACAATTTGTACTATTATATCTGTGGATTGGAACCAAAATCCCACTTTGGAAGTGAGAGTTACTTAATTTCCAACACACAAAATCCTCCTCTCCCACTTTCTACTTTCAATTCTGTAAACTAAAATTCATGGGTCCTCATCCTTTGCTGGCCTACGGCAACAATAGCAAGCAAGTAACACCCTGCAGACATAGATACCCTGCTCTCCTGTCAATCATAGTGGCTGCAAGCTGTGTCAGGGGGTCTTGCAGGCAACATGGTGTCCATTAACCATGGGTTGTGAACCACTCTCTAATTCCATACCATTTGACTCAGCAGGAGATAAACAATCTTAAGTTAGATGTTAGGACTATGTATTGCCTTATCTGTCTGTGTCTAGAAAATAAACAGTTCAGCTTTCTAGCTTTAGAATGTTTCTGATGTTTATAGATTTGAGGAAGATTTTGAAGGCCCAAAGAATAGTAAAGAACCTAACCAAAAACCACTGGGCCTCCAACATGAGAAACATTGTGGGGTTTTGATTAACTGAATATAAAACCATGAGCTCTGTCACATTACAAAAAATAATACCATGCAAGGATAGAATCATACTTAATTAGCACCTGATCCTACACAATGCTGAGCACCCCATATCTCATTACAATGAAAGGAGAGTAGAGAACAATCAGCATTTACAGTATCAGAACCTTACACTGTACTTACTATGCATGAAATAGGAACAAACATTGGCTGTAAAAGACTGCTCATTTTAAAACTTGTGATCAACCTGTGTCTTTCTACTTTCAGCTATATCCTTGCATTTATCCTTTGATTTCACATTGTGCAGCAGTTGCTACATCATGTGGCTGTCTTGGATCAGTAAATATTTTATCAAAGTTATTTTGAAACTATATACTAGGTCAAATGTATTTTTAATACATTTAAAAAATTTAGATGGAGAAGCAAAAAGAAGGCTCTGGGATATGACCAGAATAGTAATCAGTTTGAACTTGATAATGATTTTAACAAATTATTTGAATTTTCCTAGTAACACGCATGTAGAAAGAGCCTTAGAATACTTATATTTGCAGAGGCCTTCTAAACTAAAACAAAACAAAATCACCACCAACAACTGAAGATATTTGGTAAGAAAAGGGCAATAGAAACATTTTCATGATTGAGAGAACAGCTTTTTTTTGACTGGTTAAGCTCCTGGAGCTAAACTTGCATGAAACCAAAGGCCTAAAACCCCATGGTAAAAATGTGGTCAGTGATTACCAGGGATCTGGGTTTTCTGTTTCCCATGGAGAACTGGAGAAAAACACAGATTTTCCCCCTTACCAGAGGAAAACGTGGTTTTCTCATTTTAACAGAGAATCCCATGTATTTTGCAGAGTCTTCTGCAGGTTGGCAGAGTTCCAGGGTCCCCTCTGGCAGGGCTGTGGGGAGAAGTAAGGGGCACCAGCAGGGCTGAAGGGCTGTGGCTTGAGAGTGAGGAGACTGGACTTGTGTTCTGTGAGCTGAGGGGGCAGAGGGAGCTCTGATTTTCTGATAAAAATCCCAAAATCAAATGCTAAAATTCAGAATTTATTTTATTACTAGTCAATTGTTTATCAAGGATCACAGGCGGTGGGGAGAGAGGCATCCGCCCCCCCCCCCCACCTTTGGGGCCAGGCACGCTCCTCCTCTCCCCCCTGCCACCATGGGACTGGGGCTGGCACCATATATATTAGTGGCCTTTCATTTTAATCACAGATTTTGGGGGTTTTATCAGAGAATTTCCAATTTTTTTACCAGGGAAAATCAGGTAATGATTACTATTTCTGCCCACTGACCAAGCTTTAACAGAGGAATGGAGTGTGCTCACATGCAGGTTATTCTTTAACTTGATGGTTAGGGTGCTTTCCTGGACAGTATGAGATATGTGTTTGGGTCTTCTCAGGATGATGAGAAAAGAGAGACCTGGGTTCTTGGCCTACCTTGAGAAAGTGCTCTAACTACTAAATTTTTGCACAAAAGGTGGGCACCACCATAACACAACAAGCCATTCTTGCGCCTGTCCTCAGAAGATGACTCCAGGTTCAGAATCAAGAAAAGGGCAGGAATTCAAATCTACCCATGTGCTAAGCATTTCCTATTGGCTAGCTCTAGGCAGCTTCATGGCGAGCTTCTCCTTTTTTCTCTTTGTTGTGAATTGCCTTTAGGAGGCCCTTAACTCTCCCTACTGACTGTAGACAGCCCAGGTGTAACCTACATCTGCATTTTGAATGATCATATTGGAGGCAGGCACCTCATTTTAAGCAGGCCTGACTTGGGACCAATCTGGATTTTGCCCCACTCTTCTATTTCATTTAAGAAATGTCCATCTCCTCCAGTGTACACAGAGTTATCACTGATTTATCAAACAGCCAAGTGCCAGACAAAATTATTACAGAAAGACAGGATGAAAAATCTCTGAAAAATATCTTTGACCACCTCTCTAATGCTATATACTTAATAGCACCAATACTACCTACCTTTTTACTGTGGTTGACAGGTGAAGCAGAAGTCCTCTGAATGTCCTTTTTGGCAGCTTCCTGAAGATCAGAGGCCTGTTGGATATATGTTAACCCTGCCAGAATTTCATCTTCCAACAGCATCACATCTTCATAGGAAACAGGCCAACCTAGATTTTCTAAAGACTCTAGCAAAGCTTCCTTATGTTCCATGTAGCGGACTGGCTCTTTCTGCTCAAACCTTAAACAAAATTAGGAATTACATGCAAGCCGTGTTTTTTATTTTAAAGAAATTTGCAACCCGATTCATAGGCCAGATCCAGACATGCACGCATGTGCAGTTTGTGGTGCTGCAAACCTGTTTACAGTGCCACAAACCACATACATTGCATGTTAAACTGTGCACAGCACTGCTAATTTGCAGCACTAGGGCAAAATATGCTATCATGATTTCCCAATAGCAAAAAAAAACCCTGAAAAAAAATGGTGCAAAGCACACCAAAGTGCTGCACTCCAGGACAAACATAGAGACAAATGAGCAGGCAGCCCAGGGCTGCCTACTTCCCTGTCTCTGCATGCTATGGAGCCCCCACATTGAGGCACCCTGCACCCCAGCCAGCTGTTCCCCAGCTGGCTGGGGTGCAGAGTGCCTCGACACAGGGGAGCAGGCAAACCTGGGTTGGCTGCTCCCCTGTCTTCACATGCCTCAAAACAGGGGCTGCACTGCAGAGCCCCCGCACTGAGGCATATGGAGGCCCTGTCTTGAGACACACTGCACCCCAGCTAGACACTACCCAGCTGGCTGGGCTGGTGTGTGCCTCAAGGCGAAGGCTCCACATGCCTCAGTGCGGGGGCTCTACAGAGCATGGAGACAGGGGAGCAGGCAACCCTGGGCTCTCCCATCTCCATATGCCACTATCTGGCTTCCTGGAGCACAGGGTGCCTCAGCACAGGGGTTGCCTGCCAGCCAGCCCCACACTGAGGCGCCCTGTGCCCCAGCCAGTACCCCCTGCAGCAACATGTGATGCAGAGAGGCTATGTGTCTCTCTGCAAAGTACACAGGCAGGGGCATGCACTGTGGCACAAAGTAGCAGCAAAAATTTGTGCCACTACAATTTGTGCTGCTGCAAACACACACTCCTACTCGTGTGCACATGGCCATAGAGTTTAATGGACCATTGGATCATCTAATCTGATCTCTTCATCTCTGATCTCTCTGGCCATTTTGTTTCACTGAGTTCCTTGGTAATTAGTGTTCAGCTAAAACATAACTATCCAAAAGGTACCCAAGTCTCTGTCTGAATACTAAGATCCTGAAATTTGAAGACCCCAGTCTTGGTTTGCAGACACCAAAAGATGATTTGGTAGCATAATACCTACTGTCTTCTCCATGAGAAGATACCCTATTTTCTCACATATATGCTGCAACTTTTTCCTGAAAAGCAGATGGTGAAATTTGAAGTTTGCACTATATGCAAGAAAATCTTCTCTCTGCAAGTCCAGAAATTTGGCAGTATGGGGAGCAGTCAGACCCAGCACACAGGCCTGGAGCCAGTATGCGAGGTTGGACCCAGCACACAGTCCCAGACCTGTTACACTTGATTAGGCCACAACCCCAAAGCGACCGTGCTGGATGAGGTCCAGGCTATGCTCCCATACCACAGCCCCAAATTAAGCTAGTACATGGGTTCCCTCCAAGGGCCCCATTCAGTGCGTCGGGCCGGCAGCAACCTCAGCTCCCTAGATGCTGCTACTCAGATACTTACCCAATGTGAAATCTTTTTTTCTTTATGCTACCTTTTCAAAAACAAGGTGTGTGTTATATTCAGGAGTGAGTTACATGCAAGACAATGTGGTACTTATAAACTGAAAAATGGCTTGCTTAATCTTTTAGATAAATTAAAAGAGGGAGCTCTTTAAGTCTTTCCCCAGAAGGCATTTCCTTCAGCCTTCAAAGTATTTTGGGCTCTTGTCTGCAACCTCTCAAAATTTTTAACACCATTCTTAAAACACAGACACCAGAACTATACACACTACTACTATATACGTCTATCAGTGCCATATGTAGTGTTAAAACACTTTCCTACTCCTACTCACTACTTCTATTTATTCATCCAGGACCTGAACTATCCCTTTTTGTCACAGCATCACACTGACAGATTCAATTTAGTTGCTTGTCCACTTCCCAGGACCGGATCCCCCAGTCTATACACACAGTCAGCGTTTTTTTATTTCTACATGTAACACTTTATTTTTGGCTATAGTAAACTACACTTTGACTGAATGGGCCCAGCTTACCAAGTGATTCATACCATTCTGTATGACTGCCCTATATTGAGTATTGAGCCTACAACACTGCTATGTTTTATCTTTCTCTTAATACACTTAAGAATCGCTTTCTGCTTTTCCTTATTTTTGCCCAGCATGGATTTTTCTTTTAACTTAAATTCTCTTACCAATTTTCTATACTTTGTAAATTTTAATGTATATTGACTACTAATATATTTCTTCATTTTCCCATTCGTTACATATTTTTTATTTTAAATGCTGCTTCCATTTTGCCTTTGATGGGTATTTAGGGCCAGATCTCAAATAGCCATTACGATCTGCCCCTAAATTAAAGTGCCTTAGCCCAGGAAGGCAATACAAATGAGAAGTGTCAGGTACTTAGTCTTCTTACACAGTAAATTGGAAGACCTAGGTTACTCCCAGCCTACCCTATGGTCCCAAAGTCACTTTCAGATTACTGATTTGCTTAGTGGGGAGGCACTTACAGCTTGCCAATACAACTTCTTGTACAAACACGCCCTTGAGGTGCTTCTCAGTGTTATAAGTAAATTTCATATTGTTTTTATAAAAGCAAACAGCTAGCAAAACAGGGAATCTTCTCATTTTGAAACCTACTGGCCCATCTACACAGGCAGTTAACTGTGGAGTAGACTAATTAGCTGTGAAGTAAAGCATCACTGTCTACACATGCAATGGTATTAGTCCACAGTAAAGTAATTAACACCATGGTGGATGTATCTACATGTGCCATTAGTGTGCAGCAATAACCTGTGGAGCTTATTGCTTCTGGGAAGCTCCTGGGCACATTGTTTACACATGTGCCCAGACAGGAGTACATTGAGCACTGCTGAGCGTGAAAAAACTCTGCATAGTAGTACTTGAATTTACAAGCACTACCCTGCTGCAGAGTTTATTTGTTTCATGCACTCTAACAGAGGAGGGTGTGTAGATGCTGAGACATTTACTGTGCAGTTAATTAGTTAACTGTGCAGTAAACATCTCATGTAGATGCACCCAGTAAGATAGTACTGTCAGGAACAGTACTATCTTATGCTGGGATAATTAACTGTGATTAAATGCACATGTAGACGCTGACCACGGGCATAAATTGCACCCAGTCAACTTAGCCAGCCAGAGGCCAGATTTCTCCCTGCTGCCTAGCCACCCAGCTCTGCACTTTCAGCACCCTCATCCCCAACACTGCCCCTCTACCACCAACCAATGCCACCATCAGAGTCCAGGGCTGAATGGCCCTGGCATAAACTGCTCTGCCCCAGCTCAAATTGCTGCTGTTCCAGGCACACGCACAGACTCTGTGGCTTGGGTGGGGGAAGTTTACTCCAGCTCAAATTGCTCCGGAGTTTATTGCTTCAAGTTAATTGCACATGTAGACTTACCCAGTGGGTCATAAAATAAAACCTAAGATGTAAATACTACTCTGTCACATAAAATTTTTACCAGTCAGGGAGAGACAAGAGACACTTGAACATAAAAGAAGCTGGCTATAGGAAGAGCAGCAAAAGTATGCTAAATATTTATGATCTGATTTTCAAAGGTGCTGTGTCCCTTAGCTCCTATTATATTAATATATGTTCTAAAGATTCAATTCTTGAGTTGGAACATAAGAAGGTGACAGCTTACTTGTCTCTTTCTTCTTGAGATAGTGCTCTCCAAGTAATTAGATTGAGGCGCCTATTACAGAAAACAAAACAATTTCTGAGGGAGTGCAGTCAGAGTGCAGCTGATTATCATAACAACAATGAAAGAAAAGAACACACCGTTTTAAAGACATCTGCAATAATCTGTATTCTGCGAGTGCCACAGTGACAAACTGTATCCTTATCATTCAACTATGAAATTATCATCTGAAAAAGGAGATGGAAAAACAGCTTCTTCCATCAGTAGCAACATAATTATTTCAGGGTCACTGAAGGATTGGTAGCAATCACTACTGTTTCCTGTAGGGATTTCAATGGAAAGTTCAGTGCATCACCCAGCAAGCTACATTAAGTAATTGGGCTGATTTAATATCAGACAACTTAAGCACTTCCTCCCCCACGTAAACAGCTTCAGAAAATTGTAGCATGAGACATTTGAGAAACAATGTTCATGATTTTGCTTTTTTCTGTGGGACATCATGCCATTCCACTCCATTCTACTCTGGCTGCTGAGAAAAAACATGGTAGTGAAAATAAAACTTTCCCAGAAGCACTCTTACATACTATCACCTTTTAAAAACATCATAGCCTTTTGTCTTGCATTTGTAATTTTTTTTGACATACACATTTCCACAAGTCAATTTAATCTGACAGTTTTATCATCAGCTGTCAGCATTCAAACAATTAAACCATCACATAACAATTTCATGTTTTTTGCACTCTAGGGGTTGTCTAGGAGAATCCTAGTTGCCGTCCACAAGATAGAAAACTGAGCTCCACTATAGCCTCTTTCCAAATGTACAAGTTGGTTCCAGTACATTGCAAGAAAGATTCAGACCTATTCAAACATTAGTCTTTTGTCAATTTTGAGCAATGAACTCTTGCATTTAAGATGAAATAGCTTACACAAAACTGGATTCTGAGCATGGGTTTCTGACTGATTCAGTTCATCAGCTAAGGGAAACGAGAACCAGCGCCTTTAGAATGTAAATTACTTAGTTCATTCATAATCTGCAGTCTTGACATGTTCATCTGTCTATTTCACACTTCTAAATGCTACACTTTCATATCTAGCTCATTTGTAAATGCCTCTGGTTATTCAAGATCACACACTTCGTAGCGTCCAGTTTTTTTCTCCGTCAGTGTAGGATATTCCTTCTGTACACACATGAAATTACTGTTATCATCACTTTAATCTCTGTTAATTTAGTGCTAATAGTCAATCTATATATGGTGCCATTATTGTCCTGGTTTCTTTCATTCTTCAAATCTGCAACTTCTGACATACTGTCTGTTTTATAGTGGTAAAAATAAATTTGTGACCAATCACTATTCACAGAGCTAACCTGTAGTTCTTTCAAATTTAATTACCAGAAATGCTGCATTCAAGCATAAAAGACATAGCTGAGTTAGTGTTTCAGCTGGAAAAGTGTGTGATAATTTGACAATTAACATCCACTATGGGTTGAAAATGTGGCATCCAGATATTTAGGCCAGGAATATTTTCACTTTCCACATCCTCCAAAACAATGTTTTCTCAGGCTGATAAAATTTGTATTGCAATATTGCAACTAGATCACTATAGTTAAGGATCTATCAGTAATTCTGTTCTAAACACTTAAGTTTCAAGGATTTGCAGTTTAGGTATTTGGATTCTCAAAAAATCATTTTTAATGGAAGTTAGTGTGTGTGTGTGTGTGTGTGTGTGTGTGTGTGTGTGTGTGTGTGTGTGTG
>NW_017729032.1:153761015-153761524 GCF_001723915.1 Gavialis gangeticus | reverse complement strand
GTGTGTGTGTGTGTGTGTGTGTGTGTGTGTGTGTGTGTGTGTGTGTGTGTGTGTGTGTGTGTGTGTGTGTGTGTGTGTGTGTGTGTATTATATTATATCGCCTTTTGCATGATGAATACTTTGCAAAGTTTAAGCAATTTTTTGTCACAAAAATTAAAAATGAACATTATTTTTGTTTTTGAATAACTTTTTACTCGCATCTAGTAAGGGCAAGGCCACACGCTCCCTTGGAGCAGTTTCAAAAGGCATGGTGGGGTAGAGCTACAGCTTCTGAGCAGGCAGAAATCATTGTGCTGTAATTGTGATCTGTGGCAGGAGCCTGTAGTAATATAACAGTAGCAAAACCGCTCTAACTTTAACCCCCACCTCACCCAGAGTTAAAGTAGAAATTAGTGCACTTGCATCATTACAGGCTTCTGCCCACCAATGTGTTAGAGCAGGGGTGTGAAACTCATCTAGCCACATGGACAGGATCAGGACCACAGCACCCCCTCGTACCCCCCCCCCCA
>NW_017729032.1:153747664-153760792 GCF_001723915.1 Gavialis gangeticus | reverse complement strand
CCCCCCCCCCCAACCCCGTGTCTGTTCTAGCTGGTATGGGACCCACAGTGCATAGCAGCAATCCCAGAGTGCCCAGAACAGGCTCCGCATAGGAAACAGTCCAGCTGGGCACATACAATGCAGATCCTAGACTGGCTGACATAGGTGTCATGCTACATGTAGTGCCTGCCCTGGCTGTAGGTACACCACATGTGGCACCTGCTCCAGGTACCATGCCACACACGACACCTACTCCAACCAGTTCAGAACCATGTTTGACACCCCTGATTTAGGACATAACGGATGATTTTCTAAATTCAGAAGTGCTGAATTTCTGAAGCAAAGACTTACCTTTCATAAGATTTAACTGCTTGTTCCAGCTTCTCTTTATAAGCATCAAGATTCACTGCTTGAGGATTAATTAATGTGATTTGTTTCTTGTCACTGCTAATGTGGGCAAGGGGTAACACCTACAAAACAATAAAGAGCAAAGATTTCACTGAATATATGACTATTTATACAACCAAGTAAAGTCTCAAAGAACTTCAATAAGAAAAAACAAAGCACTTCATGTAAGTGATCATACAGGTACAAGGTCCCATGAGAGAGATCAAACCTAATGGGGTTTCAGTGTTAGGATACAATTGTCTTGCAGTGTATTTCCAGAAATCCTATAAATAAATATGATCCCTAAAATAAGCATTGGAACCCTGCAAATGAAGCATGGGAAGGCACGACAAATTAATCTTGCTATTTTACAATTTATTTCTAACCAAAATAAACAATATCTCTCAATATTACTCTACTAATGAAAGCTAAGGCAGAAAGTATGCAGGCAGATACAATACAGATTGTATTGTTTTAATAAATCACTGTGTTAGTCTTCTGTATACAGCACCAGCTTATTCCAGAGATGCATATCATATACAAATAAGAAATGTATTTATTTATATGCATGAAATGCTGTAACTTCTATTGCAAGAGCCAGATTTTCAAAAGTACTTAGGTGCCTACAAGTGCAGACAGATATTTTTACAACCATATTGCGATCAACCATCCTTGATTAAGTGCCTTTGAAAATTTCAGAAGCACCTACTTCCTTCTTTAGAAATCAAAATGTCTTTCAAAATCTTCATTACAACATCTAAGTAATGCACACTACATTATGAAACAGAAAGCTCAGGCACCCAAATAATTTATCTTTAAAAGAGAAGTAGGAAAAGAGAGACCATCCTTCACTTAAAAATCCATATACAATATCACCCAATATAAATTCCTATGGACCTTCAATCAACAAGCCAACGCAAGATTATGCTGGAAAAAATATTTCTTTCTTCTAGAGCACGGTAACAAGAAAGAAATATGAAATGGGAGAAGGGTACCACTGTATTAAGAACATATCAAAGCATATTCTGCACAATTCTACTTCTCTCTTCAAAATTCTAGTGCAGTAAATGCCTTTCCCACTCCCAATCCAGATAAAATTGAAATTGATATTGGTGCTATAGAAAAAGTGTTTTCAATTCCACACCAAACAGTTGAGATCTGCTGTGACACTCAAGCTTGAGCACCTTCAGCCCAAAGGTATAAGGAGTTTTTCTGCAGAAGTCATCTTCTACCACTATCTTCACTCCAACTATACAGCTTATAAATATTCAATAATCTTTCTGAATGACTATAATAGTCCAAGTGCAATGTTAAGAATTGGCAAAAATATGTTTACTATTATGGCATTAAACTCTAGAGACTACGACTAGGGAATTCTTTCATGGAAGAGGAAATTAACCAAAAATTCATTTTCAGGGAGGAAATTGTTTGCAAAATCTGGTCAGATTTGGTGAGTAGTTTAAAGTAGTAAACGAAAAAATTAGAAGGTTAAATGTTTTATCTCAATATTTTAAAAAAAATAAAACATTTCAATATTTTGTTTCAAAATGGTGATTTCATTTCATAATTGACCTAAATTTTAAACAGAAAGAGGTAAATAACATGGAAACAAAAAGAAAAATCATTTCATATTAGATGAAAATTGGGGGGGAGGGGCCAACCTGAAACCAGTGTTTTTCTGGGTGGTTTTTTGGTTCAGTTACAAATGTATAAATTCTGTTTTTCATAAAGCTCTATCAAAGACCGTGCAATTTCTGGAGCAGATGCACAGAAGTACCAGTAGAGAAGCACTGCTCTGGAAATATGGTACAGAGAATTAATATTAGCTGAACACCCAAAAATTTTATTCTACATATGAAATTGATGGTTAGTGTAATAATTAACCTCTTTGCAATGGCTCAGGTGAAACTGTCAGGTCACACAAAAATTAAAAGAGCAGGTCAGCAACTTGTTAATGAAGAGTTGTCATGGTAACCTTTTTACTTGCTTCTTTATTTCCAAGGTGAGAGAACTGTTGTTAGTGCATCAATGTTAGCAAAGGGCAAAAATCCAAAATAATGCCTTCCTCCAAGTAAACAAAGGAACATATCTATTCTGCACAACAAAACCCTTCAAAATATCTTAGAAGAATTGATTCCAAAAATCTTGTAAATACTTATTCTGAAAGGGGGCTTTCAAAGTATAGGGGCAGCCAAGATTTTAATGCAATCTGTTAATCACTCTTGATCAAGATTTATAATTAAAGCCACATCCTATTCTCAGCTTTTCCCTGAAATACCAGCATAAAGCCAAAAGGAGAATGGGTTCCACACATAATAGAGATAATTCTGTTAGTTCCACTTGTCTGCAGTCCAGATTGTTGTCTTTCCTTTTCATACCACATGTGCCAGAGCTTGACAAACACATGCTCCAACTTAGGGTCATAACTTGCCATCAGTTATAGGCATGAAATGCTGTAATACTTTTAAACTGGAAATTTCTGCATGAAAATTAGACATTAAGATATGAGTATTCAATTGTAATTGCTGGTATTACTGTTGAAACGCTGTTCAAAACAAGCACCTTATGAAAGCAAACAGCCTTTTAAAGTAAGCTGTGTACCGGGGTTCATTTCTATCAGCCCTGCCAGTGCCCCTCACTCCCAATCCACAGCCCCCTGCTCCCAACAGCCCCGGCAGAGGGGGCTGCCAGCTACCTTTCTCCCAACTGGGTTGGGACACGGCAGCTCTGATTCATGGGGCTGACTCCTGGGGCTGCCCAGCCATGGAGTTGCCTGCTGCCCTCAAAGGGCCCCCCGGCCCCTTCCCCCACTAGAGGGGCAGGTGCCTCCCCTGCCCTGCTGCAGCCCACTTCCCCTAGCACTGCCCCTGCCCCTAATCACCCTCCCTTCACTGCCACCAGTGGAGCAGAGCACCAAACATTAATTCGTATTTCAAAAAACTGCCTAGACAGATTGGAGGACTCAAAAAGAGAACATGTCCAAGAAAACCCAGATGTATGGTAACCTAAGCTAGAAAAAGCCTCTGCACGCCTGCTCCCAGCCCCTCCAGCTCCCTCTTGCCACTCACCTGAGTGAGGGGGGTGGCTATCTAATAGCTGGGAGTTGGGCATGCAGAGGCTTTCCCCAGCCTGACTCCCAGCTCCTGGCTACATTCCTCCTTGCTGTCCTGCTGCCCAGATGAGTGGTGGCATGGCAATTTAAAAGCTGGTGGCTGGGAACTGGGCTTGGGGAAAGCCCCCAAAACTGACTCCCCCTTGCTGCTGTGCCACTCAGCTGACCAGCAATTTAAAAGCTGGCAGTGGGGTTCCCAAGCCCCATTCCCAACCACTGGCTTTTAAATTGCCACCCTGCTGCTCATCTGGGCAGTAGGGAAGACAAGGGGAGGCCAACAGGAGCCAACAAACCCCCTTTTCTCTTCACAACACCACGTAATGCCTCATTTAGGGAAGAGGCAAGGAAAAGTGGTTGCCGCTTCCCTCACCTTCTAGTCACACCAGCATAGGCTTTTTTAGTGACACTAAATGCGCAGTAGGCTAATTCTACTGCACATTAGTGCAACAGTATGGCTATGCTAACGCGCAGTAGAATTAGTCTACTGTGCATTTAGCGTCTTGTGTAGACATGCCCACAGGCGGCACTGAGCACCTGTCAAGCCTGGACCCTAGATTATGTTATTCTGTTCCTTTTTAAACACACTCTAGTGAACATGTGTAAACCCTGAGAACTCAGTGATATAAGAAAGCATGACCAATTTTCCAATTAGTTTATGAAACCCAAAATTCAGATCTCCAGTGATTTATCATATATCATTAGTGGCTACCAGCCAGAAAAAAATCTGAACACCTAGTGGCTGCATGCTGCCACCCACTGGTAAAAAGGCAAGAAATGCAAACAGCATTAAGCTCCACAATTCCTTCCCTCTTCAAGAAACATAATTAATGAACAGTTTTATTCTCTTAATGATTGTTGAAAATAAACACTATCAAATCTCTATGCTGAGCATCACTTGCATTTTATCACAATCAAAATAACTGTTTGATATTTATATGAGTGAACAATAAAATTACTTTCAAAAACAATAATACATTTTAGATCTGTCCCAAAATAACACAAAAGCTTTACCTCATCAAAGACTTTAGAAACAACATGTTTGTCCAGAACTGGGATGTATTTAGTACTGTGAGGAACAGCTGTGGGGGCTAAGGCATCCATTATGGTGAGTCGCCTAGCAACCAAACCATGAGTCTTTAGCCAACGAGATGAAGAGATATCTAGAGAACTGAAAATAAGAATCCTCAAGATATAGCATGAGATAGAAAAGGTTTTGTTACTTTAGGAATTATTGAAAACAAATTATAAACACTTATCTTTTTGTGATATTATGTACATACTCTTTAGCTGTTCTTTTTGTCACCTTTTGGGTATTCATTTCTGTGGGAAAACATTTACAAAACAACACATAATGATTCTGCATGCACACAAGATATACAACTATAGCAATTAGTCTCAACAATTTGTCTTAACCTATTAGAAACACCATGAGGGTTGTACAATAATGCTTGTTCCAGCTGCTAAGCTTCTTTGTGAACATTAATCTCTTTTGTGTTTCAGTCTTGGTGTTTGATCAATAATAACAACATTCCCACCCACACTCTCCCAAGATCTAATTAACAGTGAAGTCTTAAAAAGTAGATAGGGACTAATTTAAAATCTTTTCAAAATTATTTTAAACTTCATTTTGATTTATAGCTTATAACTCAGGAAGAAAGATTCACCAGTTTGTTCCCTAACTCAGACCATAACAACATAATATACTGCCCCTGGCTGGCTGGCCAGCTGTGTTTCATTTAAAGTTAACTTGTATAAAGAGCTCATTAATCAAAAGTAATAGCTAGAGAACTAAAAACAAGAAACTGTGAGATGTATAAATGTCAAACACATTTTCAAATATCATGTATAGGGTTTTAAAACAAATGACAGCACCTTTAGCATTAAGCTCAGAGCTATAATAGTCATTGGAAAAAAGGAATATCTGCTGGATATCATATCCAAGTTTCTAACAAAATAGTTTCATTTCACTGACCACTTATCCCCACGTGCTGAGTGCAGCTTTTATGAAGATCCTTGGCATATTACAGCACAGAAGCCACAAAAGACACTCTGTTTTGAAACATCTTCATCTGACCCCTCATACAATGAGGGTTCAGATTTTCGCCCAATTGGCCATTTTTTAAGCTGTCTGCAGCCATGCACTTGTGTTTGGTCACAGCTATAGATCGCTTCCTGTGGCCAGATCAGCCAAAAACTGTCACTTCTGTCTGCACCCATATAGTGAAGCTGGGCTTCTTTCCAAAACAGCACATCAGGATTTAAGCTAGAGCTGTCAATTTTAACCTTGACCTTTAATACAACCAACAATATATGAGTTTTCCTTTTTTCTTTTACTGCAATGAGCATCTCTTAGATAGTCACCCTAGACCAAAAAAAAACTGTGATTCAACTCTTCCTTCAGCAGTTTCACGGCATGTCTACCCCTGCACTTCAGTTAGATATATTCAAAATAACTTTAAACTAGATATTTTGGGTACCACCAGCAGACTAGTGATAGAAACATGGAACCCAGCGCAGGCTGCAAACACCCCCAGCAAGCACACCTAATGGATCCAGACCATGCTGGGACAAGAAATGTAAAATCTGCCAACACATCTCCACTACTTCCACAATAACTCCACTTCTTCCACAATATTCTCCACTTCTTTTGTAGGAAATGATCTTGCCAGAGGTACAGTATACAGAGAGCATGCAAGAAGATTAAGTTCCTTCCAAGATGACTAAGACCACGACCATTTTCCTTGCAAGAGGAAAAATAATAAATGGAGTATTATTTATAAATCTGTGAATTTTATTTAATCTTTCCATTTGTATTCATTCTAATTTAGTATCTCAAATTTTAGCATTACCATCCCACTGGACTTCCTTCCTTGTCCATGTCAGTTAAACACAGCCCTGGCTCCTCTTGACAGCAGTTTAGAAGTTTATTTGCTCATTCACCCTGACCTCAAACATGGCACCACCAGATTCAAACAAATCAAAAGAAAAATTGTTCACCTCACACAGTTGTGCTACTTGCCTTTAAAACTGGCTGCAGGGTTCAGTGCGTTTTTGAGGTGAAAATCCTCTCTTTCAGGAGATATCTTCTCATCTGGACTTCCTTTACAAGACTTTATTCCATGACCTCGAGTTCTGAGCAGACTAGTCTTTGTTTGCTCTGCAAGTGTTCAGAAGAAGGCAAAGGAACAATTCATCTACAGATCAATGGATGCTCGCAGTTCTTGAACACAGAACTCTTCTCAAGTATCAACCGTCTATTCTACTGTTCTAGTGTATTACTGCAGATCAAGTCTTTCATGTAAAAATACTTCAACTAATACTCATTTATTCGCTGTATTTTCCAAGGTTAAGATGCTGAAGTATTTTTTTTCCAGATGAGCCAAGTAAATTGTTTTTCAAATGATCTCACATGTTGCTTCAAAGAATAATTTAGTTGATAATAAATCAAACAGTGAGATTTTTAAATGAACGCTATACATAATAAAACACACATGTTGGCTCTTCACTGTTATCATGATTTGTTTACATTAATAAAAAGAGAGGGGGTATTAAGCCCCCTACTATTAATAGCTTTTTTTTTTCTTTTTCTTTTCTTAAATCAATCAAGATAATTAAAATTTATCATTCCACTGCAGGAAGTGCTACACAAACACCACAACAGATTGTAAAAATAACTACTATAAGTATCCAAGAGGAAAGAAATGCAAAAAAGTAGTGAAAAGTAAATCAGAGATTTAAGATTACTTCCATGCAAAACATCAAACTTTAATTATGACCAAAATAAAGATTTATCATTTTATTTTTGGCAAGATCACTTCAAAGCTGATGAACAAATTCTAATATCTACCTTTCAGTTTAGATAGTTACCTGCATACAGTGCCTTTTTCTTTATGGCTGGACTGTCATAACAAGTTTGCCATGTATTTAGTATATGGTGGTGTGCAGTCAGTGTTGGCTCTTCTAATGTACAGTCTGGTCTACTGGTGGCAGAAGCATTCAGCTCCTGGATGTGCGTGGTTATAGATGAAGTAGTAAAAGTCTGCTTGTGAGGACTGGTACTGACAGATGAAGGAAAAAATGAAGTGAATACCTTCAAGAGTACAAATACTTTTATAAGAAATCACTTTTCCAGTGTTATAAAGCTTAAATTGAACACTGATTTCAAGTATTAGACAATGATTAATATTGTTTTACTAGTGTCTAAGTGTCCAGGGTGGCTTAAAAGTTGTTAGTTTTGCTCTAAAATGTTGTTATAAACATCTGGATGTAAATATGTAAACAGTTTATTCTTTACTGGAGCCAGAATGTTCTAACTCTAGCTGGTCTGAATTCTGGGGGAAAGGGTAAGCCATCATATCAATAAGCAGTAAATGATATGCCTGCACAAGTGCTAATAAAAATTAAAACCTGCTTTGAATTGGGGATGGTCCTGCTTTGGGCAGGGGGTTGGACTAATTGACCTCCTTAAGTCTCTTTCAAGTTTAATTTTCTATGATTCTATAAAATAAATCACTTTGCCTTTTTATATGGAGCTGCTGATCTTTTTTTACCACACTTCAAACCACTCCACAAGATATAAATCTTCTCATCTCTAACCATGAACTTTGGCCTTTATTCAGGTTGTTTTGAAAGTGGGAGTCATTTTTATAAAGTGGTTTCTCTTATTTGGAATTATTGTATAAAAGTGCACCAAGTATAGTAACTTATTCTTTTTGCTTCATACTTTGCTTCTGTAAGGCATCAGATACACCTAACGATCCAGGGTTTGGCCACAGGAACTCCAGCAGCAGCAGCAAAGCAAACTTTCCTGCAGTAGCCCAGAAATTAGCCTCCATCAGGACTTGGAAGATCTAGTTATAGCCTTGGAAGAGACACTCATTCTTTGTTGTATTATACTTCCAATTACCCTTTTTTGTGAAGAAATCATTTGGTCACCAGTTTCTTGGAATGTCACAGAAATCACAGGGATAAACAGCATGAGTGTATGGATATGTTTTCAAAGGATCACCACTTGAAAGGTATGTCCAGCCCCTAAGGTAAGTACCATTATGCTAAGGGTTGAGAAACACATGGTTGTAGGTGCTGTGCATTATATTCTGGCTAAATGAGTTAACACTTACATTCCCCTCTGTTTATTAGCAGATAAAATAACGAACAACTACTGCCCAAGAACTAGACCTGAAGCAAACGTGAGCAGTGGCTGGGTTAGGCAGTTCATGTGATATCCTGGAGGTCTGAAAACCCACACGTGGGTCAAAGATTGATTTTGTGCTGTATATAGGGGAGAAGAACACCAAAAACACCATGGAAGCAGGCAGAGATGAGAGCAGAAAAGCTAACATGTAGCCAGAGACACACTTCTAGTGTAGCCCTAAGGGCAAAGCTGAGAGAAACAGTCTGAGGAAAGTGCTGATCTGAGTGAGTCTTCAGACTCTCTGCTGAGCAAAGGAACTCACCCCTGTTTGTTTCTTACTTTGTTCAGGAAAGTAAGACTTAATGTACTTTCCTTGAAAATAAACTATACTGCATCAGAGAAACAGCTCCCTCTAATGGGAACAATCTGTAGGTAAAATTATATGGGGGGGAAAAAATCTACATATCCCATGAAAAATTCCACAATTTCAAAAAAACTTCTTTTCTAAATCAAACCAAAGAACTTTCAAAGATCTCTCTCTAACACACACACACACACACACACACACACACACACACACACACACACACGCGCGCGCGCGCGCGCGCGACTGGACTTGAATTTCAGCCTTCTATGCCCCAGCACTGAAACATATGAAATAAATGGCTCATGTTTTCTCTGGCCCAATGAATGTATAATTACAGCTCCACAGAAAAGACCATTTTAGTTACAAAAATTCCCAGCCAGCTCCATCCAGATGCTACAAATTTTAGCTAACCAGTCAGGGCAAAGAGAGCAAGAGTATTTGCTGCCTCCAGCAGATGGGATTCCTGGTCTGGGACAGACACTGCATAAACTGGTTTGCCCCAAATCAGTTAAGTCTGATACTACATTCAGCCAGGTTTATCTCAAACTGGTTTCAGTCATTTTCAGACTCGTTTATGTGTACTGAATGTCTGTTCTGTTACAGGTTTAAATCAATTTCTCATCACTTAAACCAGTTTATGTGTAATGTCTGTCCCTAGCCACAACGTGCACCTGGAATCAGCAACCTACAGCACTCAGGCCAGATGAGGTCTGATCCAGCATGGGGGATTGGTGTCATAGAGCCATGCAACACAGCCCCTTAGTTCCATGAAGTTTCCCTCTATTATACAGAGCCTGCTGCTCTGCTGCATATGAGCCTACACTTGCTGCAGAGAGGCTGGAAATCTGGCAGCCAGCTACTTGGAGCAGGCAGGGGAAGAGACTCCTGGGAGAGAGCCCAGGTGGCAAAAAGCTCCTACTCCTGGCCTACACTGATTCCTGTTATTGGTCCTGATTGCATTCCATTTTATTCCAGTTCACTGCATTACATTTTTAAAAATGTATTTTCCCAGACACCTCTTTTCCTACTATAAAATAGTTTGATTCTTTTGAAAATGCCAATTAAAGTTTTTTCAATTTCTCCTTGCAAATGGAAACTGTATCAGGGATGTCATCAGCTGGAAAATGTGGAACAAGACAAAAAATGCAACAGATAGCCAGAGTCACCCACAGAGCACCCTGAGGGATAGAGACAGTTGAGGACATACTTGTTTTCAGGCTCTTTTTCTCCATTACACCAATCTATCATCAAACATTCAGCATGGAAAGCCTTCACTTTCTCTAGATCTTTCTCCCCCTGTTCAATTTCTCTTTTTAAAAGGTATATATCTTCACTCTGCCAAAATACAAAGCAAATGCATTATTGCAATTACATTTAACACATGCTTCGTTTCTTAACTGAAACAATCCAAATTTTGAAAGTAAGTTTGGGTATTTATTCAACTAGAAAGATGGGATTAAGTTTTGAATGTGCTGAATTATTTTCTTTACAGACTCCCTCACTGCTCACATTCTCAGTATAATAAGCAAACTGATGGCAAAAACAGGACAAATACAACACATGCAATTTAATTAGATTTAATTAGAAGAACAACACTGGAATTTCCTAGCAAACTGCTTGCCCCCTTGAAACACTCTTATATGTTCCAAAGAAATTTGTATAGCCATATTATAAACAGTAGAATATCTGACTTAGTTATATACACTTTGCTTTATCTGTTGTTAGTTTTGACATGGGCCTGGGTGTCATCCTTTACCTAAAAAAAGTGAGTGTGGACGGGGTGCAAAACACTGCCAGATCAGAATGATAGAATTTTAAACCAACTCTGCACAGACACAAAGTAGAAGGCAGTGGAGAATCTTCCATAAATAATTTCTGATGTAAACTACTGCCACATTCATTTACTCATTCTTCATTGTTAATTTCCTACATTTCCATTATGAACATATGTATAATATTCTCATACCATCCCATTTCTGTCCCTTAGATATTCTTTAGTATTGCCCATTTATATTAGGGATAATATAAAAAGGCAGGTGGAAAGGGGGCTAAAACCATCCTAGACCTTATTACTTCTAATTTAAATAAAAGCCCAAGGAAACAGAAGATCAGTAGAGTCCCTAAACCTTAACACAATAAATAAATAACCTGTATGAGATGAATACCAAACTGTTCCATGAGACAAATCCCACCTTTATTACATACCCACACTGCCCCAGGGGCAACCCAGCCCATTCCCAGGCAGCCCCAGGCATCCTGCCGAGCACCGGCACCTACTGAAGGCAGAAGCAGTGAGGGGCCTGATCCTTTTTTTTCCTCCTTCAGCAGAGCCTGCCCACCTCTCCCGCAGCTGGAAGGTGAGCTGCCTGCGGGCCAAGCAGCCCCTGAGCTGCAGGGGCCCTGGTCCCTCCCTCTGCAGTGGCACTAGTCCCTGGGGCTGCCCAGCCAGGCTCCTAGTGGGCCAGGTGCTGCCCCAGCTTGGGGTCAGGGGAAAAGTTGGATTGGGCCAGGTGCTGCCTCCAAGCTGGGGCAGCACCTCGCCTGCTAGCAGCCTGCCTGGGTAGCATCACGGGGTGCCACCACCACAGAGAGAAGGATTGTGGGGCCCCACAGCTCAAGGGCATTCTCCAGCTCCAAAAATAAAAAAAAAAAAAGAGGATCGGGCCCCTCACCATAACATGATGAAAAAATTGAAATGGTTTAGTCCTCAAGGTTTTATTCTATGCCCCGTCATTTCAATTCAGGGGGCATAGAATAAAACCCTGAGGACTAAACCTCCATCACGTATATAAGTGCCCACCTTGACAACCATAAATAAACACCCTATTCAAAAGGGAGTGTTGTGATATATGAAAAATAGGAAACATTTACATTTATACAACAATCTGTGGAAAACAAGGGACTATCCAACCTTACTTATCTATTAACTCTGTTAACATTAGAGAAAAGGATCAAATGTATTGAATGTTATCATCTTGTTAACAGTAGATGCTTAGATATAAGAACGCAAATCATGCCTAATCATAAACTGAAGTGAAGAAGTAACAGACCAGTATAAAAAAGGAATGGAAGAAGATAAGAAATTTGTTTCCCTTCACTCTTTTTGCATTTGCAGGATATGTATCCCAACTGTGACATCTTCCAGGTTTGTAAAAAATCTAGTTTAATCCAGTTCCGAAAGTTCCAGTGAAACAAAGAACTTTGAAATAAAGCCAATCAGAGATGATTCCTTAGAATACTGAGACTATGATTACCATCCATCTATAAATACTGGACACAGGCTGGAGGGCATTTGGGGGAACTTCTATGGTTGGATAAGCTCTGACTGGATACCCACCAGACTGTGTGTGTCTGTTGGACTGCTGAAGAAACCCCCTGCTGTAGAAGCAGAAGCCTGGCCAGCCTTGCTTTGCAGCAGTCAAGACTCACCTCATAAGATTATGATTTTCCTCAGCTATTAATCTGGTTTTGTCAATTAAACAAAAAACTCTTTGCATCGGTTGAAATGACCCAAGAGTCTGTTTGAATGTTTTAACCCTCACCGCCCCACTTAAAGCTTGTTTTACACAGCTTTAAGTGTCAAACAAAAGGCCTAAGGAACTGTGTCATCCAGCATACAGGCCTTCTCATGGCTTCTCATGGGATGGACCACCCACCTCCATAAACCAGATTCTACCCACAGGGCTCATCATCACAGCTACCATAAAAGCATTTATTTCCACTGTTTCGGCTCAGCTCTGGAGTCCAAGGAGTTAATTTCCCTCTCACTCACCATCAAAATTTGGAGTCTGAATCATTCCTGATAACTAAGATTGGTGGCAGAGGAAAAAGGGAGGGAAATGGCAGTGCTGTTAACTTACTGAGTTTCAGAGCTGTGTCGAAACAATGCTCTGACAGCTGTGGGGATTAATGCTGCCACTATCACTTGTAGTCTAGATCTGGCCCCTGAGAAGCTCCACAGTCCATATTCAATGTCTTAGAGCATCTAGTACCTCCTATAGAATATTTTAAATTGTGTTAGTTCTAATCTAGCTTCTCTGACTTACTATCTGTGAAATTCAAAAATTCCTACTACTGTCTTGTTCCTAATTGTAGTCTTGGGTTGGCTTACCCTTCTCCGTGAGTTTGGAGAATTAATTAACTGAGAGC
>NW_017729032.1:153740105-153742664 GCF_001723915.1 Gavialis gangeticus | reverse complement strand
GTCTAGATCTGGCCCCTGAGAAGCTCCACAGTCCATATTCAATGTCTTAGAGCATCTAGTACCTCCTATAGAATATTTTAAATTGTGTTAGTTCTAATCTAGCTTCTCTGACTTACTATCTGTGAAATTCAAAAATTCCTACTACTGTCTTGTTCCTAATTGTAGTCTTGGGTTGGCTTACCCTTCTCCGTGAGTTTGGAGAATTAATTAACTGAGAGCACTCACTTTAATTAAAATGACTGTTACTGTGAATCCATTAGGAAATTTACTATTGGGGATTTTTAGGTTAAGCTTGTTAGTTACACTTGATGTGTCAGTGCTACTTTATAAATGTAATGGTCACACATGTCTCCCCAATGGCAACTGTATGTCAAACTTTTAGGGATTCAACTTCACTTTAGCTCTCATTAATTAAAACAATACTGTTAGCATAAAAATCTTAGATACATTTTAATCCAGCTGTAAACCAGTTTAACTCCTTTTTGAGATGCAAGGAACTGCACGCATCTTTTCCAGAGCTAACTAACTCCTTCATACTGATTTTACAATAGCAGCAGCAGTATATGTTTGACCTTGAAAAGTTTCGATATGACCTAATAAAATTCTGTTGTTGAGAAATTGCAGGCTAAGTACTTTAAAAATGCTTTAATCCTGAATGGAAAGAAATTATTATACTCTTGTTTTACCAGTACACTTATAATACCAAATTGTATCTTTGCAAGCCCTTTTGTCTCTCATATGCCATGAAGAATCCAACTCTCATATTTAATTTGAACTACTCACCACAATTGGCTCTGGAGATTCAGGATCCCTCAAATAAATGTTATAATAATGAAACCGTCCACCTGTCTCAGTAGACAATTCATGCAAAAATTTATTAGCCTCTGTATCATCACAGTTGAAAGATATGGTATGAATAGGAACCTTATGATGAAGATGAACCTGAGCCAGAATTGTTTTTGGTGGCTGTAAAAAAAATATAAAAAAATAAATAAATAAAAAATAAAAAAAAGGAAAAAGCAGAAAAAAATGTATGAATTATGATACCTAGCAAACTCTTTATAGAATGTGTCCAGAATTTTATAAGCAATGTAGTTGTTTGTAGGCAGAAATGATAAAAATAGAATATTTTAATTGGATTTTTAACATTTAAATTAAATATATTTTTCTTTTTAAAAATGAACTATCAACTACATTTACAATTATGACAGCCTAATTTCAGACATAAATTAACTATAGGCTAATTAAATTTATATTATTTTACTTTAAATATATATTTTGCAAGACATATAAAGCAGTTCATGTTTGCTCTGGAAGTTTTGAAGAAAGCTAAATCACCGAATGAAGGAAAGTCACTGGATAAGCACCTGAACCCAAAGCTGATGAAATGCTAAACTAGCTTTTAACAGGGGTAGGCTCTTCTGTAAGTATAGAAAAATACGTTCTTTGCTTTAGTTCAATCAATTACTTATATTTAATTACTGGGTCATTCAAAGTTAAGACATCAGTTAGGAACTGAGACAACCAGAAAGCTTTTATTTTTCTTCCAATCTATAAAGTAAGACTGGGTGCACAAATAGAAGATTCCTCATTCTGAAATTCTGAAGAACCTAGTAATCTGAAATGACCAGTTCAATTCACTACTGAAAACAATGCTTCCTATATTCAAAAATCAGTTTTCAATTAAAAATATGTTTGATAATTTTTTGTCCTTCTATAACCAGAACATTTAAGGTAGCTTTATTAAACTAATAAAAAAATAATTAAATACTGTTCTAGTGAATGCAAATTCACACCCAGGCATACCTCATGGTAACTCATTCATATACCCATATCCACTGCGTACATTTTTGATGTCAGATATGGATAACATACATTTAGCTACTTTATAAAAGAAGGAGGTACTACTACTGCTCAGGAGCACACATCATCTGTTATGCCTGTAAAATCTACATGATACTACAGCAGTACAAATGAGCTAACTCACCCTAACCTGAAAAAAGTATGGCTAAAGCTGGAGCCATTTGAATATGCTTTAGGGCTGTGTGAAGCAGCATCATTCTGTTTTGCCTTGAGTTTTGACGGTTCAACAGAACAGTGTTCCGTTTTCAATTTCATTTCTATTCAAAACAGCTGTTCTATTCTGTTCTGTCAAAACAAAGAGGCTGTCTTGATACTGTTTTGATGTTTTGCTGGGGATGTGGAGTCAGCACAGCTGAGCTAACTTCACATCCACAGTGTTAGATCATGCTGGGGTGGGGAGCCAGCCCCCGCTGGGCTGCCTTCCCATCCCCCAAGCTAGATCACGCTAGATTGGGCTAGATCGCACTGGGGATGGGAAGTCATAGTTTCATAGTTTCTAGGGTCGGAAGGGACCTGAGCAGATCATCTAGTTCCATTGTTCCTGGTCACTCCTTGCGGCGCTCAGGGGAACAGGGACTCCCCCAGCGCCTGCTGATCCCCCCTAACCAGTTTATAACAGGCCACAAGATCCCCCCTCAGCCTTCTCTTTTGAAGGCTGAACAGGTTCAGGTCCCACAACCTTTCCTCATAGGACCT
>NW_017729032.1:153738447-153739759 GCF_001723915.1 Gavialis gangeticus | reverse complement strand
AAAGGCCACCAGGTTGGTCTGACAGGACCTGCCGCTGATGAACCCATGCTGGTTGCCCCTGAGCATGCCGTTCCCTGCTCAGCCAAGCTGAGCTGAGTTCGTTTCCCCAGCACTATGGTCAAAACATTTTGACTTTCAAAACATTTAGACTAGCCTCATTTTGTTTTGAGGCTGTTTTTCAACCCTTTGTTTCATTTCGATTTTGCTGTTTTGACCTCAAAATGAGTCAAAACAGTGTCAAAATGAAACAGCCAGCAAAATTTTACACAGCCCTAATATGCTTGTTGTCACAGAGCACTTCAGTGCTCTGCTTCTATAAAGAGGGGAGGTGTGTAGCAGGGCACTAAGGTGCCTGCTACTTGGAGCCAGGATAACCACCCAGGTGCAGGTTGCTAGGGTAACCAAAGGGAGCTAATGACCTGCACCTGCCTGGTCAGCTGACCAGAAGGGGCAGAGCCTGGCCCACTTATAAACCCCAGGGCAGAGGCCAAGAGTTCAGTTTCCTGCCAGCAGCCATGGGGGAAGGAGCTCTCCCAGAGCAAGCAGAGGGGAGAGGCCAGACTGCAAGTACAGCTCTGAGATTGGGGGGAAGGACAGAGCACCCCTGATGTGGAGGGAATAATGTTATAGCCGAGTGGCTTGAATTTATGTTACAGCCCAGAGGCTTGTGTTTTGTTTCTTGTATAAAACACCAGTGGTTTGGGTGAAGCTATTAGGGGTTGGAGGAGGCCTCATAGGGGATCCACAGTAGCGTGGGGACTCCAGCACCAGAGAGGGCGCAGCATTTTGGGGTGCACTGACCCCAGCCCTAGAGCATGGGGGAGGGGGGAGCGAGAGAGGCCCCAGAGCAGGGGGGGTAGCACGGGTGCGGTTTTTATAACAGATTATGATTTTTCTTTGTGGAGTGATGCTTGAAGTATAGATATATATAAACTCATATCTATATTTATAGATATATATTTTTCCAAGAAAAAAAAAAAGCTTATTAACGGTATCACATAATCTTTTGCCTTTTACAGCAGGGGAAATGCTATGTATCTGGGTCCATGAAGGCAGTTTTCCTTAAGCGTTCCCAGGGATAACTGTTCTTCTGGAGTAGTTTAGTACCCACCAAGGTATCAGTGCTTAAAGCCCATTTTATGGAAATAAGGGGCTCCTCCCTAACTTGCTCTTGTGGTCATATGGTTGTGGGCAGGTAAAACTCAGGGGCATCCGAACCCCAAGCCTCTGGGCTTCAGCCTGCATGTAGGATGTCTGCCAAAAGACTCTGGAAATATCTGAAGCCCCTGGTGGGGATGGAGGACGTTTGCCA
>NW_017729032.1:153736497-153738436 GCF_001723915.1 Gavialis gangeticus | reverse complement strand
TTTTTCTTAAAAAAAAAAAAAAAAAAAAAAAAAAAAAGCAGATTAACAGTATCTTTTAATATTCCTAAAATTGTTAGATCTGTCTGTGGTTAAAAAGTTTCAAAGATAAGGTTTGTGAGCTAAATCCAGCTCATGAAGCCATGCCATCTAGTGGGCTGCCCCATGACAGCAGGGCAAGCATCAGCAGTTTTGGCAAGACTGAGACCTGCAGCAGACACTGCTCATCCATCACCAAATTCCCAACCCACAAGCTGAATCCAGACTGTGGAAACTTGTCATCTGAGCTGCAGGGCTGCTCACAGATCAGAAATTTGGCACCAGAATGAGTGGTGCTTGCTGTGTCTCTGAGGGCCACAGGAATTAACGCAGCTGCCACTTGCCCCACCACCAAATTTCTGGCCCTGTAGGCAGCTCCTGACTGACATGGCTCTGTGTTCCAGATCTGGCCTGTAAACCAGGTCCACACTAATCACCCAGTCAGAGAAACTAAATGAGTTTGATGCCCGTGTTATAATGCAATGTTTACATTTAGTTACAATTCAGTGTTTTGAGAATGACCAATCATTTTTAGGAAAATAACTAAAAGTTAAAGCACAAAAAATTTAAAATATTCAAACTAACCCTTCTTGTTTGCTGATTTTAATCCCTATTAAAATCAGCAATTGAAATCAATCTGTCTTGTGAGTGGGTCCAAGTCATTCTGATCAAGGCACAGAGGAGAAACAAAACCAAAAAATACATATGCAAGGCTTTAACACTTTTTCCTGGGTTTCATTTCATTTTTTGTGATTCACTTTATATACCTTTTGCACCAGTTATTAATCTAACTAAAAGCAGGATTTTGCCATATGCCAAATCCTGCCCTTGAGATGCATTATTTAAAAAACACCCATATCTAGTAGCATAACTAGGGCAGGGCAACAGGGACAACTGATGGGGGTAGGGGTGTAAAAAACAGCTTTTGCCACAACTATTGCAACAGTTGCAACCTGAAGTCATCAGTGACACAGCCCACTCCCCACCCCAGCACCTGCTGCATTCTTATGCTGTTGTCCATATCAATGTAGCTGGCTTTCACTATGAAGTTTAAATTTCAATTCTGTCTCATTTATGGCACATCTATGTTTTCAGTTTTGGCTGCTACATTATAGCTTATCAAACTCTCCGTTGGTTTGAATTTAAGGTAAACTTCATACATAACATGCATTCTAGGCCAAATTTTGATCTCACTTCCATTTAAATTGAGAGTTAAATCCATTGAAATAAATGTAGCACTCCAGAATTATGATGGTGTGAGATGATAATTTGACCAAATATGAAAAATTAGAAATATTCTATATAATATGAATGAATGATCACTTGATGTGACAAAATACTTTTAAAAACTCCAGGAAATTTTTACTCAACAGTTAATTTTCTGCCTACAATTACCAGGAAAACATTTTTTTCCTAGTGTCTAGGGGTGGAATATCCCTCATATACCTGCCGTAAAGGGACGAAAGAGGATATACAACCACACTCTTATGTGTTATTTGCAGGGAGAAGTGTTGTACTGAACTGTTCATTAAGTGTAGTACTTTACATTTAAATGTAGTACTAGATTTCAATATTTCTCCCTTTAATTAATTAGAATATTTCTGTCAGCATTAGGTCAGGACACTCTTCAATGAAGAACCTAAATATGAAGCTTAGGATGCCCTTCTAATCCTTTTAGCAATTACCAGTAGATTAAAAAAACTTCTTACAGATTAAATTGTAATCCGTATCTCAACATGAACTGCTGTAAATGAATTCAGAATATAACCCCTCTATACCACCAACATCATCATTAGGTTAGAGGCATAACTGATCAGCTCTATAACTGACAACCACCAAGACTGAAGGTTAAGACAGAAGTGCCAATTTTTGCCTGATCTGGCCACAAAAAGCAGTTTATAGC
>NW_017729032.1:153734584-153736466 GCF_001723915.1 Gavialis gangeticus | reverse complement strand
CCAAATTTCTGGCCCTGTAGGCAGCTCCTGACTGACATGGCTCTGTGTTCCAGATCTGGCCTGTAAACCAGGTCCACACTAATCACCCAGTCAGAGAAACTAAATGAGTTTGATGCCCGTGTTATAATGCAATGTTTACATTTAGTTACAATTCAGTGTTTTGAGAATGACCAATCATTTTTAGGAAAATAACTAAAAGTTAAAGCACAAAAAATTTAAAATATTCAAACTAACCCTTCTTGTTTGCTGATTTTAATCCCTATTAAAATCAGCAATTGAAATCAATCTGTCTTGTGAGTGGGTCCAAGTCATTCTGATCAAGGCACAGAGGAGAAACAAAACCAAAAAATACATATGCAAGGCTTTAACACTTTTTCCTGGGTTTCATTTCATTTTTTGTGATTCACTTTATATACCTTTTGCACCAGTTATTAATCTAACTAAAAGCAGGATTTTGCCATATGCCAAATCCTGCCCTTGAGATGCATTATTTAAAAAACACCCATATCTAGTAGCATAACTAGGGCAGGGCAACAGGGACAACTGATGGGGGTAGGGGTGTAAAAAACAGCTTTTGCCACAACTATTGCAACAGTTGCAACCTGAAGTCATCAGTGACACAGCCCACTCCCCACCCCAGCACCTGCTGCATTCTTATGCTGTTGTCCATATCAATGTAGCTGGCTTTCACTATGAAGTTTAAATTTCAATTCTGTCTCATTTATGGCACATCTATGTTTTCAGTTTTGGCTGCTACATTATAGCTTATCAAACTCTCCGTTGGTTTGAATTTAAGGTAAACTTCATACATAACATGCATTCTAGGCCAAATTTTGATCTCACTTCCATTTAAATTGAGAGTTAAATCCATTGAAATAAATGTAGCACTCCAGAATTATGATGGTGTGAGATGATAATTTGACCAAATATGAAAAATTAGAAATATTCTATATAATATGAATGAATGATCACTTGATGTGACAAAATACTTTTAAAAACTCCAGGAAATTTTTACTCAACAGTTAATTTTCTGCCTACAATTACCAGGAAAACATTTTTTTCCTAGTGTCTAGGGGTGGAATATCCCTCATATACCTGCCGTAAAGGGACGAAAGAGGATATACAACCACACTCTTATGTGTTATTTGCAGGGAGAAGTGTTGTACTGAACTGTTCATTAAGTGTAGTACTTTACATTTAAATGTAGTACTAGATTTCAATATTTCTCCCTTTAATTAATTAGAATATTTCTGTCAGCATTAGGTCAGGACACTCTTCAATGAAGAACCTAAATATGAAGCTTAGGATGCCCTTCTAATCCTTTTAGCAATTACCAGTAGATTAAAAAAACTTCTTACAGATTAAATTGTAATCCGTATCTCAACATGAACTGCTGTAAATGAATTCAGAATATAACCCCTCTATACCACCAACATCATCATTAGGTTAGAGGCATAACTGATCAGCTCTATAACTGACAACCACCAAGACTGAAGGTTAAGACAGAAGTGCCAATTTTTGCCTGATCTGGCCACAAAAAGCAGTTTATAGCTGTGACCAAACATGAGTGCATGACTGCAAACAGCTTCAAAAATGGCCAATTGGGTGAAAATCTGACCTTTCATTGCATGAGGCATCAAATAAAGGTGTTACAAAATGTAGCGTCTTTTGTAACTTGTGTCTGCAAAGCCCTGTTGCTGTTTTCAGAATCATTCTGATTTGAAATGGGAGGGGGGAAGGGAGCAAAGGGAGTTCTGCCTGGGGGGTTTTCAGCCTCCCCTGGAGGGTGAAGCAGGTGTATTGCAGTCCCCCACACTCAAGGTGGAGCACTCCAATTCACCCACCCTACCCTTCAGCACCAGCTGGGGAACCCCAAGAATGA
>NW_017729032.1:153717151-153734365 GCF_001723915.1 Gavialis gangeticus | reverse complement strand
GCCCATTCTGAAAACAGCAAGCACTGGCAGAGAGCCTTGGCCACTGCTATGGGAACCTGGCTGCAGGCTCCCAGCCCACAGCTAGAGTCCCCTCCTCGCTGGAAGTAACAGTGAACTTCTGTTTGGTCTGGGGTAACACTGTAACTCAGAACACTTTGCAAAAATCCTGCAAAGTTACAGCTAGGAGCTGCACTTCCATCTGAACCCTGATGAGATTCCTGGATTTCATGTGCATTGTATTCACTTTTGTTTCAGCTTCCTGCCACTATCATCCTCTCAACACACCACTCCTAACTATTTTCTTACTTCACAAATACCTGATCAGGCCTCCCATCTGTAAGAAGATAAATGGCTTCAGCATCACGATCAGCAAGAGCAATTTGAAGAGCACTGAGTGTATTGGTAGAACTTCCAACCTAAAGACCCCCAAAAAGGGAAAGCACACACAAAATACCGTTAAACTCCTAAATGGACTGTTAACTCTATTCTTCATATTTTAAAACAGTGCACGGTATAACTGATCTAGGGAGGCAGTTACAGTAACATTCTACAGTGACAGAGTATAAATATTAGGTGCCCATCAGTCATAAAATAGAAGCATGTAGTCAAGTAGCATAATTCGCATTAATTCCGTGTTCAACAGCTGTGCAAACAACCATGTTATGAGATGTCAAACAAGTAGGAGTTGTACAAGGAAAAGCAAGCGTTAGGAGACAACACGGAGACAAGAAGGTCCAAGGTACGGGATGTGGTTTTATTAAACCTCCCTACTCCTAGTACCAGTTGCCTTTCTCCTACAACTTCTGTCTGCTCCCTTAACATATAGCATATTTTCTTGCATACAACCCACTCCCAAATACAACATGCACTTTGTTCTTAAAGGAGCACGAAGAAAAAAGATTATTTCCAGAATTAAGCTGACAGAGCAGAGACAGACTCTAATCTTCAGGTGACCACCCTCCTTTTCCTGAATAACTAAAGCTGGAATCCTAGCTGTTGCTGAAAATTTATCTCCATGAATTCTGAAAAGAGCTGAAGAGTATGCTAAAAAGACTGTAAATAGGCTAGGAGTAGCTAGCAGACAGCAACAGTGCCCTAAGAAAGGTTAGCTTGATTAATCACACATCAAGACTATTGAAAAGGAGAGGCACATCAAGACTATTAAAAACGAGAGGCAATGGTTAACATCTGGGGACCCAGAAGCAGAGGTCCAGGCACCTTCCCAGATGGCCATCCCTACAGAAAGTTGCCTTAAAGCGGCAGCCAGCACCAGAGACCTTGGGCAACCCTTGAAGCACTCAGCCCCCATTGGAAGGGAGAAGCCGGGCTCCAAGCATCTCCCCAACCAACTGGCCACCCTTTTATCCCCAAGTCAGCCAGTGATGCCCAAAACCCTGAATACGTTACCAGGAACTGAAAAAAATTGATATGAGTGGCTATGGGGAAAGTGCTCTCAAGAAAACTGTGATAGCCCCAGAGCACCCAGCTGTAGGGGACCAAAAAGCAAGGGTCTGGGCAGATGCTCCCCACACACACGCATATCTGGACACCTCCAGGAGGGTACCACCACACAGATTTTGGGAACGTGCAGGAATGTTCTTTAATGAACTCAATGTTAGTGAGTAGGGGAGTCAGAAAACTGCAACTGCAATTCCTTCCTTGGTGTCAGTCAATTGGAATCTTCCTCCCTGACTAACGGACTACCGGGGCACCTGCCACTGGAAGGCATGCTGTCAAACCCCTCATGGGGAGTTGACAGTATTGCAGTGCCTAGAACCCGTAGCAGTTTACTTAGAACCCTTGGCAGTTTATGTGCAGATACCTCTAAACTAGGGCAACTGTGTACTGTTTACCCGTAAATGACATGTGTGAAACAGTTCCAGTGTTATGTTTGTCCACACCCTAAGCCAGTATAGAAGTGGATGGATATGACAGGTAAATCAGAACAGCAAAATGTACACTCCTGCAGGAAGTTCCTCCTCATCTTTTAAATAGTTTAAAGTTATATCTGTCCACAGCTGAATGTAATTCCAGAGGATATCAGGAAAATACCTTAGGAGTAAAAGCTCTACCATTTCTAGACCTCTGAAGTAGCACTACTCTAAACATGTCACTAGATGTGTCTACACATGCCTCTATGGCACCATTGTTACTGTGCCGTCATTTAGTACTTTCTTTTGGAAGAACTAAATGACGGCGCAGTAACAGCCCATACTGTGGCATGCCAGTGGCGCAGTTATTTTTAGCCACTATATCATCATAGCAACACGCTATACCAAGGGAGTGCATTTCTATGGCAATGCAGCAGCAGTGTCATGGTTTTTGCCCAAGGATGCTACATCACCATAGCGTGTTGCTACAGGCACATAGCATCACGTGTAGATGCACCCGCTGATATTGTTTGTGTTTTTGCTAGCAAATGGGCTAGCACAATCATTCAATTGTTATAACTTGTATTAATTGTTATTACTTAAGATACAAATGATAGCATTAGTATAAGAGGGGTTTTTGAGAATTGTTACTGTTTACAAATCACCCTTCTCTTGAGTGCAAGCTCAAGGGACCCGAGAGTAAGATATGAAATCAAAGAATCTGTTTGATTAATATTCACAGTGATCTTCTGTTCATTTTAACTTTATTCTCAAGCTGGCTTTCTGTTATCAGATGTAATGCATGTGCCGTTTTTAATATATTAAGGGTCAGTAACAGATGTCATGTTTGGCCATCAAATGTCCTTATGCAATTCCCTCTGCTTTTCCAAGATCTAGAACTGACTGCATGGAAAGAAATGTAGTAAGTCAACCACTCAGCCAGCCCTACTCAACAATGGAAAAGGGGATATTCTTAATTGCATGGAAGATTGGTAATACTCTATATATGCTATTTCAAGATATTCTCAATCTTGGAAAATTCTGTCTCACACCTGATTCAAATCAGTGATCTATCAGCAAAGACTGGAGAAAGCTTTGAAAATTAAATTTCCTACACTGTAAACAATCAGTACCTTCTTAGGCACAGTTTAGCAATGTATCCCCCGCTCCATGTATTTACCTGTGCTTTGCACTCATTTGCTAAATACATTCAATTGTGTTACTTATATTGGTCTGCAGCTTCAGAATCCTTTGGTAGTATTCTGAACTCTTTCACCTACAGCATTTCATAAACAAGTCACTGGAGTAGGAGACATACAGTGATATTTCTAATGTGCTGTATTATAAAAGTAAATGCTTTTGCTTGTTATATAGTTAACTCCTTACAAACGAACTCCAGTAAGGCTGACATGACATGCCAACCTGTCTTCCAGATCCAAATGTTATTTAACCATTGTATCTCAGTGCTTTCCAAATTCCTCATGATAGATTTCACTAATCAAATATTCAGTTAAAAAATAAGTTATAGAATCAGGTGATGCAAGTATAACTTAGTACAAGCTTCTTTACATTCTAATTTTTACCTCAAGTCCTTTTATCCAAAGCCAAGCATCCTGCA
This sequence comes from Gavialis gangeticus, assembly GCF_001723915.1. Taxonomy (NCBI): domain Eukaryota; kingdom Metazoa; phylum Chordata; order Crocodylia; family Gavialidae; genus Gavialis; species Gavialis gangeticus. The sequence goes on along the minus strand of NW_017729032.1, from coordinate 153,730,876 downwards.
AATTCTCTTCATTAACTTCAGCAAGTTTGTCTTGCCAAGCGGCTGCTTGAGCATCAAATTTCACAAAGTTAAAGCTGCTTTTGTGTCTAAGCTGCTCCTGCAAGAGACAATCCATTGATTTTTCCCAATATGTAAAGCAGACTGACGTGTTGTCTTTGCAGAGCAATAGTCACAAGAATATTTTTCATTCACGTTTAGTTGATGATATAATACAGTACAGTCACATTATTTTATTCTATATATTTAAATATTTATACATCAATAAGCTTCCAACACTACCCATTTAAAAGCACATTTTCATTTGCTTCATAATTTTATCAAGATGTATACTTTTGAACAGAAATTTGCCATGACAAGTGTCTGCCTCGGAGCCTGCAGGCTGACAATACGGAGGAAAGTAAAACTAGGACTAGAAGTTGGTGGGAGACTAAGGCTGGCCGAGCAAAGGAAAGGAAAGGAAAGGAAAGGAAACCAGATTCACAGCCAAAGGGATTGGTCTAGCAATGAGACTTGGGAACAACAATTCAGGGTGGAGGAAACTGAAGGAATTTAGAAATAGTTAAGCAAGTGAACAGTGAATGGGAGCAGGAAATGGGAGACGGAGTCTTAAACTGGAGGATTCATAGGTTCATAGGAAAATAGGGCTGGAAGGGAATTCATAGTCCAGCCCCCTGCTCAACACAGGATCATCCCCAAATAACCACCCTGTAATGTCAACATTGAGATGGGAAGGTGACAATGCAGTGAGTGCTCAGGGCACCGCCCTCAACTTTCCTGCCACACCTTGATTTTAAGGAAAAAAAGGAGGGTCCTAGGGTGGTATGAGTACCTCTGTAGATACACTTGCATCATGGTGGCTTTTCTTGCAGCCTAATAATTATCTCCCAGTCAGTATTTGTGTATGCAATTATTGCATCCCAAGTGTAGGGCTTTGTACTTGGTCTTGTTGAATTTCATTTGGTTGATTTCAAACCAGTTTTCCAGTTTATCCAGGTCAGGGGTAGATCCAGAGGAGGTGTGATAGCATGGTCACACCTCTTTTAGGACAATGCTATGAGAACAGCCGCCAGACATTTTTTTAAGTCCCTGAAGCAGGTAAGAATTTCCACATTCTCTTCCCCTCCATTCTTAGCAGGATGTCCCCTCCACACCCATTTCGCTCCTCCCTGACCTACTGCTGCCCCCACCTGACCCAGAGGCAGGGCGAGATCCAGAGATGCTCTTGCCACACTCCAGCCAGGCTGCACAAGGAGCTGGGCTCAGCTGAGGGTAAAGGCAGCAGTGACAGTGGATGAGTTCCTCCTTTCTGCCCTGTCCCCCCAGGTGTTCCCCACCACCCAGGAGCAGGTGCAGAGCAACCTACCACCTTGTCATAGAAAGAAATGAAGTCAGGCATAAGTAACTGATTCAGAACATGAGCAAAGAGACTGTGGAGAGAGTGGGAGAGCAGGCCTGCTAAATGAGGAGAAACGAACTTGGATGAAGAACACAGGAGTGGGAGAGAGACAAAATTAGAACAGGTGGGGGTGAGGGAAAATGGCCCAAAGAATCTGTGCCCCCAAAATACATTCACTTTATAGCCTGAAATAGAGCTTCCAGTTCACACTTTTCACTACTCCTCTGCTCTCAGCAATTATCAGTAACTCTCTCTGGCAGACTCATCCTTCTCTAATGCTCAACCGCATAAAGGAATATATCCTAGTACTGTTATCAGTCACTCCATTAGCTCAGAGGACTGTGTAGGAGTTCTAAAGTTTTAACCACTGCTGCTGACACACATAAAGATATATGATTACAATACTTTTTTTTCAGTATGCTTTTTAAAAAAAAATTGGAAATGACACACGAACAGTGATACAGTCTTTATTTACATGATCGCATGCAGCTTCTTCCATATAATTTCTGCCTCATTCAGCAGAAAGAGTTAACCCAGTCAGTCTGGCAATGAATAAGTGGTGTGTAGTGAAGGAAACTGTTAACTATGGCCATGTGCAGACGAAACGAGGGGCCTGTGTACACGACACTAAAGCACGTTAAACGCTTTTGCACCACTTCAATGGTGTTGGTGTTTGCAAGTGTCGGTGGTGTATTGCACAGTAATTCCAGCCTCTGTAGCAAATTTGGCGGTGCAATGCGCCTTAAATGACTTGGGGTGCAACAAACTAAAACTCCTTGCAGAGCAAAGCACTGGGGTGCGTGCAGCTCAGGGGCTCTGCAGAAAGCCTGTGCAGGCCAGTCTAGCAGCAGCCTGGGAAGGCGCACACTGCCTTTTTTCCCTGGAGCTTGCCTGCCCGAGCTGTGCAGGAGCCCTGTGCTTCTCTGTGCCAGTGCAGTGCCCCCTGGGACCACTCAAGCCAGGTGCCTGCAGGCGGGTGCCGCCTGGGGGAGCTGCTGCTACCACAGAGGGAAGCACCAGCCCACACCCCCCACAGCCCAGGGACCGCTCCACCTGCCAGCAGCTGCCTGTCCCCTCCCTGCTGCCAGAGAGGCAGGTAAGTTCGGGTGTGTGCGCAACACAGGGGTTTAAAGGACCCTAAATTGAAGTGGTGTTTTTAAAAACCCACCACTTCAATTTAGGGCCCCCATTTTGTCTACACACACCCTATGGCTTCTCTGCTTCCAATTATTGTACAGTTTGGAATGCATATGATGAGAAACACAGGGGACTGTAGAAATGGAAAAGACTACCTCACAATAAAAACGCAAACAGGAAACAGGATTCTATCACTGCCTTTGCCACAGTTCTTTTGTGGGGCTGAACTAGTCATTTATACCATGCTTTTCACAGTTGGGCATGAACTACATGTTCCTCGTGTTTGGGTGCCCATTTGAGACCCTGGGACAGGAGCGAGCAATTATTTCAGGCGGAGGGCCACTTACTGAGTTGTGGCAAGCCATCGAGGGCCGCATGACAGGCCACCAAGGGCAGATAAATATACATTTTCTAATTCATTTTTTAGGGGCCCCACTGGCCAGATAGAATGGCCTGGCAGGCTGCATCTAGCCTGAGGCCTGCGTTTTGCTTACCCCTGCCCTGGGGTTTATTAAGCAGAGTGTAAAATGCACACAGTTACAATACTACATATTCTGAATCATCTCAAAGGTTTCAGTTGAACATCCAAAATTAGCAGACACTTTTAACTTTAATCTGTTTTGTGTATCCTTTTTCCATCTTTAAAATGAGGATAATAATACCCATTCAACTCACAAGAGTGTTGTGAAAATGAATTCATTAATATTTGTGAAGAGCTGGATATTATAACGATAAGCATCATAGAACAGCCAATGAGAAATTTAATAATTCATCTTTAGAGCAGGGTTTGAATAGAAAACAGCACCAGGAGGAATACACACTAAATAATGAAAAAAAAAACAAATTATTTAACAGTATTCATTAAAGTGAGCACTGTCCATTTTGTGGAATGAGGCAGGGGTGAGAAAAATAACATCCAATCATGTAATTAAAAACAGTATTGTAAACCGTACAAGGAAGCTGAATTAAGGCAATACAGGTTACTATATTTCTGTTCTCTCCTTGTATTTGAGTATTTAATTTTACAGCCTTAGTAATATTCTCTAAACATAAATGTATCTGTATTTCCTTCTAGATTCCTTTCAAATGAGCTTAGAAGCAACAATGAGGGCAAAGGAATCCTTATCACTCATTGAGCTTCTGTGGTCTAATATTTAATCATCATGATTCTTTGGTTTGTGCCTTCCGCAACTGGGATTCTCAGGAGTCCTCCACCTGAGTATTGGCCAGGCCTGCCAATTTAGCTTTTGAAACCACACAAGAGCTGATACAGCCAATCAGGCCTGACCATATATATGAATTTGTATATCTTAATAACTTATAACTTACCGAATACAGCATCAAATTCAGAAGACATTTACACATACCCTTAAGTTTACATGCGTCGCCCACCCCAATGAACTCTGAAAACTGAAAAATTTCTTATAGTGTTGTGGCCTTTCTTATTTGGCCCAATCAACAAATTTATGAGACTGAAACCAGAATTCAGTAACTATGTAAGAAAGTGCAAAATTACTTCCGAGTTTAGTTGCTCTCAGCGAGTGAAATCAATACGCATAAATGAATGAAGTTAGATATGTACTTCAATGGCTGCAGGAATGACCCAAAGCGCACAAAAGCCCATAGATTTCCTAGTAGCTGGTGCCTTCCCTTGATTTTTGTATCCTGTAAGACACAGGTTTTCAAACGGGGGTATGCCACCAGCACTGGCACACTCGCTGATTGGCCACTGTCCCCCACCACCACACATCGACCAGCTGCTGGGGGACCTCCCTCCTCTGCTCGCCAATTGGCTGCCAGGGACTCCTTCCTTCTCAGCTGGCCACCAGGGGCACACTGACTCAAAAAGGCTGAAAATCCCTGCTCTAAGACACAGTCAAGCTTTGAATATGTTAACCACACTCATGTCACGAACAAAGCAAAAGGTTTCTATCATGGTACAAAGTCAAGAACAACAGTTACAACATTTTTATGGTAGATATACTTTTTAAAATTAACCATAATGAATCTTTCCATTTTGGAAGGAAGCATGTTAGGCAGACTATTTTAATTTTCAAAAATTTTCAGAAGTATTATATCACATATTTGCTTTGGGGCATCTTTTTTAGAATTAATTTTTTCAATACTGAAATGGAATCTATTGTTTTCAATAATTGTTGGTTTTGAAAAAAAATGCAATAAACAAACCAAATCAAAATCAACAACGGGAAAAAATGAAAATGAGAAAGAAGGCAACTCAAAAAGTTCTCACTGAAAATAAAAATTTTAGATAAATTAAAATGTTCTGTTTTTAAAGGTTTCATTTTTATATGGATACATTAAAAACTTTGAACTGGTTATAAATGCTAATACTATTATGCAAATCACCAAGTCTCTGGAATTGCAATTTTATCAAACCTGCATGAGCTGAAATATTTTCTCTTTCACCAATGGCAGTTTGTCCGTCATAGACTGAGATGTATCGATGAGAATACAGATGTGATCTTCAAGCACATTGCCGAAGAGTCCTCTGCTCCCTCGCTGGAGCCACTTAATCCTGAAAAAATATATCAACTGAAGATGGAATGTAAGGTAGTATTTCAATAGGATTTGGGATACCAAGCAAGTAGCATAAAGCAACAAAGTAACACTATTTTAAAAAAAGACACCTGCAAACAAGCTGTATGTCTCAGAGACAGCTGGCTGTTCCTGTTGGTCTTGGAACATATTCCTGTCCCAGGTCAGGAAAGCTGTTAGGGTGACTGTAGATGTGTCGGGAGGCTGCTCCAACATACTGTAATTGAGTCTGCTGGAGCATGATAATTACCAGGGATCCTAGTTTTGTCTGATAAAAATATTCCCCAGTTTTTGTAACCCCAAATCCACATTTTTCCAGGATTAAAATGAAACACCAGTAATACATACATACATATCTATATAGATCTGTATACATACTATCTATATCTATATAGATAGTGGTGTTTCATTTTATTCCTGGGAAAATGTGGATTTGGGGTTACACGTGAAAATGGATTTTTTTTTTTTTAATCAGAGAAAACAAGGATCCCTGGTAATTACTGCACTCCAGCAGCCTCCCACATCTCGTGTATCAGCATGTCCATGCTTCAAAATGGTGGTGGGGGGCGCATTTTGAAGTGCAGGGACACTGATACACAAGACACTGCAGCACTTTAATTAAAGCAGCTCTCCAAGCTGCTCTAATTAAAGCACCGCCCCATGCCCAGAGCACATGTAAAGTTGCCCTTAAGTACTTGCTATAATCCTTCCCTAATCAGACCACTAAAGGCCTTCATTCAGTAAGGAACTTAGGCATGTAAAACAACCTCAGTGTTATGCACTTGGTTAAATTCCTTGCCAAACCAGGGCCCTAAATACATGCTTAATTATAAAGCATAAACAGGATTTAAGTGCTGGCTTAAACTTAATGGTGTCCTTAAGTGTTCTCTGGAACAGGAATTTCTTCCTCAATTAAAGCTAAACTCTACAGTTTTTCCCATAGGGCTCACCTACACAAGACATTTACTGCAGAGTTGCCTAATTAACTCTGTAGTAAACGTCACAAGTACTATCCTGCTGCAGAATTTTTTCATGCTCAGCAATGCACATGTAGACACTGACAGGGCAGACTGGGGCACAAGGATGCTTTACTGTGAGGGCTGCCTGCCAACTAGCCCCACACTGGACACCCTCATGCCCAACCATCCCCTCCGCAGCACGTTGAGCTGGGTCAGAGCAGCCTGGGGCTGACAGGCTGACTCCCCTGCCAGCTGGGGCTGCTCCAACCCAGCTCAATGTGCTACTGTCTTGGGCACATATTCAAATGGTGTATCCAGGATCAATAAAATCCAGCATAATATGCTTTGAATTAATTGCATGTGTAAATGCACCCACAGTCTCCTTACTACCTGCACAGATTTCAGAGCAGGATCTCTCTCCTGGGGTGGAGAGTATTCCCTGATATGGAAGTTAAAAAAGAATGGTTCCATAGAAAACAAAAGGATTCTGTCATGTTTGTTGCTGAACAACATTTTTGCATTAGGTATTACACAAAAGCATTTTAAAGACTAATGCAATTTTGTAAGAAGTGCACGAAGCATTCAAGAGCAAATTAATGCTCATGCTCTTGGATTTGGAACATCACAAAGTCAAAGGTCCCCTAAATCTCAAATACTGATTTTTGGCACCTTTCACTGGAATGCACTACAATACAAAGAAATACCACAAGATGCTGGCTTTTGCTAAACAATACTCAGGCAATGAAAATTTGAGGGGGGAAGGGAAAAGACATAGGCAAAATGCTTGAACAAATTTAGTTCCTGTTACAGCACGAAAAGTCCTCAACCTCCAAATACCAATAGCTTATTCATTAGTCTTCAGCAATAGAGCAGAGTTACACAACCCCAGGAGAAGGTTTGGGAAGTGCTGTGCTTTAGAGAAGCAAAATGCATCTTAGAGACCTTCAAGGGCCCTGCTGCGGGGACCATGGTATAGCAGATGGCATTTGGCCATCCAAACCAGGGCCTCCCACAAGATTAAGTTAGAGCACAGGTGCTCAACCTCTGGCCTACAGGCAAGATCTATCCTGTGGATCCATGTCATCTGGTCCATGAGGTCCCCTAGGGTCCAGAAATTTGGCAAGGGAGAGTAGTGGCAAATTTCCAAACCCTATACAGCAGCATTGGGCCCCAGGTAAGCTGCTGCTGCGTGGCTGCATCTGGCTGCAGCTGGGCCATGGCTGTACAGTGGGATTGGGAGCACCGGACTGGGCCCACAGACTGGATCTGGTGCACAAACCAACATGACACCGCTCATTTGGCCCCCAGCATAAAAAGGCTGGGCACCACTGAGTTAAAGCAATGATTCTTAAGCGGGAACACCAGGACATCCTTTAAAGAGTGTTACAGGGTATGAGAAGGTAAAGGATACACTCTTCCTTACCTGGCCCCTGTGTGGGGAGGTAAGCACTGTACTAAAAAGTTTTGGAAATGAGGTGCCACTCAATTCACAGGAGTTACAGAGGAGTACCTGAAGTCTAAAAAGGTTGAGAAACACTGATATAGAGAGTGAGTGGGAGAGTCAGAGTGAAGCAGCTTAACCTCCTTCCTAACTCTTCAATATAGGGTACAACTAACAAGAGCAAGCTATGTTCAAAACAAGCACATGGATTGCAATTGAGGCCAGTGCCATTATGAGGAGGTATAGTGAGATAGTCATAGTTCATAGTCTCATAGTTTCTAGGGTTGGAAGGGACCTGAACAGATCATCAAGTCTGACCCCCCTGCCTTGGGCAGGAACGGGTGCTGGGATCATAATACCCCAGCCAGATATCTATCCAACCTCCTCTTGAAGGCCCCCCAAAGTAGGGGAGAGCAACACCTCCCTTGGGAGCCCATTCCAGAGCCTGGCAGCCGTAACCATAAAGTAATGCCTCCTGATATCAAGCCTGAACCTACTCTCAATCAATTTGTAGTCGTTATTCCTTGTTAACCCAGGTGGTACCTGGGGGATTCTCAGATGTAATGTGCAACAGAAGTGGGAGCAACTGGGAATTCTCTCTCTTCACTTAAAATGTAATATTGTAGAATCTGATTTGAATAAAATAATATTCTGGCATTTAGATAAAGGGAGTACATATCTATCCTGTTTCACTACAGAGTCTCAGTACCTTAGTAACTAATGCTAACATGCTTTTATGTAACTTTTTACAGCAATATACTTCAAGAGCAGGCATCAGTAAGCTTCCTACAGCATAAAGCAGACTGATTATCCTCTTTCCTCACTGAAGTAACAAAAAACTTAAATCCATGCATCAGCCTTTCATACATGAGTACTAAGTCCTACACATTAGGCTCAGACCTAAAAATAAGTAACTAGATTAATATTTGTACTGGAAGTATACTATCTCCTTCAGTAAGCCCCAGAACTTAAAACATTTCTATGTTACTACAGAGTAACAGAAATTAATTTCATTTGGAAGCACACTAACCTTCCTTCCATTTGTCGAAGAGCATTCCTCATTTTCTCTTCATACTGCTTGTACTTTTCCACAGTGACATACACATGAACCAAAGAGCCATCTTTCCAGTAGGTATGTACAAACTTGTCACAGTATTTTGCGTGGATTACTTTCTTCTTTGTTTCCTACAGGGCAAGAAATTCTAAATTACATGTTTAAATTGCAGTCTCTACTAGATGCTATACCAAAATACAGTTAAATACACAGAAGGTAGGGTCCAGGACTGCTACAGTTGTATAGTAAGAAATGTGGAGGAATGCTGTCCTCCACAGGATATTTGCTCCTTAAAAAAGGTCAGTAAAAAAAAGTTTTCCTGGCCCCTTAGGTCTATTCTTGACTAAGAAGAGCAGAAGTGTACTGAACAGCATTTTGGAAGAACTAGGGAAGAATAAACAGAAAACAAATGAATCCAACACTTAGCTTCACAACCCATGCAGTACCAAAACAACTGGGGCCTATATCGGGGCGGGCAATTATTTCGGGTGGAGGGCCACTTACCCAGTTTTGGTAAGCTGTCGAGGGCCGCAAGGGTAGCACCACCCCTTGACAGGTACCCCGCCCTCTGGTCACCATCTTGGGACCAATGTCCCAATGTCTTGCCAGCAATGGTGGGGCCCAGAGCAGGGCACAGGCTCTGGGACACCGGTGTGGGCCCTGTGCTCCCAAACCCGCTCACTCCCAGTGCCCCCCAGTCCTGCGGTACAGGTGGGGGGCAGCAGACAGCCCCAACCCCCTGCTTGCTGCTGCAGAACTCACAGCCCAGGCAGACTGTCCTGAGCAGGCACAGGCAGCCCCACACGGGCTGCAAGCAGCTGCAGTGCAGGGTGCCAGCCACGGGGCAGGTGAGGGGCCACTTTTCCCTGGCACTCAGCACCAGCTTGTAGCCCAGCCCTGCACCGGCTCTGGGCTCGCCTGTTGGGGCTGTGCCACAGTGGCAGCAGCTGTGGCTCTCCCTGCTTGCCACATCAGGAAGTATGCCCACCCAGAGCTCGCACACTGGGCAGCCCAGAGGCAGCAGTGGCATCCTCACCACAGCCCATCGCTGCATGAGCTCCAGGTGGGCAGCAGCAGCAAATACTGCCCAGCGCAGCAACTGGGGGGGCCACAGCTGCTGCTGCAAGCCCAGAGCTGGCACGGGGCCGGGTTACAAGCTGGTGCTGAGCGCGAGGGAAAAGTGGCCCCTCACCTGCCCCGTGGCTGGCGCCCCTGCTGCAGCTGCTCAAAGACCAAGTGGAGCTGCCTGTGCCAGCTCAGGACAGCCCTGCACAGGCTGCAAGCAGCTGCAGCAGGGAGCGCTGGCCATGGGGCGGGCGAGGGGCTGCTTTTCCCCGAGATCCCCACCAGATCCTCCCCTGCCCTTCCCCCACCCTTACCTTAGCTTGCCACTCTGGGGCAGCCACGTGGTCCCACACCAGAAGACCCTGGTGGGCCTTCCTGAGGGGGGGCGGGGCTGGATGGGCCTGCTGTTGCAGGAGCCTGCCAGGCTTCCCCTGGGTCCTACTGCCTCTGGTTCCTTTCATTTTTGACAGGAACCAAGGACAGGTAAATTTTAATTTTCAAAAAAATGTTAGGGGCCCCGCAGGCTGGACAGAATGGCCTTGCAGGCCAGATCTGGCCTGCAAGCTGTATTTTGCCCACCCCTGGCCTACATGGTACATCTCCTAGACCACATGGAGAAACAAGATAAGAAAATGACCAACAATCTTTCACCTTGTCTCACTTGGTCAGAAAGACAAAGGAAAATATGAAATTGTTGAAAGACAACCCTTCAATGCCCCTGCCAGATAAAACGCTGGATGGGGGAAGGAGAAGTAATGCCACCCTTCCTGTGCAGAGAGAGCTGCTTCCATACTGCTTTATTCTTTCTGATGGTCCTTTAACTTTATTTTAATCCTCCAAATAAAAATCATGTTAGACACGGACCACATACACTATTATAGTATATATATAAATATGCACTGCAAATCTCAAAATAGAAAGGTAGGAAAGAGCTGAAAACACTATAGGATTTGCGTGAATCCCAGCAATACATACAGCATTGGTTTGTAAAGATTCATCTTCTGGCTTGGCTTTTATATCAACAATGCCATCAGCATGACGAAAAGTACAGTCAGCAAGTGCATCATATAATGTTAGCTTCTGAGCTTTCAGGCCATATTTCTGCAACCAATCCTTTGACTTTACATAATCCTCAGGTTTTGGCTCAGGAATTGGATGATTCATTTTGAATGCTGATTTGGAAAAATATATAGATATATTACACACACACACACACACACACACACACACACTAGTACATACTATCCTATGCATACATGCATACTTGTAGGCATACAATTACATATATACTTATATACAAGTATGATACAGAACATGTTTAACATTCAGAAAAAAAGAAAAATTGATATAAGGATACCTGGGCTAAAGTTTTCAAACTTAAGACCAAGTCTTACCTCCTAAATCCATATTTAAGCATGCACAAATTTTACTAAAATCAATGACAGCCACTGGTAGCTCAGTACTTTCATGAATCAGGAAGCTAATTATAGATTAGTTGAATTGTAAATACAGATCTGAAAGTCTAACTTCAAACAACCACTTCTGAGCATTCTGACCATAGCCTAAGTTGCAAAACTCTAAGCAGAATCACTGGAGTAATTACAGGCAAATATTTAAAATTGGGGTGGTGGGCAAGGAATGATGACATACATGTGCCCCAAAACTAAAATGATGAATTATTGCAAGAAGCTATGCTTCTTATTAAGGTTGCCCAACATGATTAAGGTTGCCCAACATGTCTCATTACAACCCCAGGGCTAAGTACAGAGTCAAAAAGCCCAAGCCTGAATCAATTCAATCTTTGCAGATTAGTCATAACTGAGTAGATTGAACTGATAAGCAGATGAATAGCCATTCACTTTTGATTCCAGAAATGCAGCCACATGCCTGCAGTGGCCCAGGTCAGAAGCCGGGGGATGCTAGAACACATGGGTAACTGGTGCCTCTTGAGTCGGGGTGGCAGGTGGCCCCCCCAACACCAGTCAGCAACCGGGGAGGCGGTCCCCGGAGCCCAATCCCACTGTCCCCGGGGGTCAGGGATCCCCTGGCGGCCAATCATGCTAACTGGGGGGGGAGGGTGTTCCCCACGGCCGATCTCACTCACTAAGAAGCAGTACAGCCACTTTTGCTGGAAGCCCTGCACCCCAGCCAGCACTAGCAGGGGGGACACTGGTGCTCCTGCCTGCCCCCCTGCCCGCTGGCTACTCAGGGAGCGCAGCACATGCACCCCCTATGCATCACCACTGCTAAAACACAGCTCCCCGCTGGGCTGGAGCAGAGAGCTTTGGCCAAAGCTAGCCTGCCCACCCAGTGAGGGGGAGTTTGCAGAAGAGATTCAAAGCATCCTGGGATGTGGCAGAACTGTGAGTTAACTTGAATCCAGAGGGGATCTGGGACACTTATACCAGTTTGTGTGTAATTACCGTCCTCAGTCCTTGTCAGTTGCTTGTAACTTTGCCAAAAATCAAACCATTTGGTCTGAAATTTTCCAGGCTACAATTCTGCCTAAAACTGAGTTTTTGAGGAGGGATGTTTTGCTAAAACACCTTTGGTGTTTCTCAGAACAGGACTGGGAAATTATGTTTTATCATGGTAAACAATTCTTTTAGGTATTTTTGCTGGAAAACTCTCCACCCCCTATACTTAGGAGCAGAGACTCTCAAGTTGCCAGCAAGTTTCCCTCGTGTCAGGCTTGTGTTGTTTTTTTAATTCATAGGCGCCTACTTTGAGGGCAGGATTCTGGCCTGTGAATTCCAACTGAAAGGAGGCACCTTTTGGCAGCACCTGAGCATAGAAAAGGAGCAGGATTCAAGACACAGCCCTGCTGTGCGGGAGCAGACAAGCCGACGGGCCCCGAGACGCGTGGGGCAGGAGCACCCGTGGTAACCGATTGCCCGCGGCCCTGGAGGGTGGAGCACTCACCTGTTCCAGGTGGGACCGACGCGGGCGGTATAAAGAAGATGCCGGAACCCAGGAGCAGGGGGCGGAACCGGAAGAGCTGGGTCGGGAGACGGCTGCCGGCGAGAGTCCGGAGCGGCGGATGCATGGCGGCGCTCAACGCACTCGCACGTTTTGGGGCAGGGGTAAGGCCCCGAGGGACGGTGCAATTTGGGGTGGTAGCCCCAGAAGCTAAAGGTGGCAGCAATAGGGCCAGGAGCATCTGGCGCTGGCAGGGAGGACCGAGCAGTGGGATACCCCTGTGGAGAGGGGCAGTCAGACTGGATAGCCCTGCCCGAGGGCTTAGGAACCGGGCGGTCGCTCAAGGAAAGGGGCCCTAGGGGGGCAGAAGGCTCCCTTCCAAGGGAAGGAAGACAGGATCGCAGAGCAGAGAAGCCAGACCTTGTTAAAAGCGAACACAGGAGCCCGAAATCCACAGCCCCGGGCAGGAGCGATATTTGTGTTAGACTTTTGCTATTTTCGTTTGAAGTTAACACCCCACTAAGGGGAGATGTGGCTGATTAAAGCGGCATGCCAGCAGCAGACACGCACGGAGGCCCGGGCGAAGGTGTAGGGGTGGAGGAACCCTCAACAGCGACAGACCCTGCGCAACGCGAAGTCTCATTTTTGGATCAGCATGCGTCGGACTATACACTGAACCGGAGATTCATCAAAGTCGTGGCAGGCGGGTTGGACGCGTGCGGCGCCTGAGTGAGTACTCTATATTGCCAGGGAACCAAGTGGAACTTTCTTATAGCCAAGGGGACGGATTGACCTGTTCACACCCGCCTTCAGGGTTTCTTCCTCCAGCCAGCTTCCTGCTCAGCCGGCTGCCTGTTTTGGATGCCAGACTCTCCTGCACTGTACAGGGAGCTTAGAATCTGGGGCCAGATCCAGACGTGCAAGCACATGCATTTCCTTGGGGATAAACAACAGTGGTACAATATAGTTTCATAGTTTCTAGGGTCGGAAGGGACCTGAGCAGATCATCTAGTCTGACCCCCTGCCATGGCAGGAAGAGCACTGGGGTCAAATGACCCCAGTAAGGTGGTCATCCAACCTCCTCTTAAAAACCCCCAGGGTGGGAGCCTGCACCACCTCACTTGGAAGCTGGTTCCAGACTCTAGCCGCCCTGACCGTGAAGTAGCGCCTCCTGATGTCCAACTTAAACCTTCCCTCC
>NW_017729032.1:153710168-153716629 GCF_001723915.1 Gavialis gangeticus | reverse complement strand
CTTGTAACCTATCTAGGTCTAACTGTAGCCTGTTGCTCCCCTCAATTGTGCCCACTTCCCCCCACATCTTAGTGTCATCAGCAAACTTGAACAGGGTGCTTTGCACCCCCTCGTCCAAATCACTGATGAAGATATTGAACAGTGCAGGCCCAAGGACTGAGCCCTGTGGGACCCCACTTCCCACGTCCTTCCAGGTCGAGAAGGACCCATCCACTACCACCCTCTGGGTGCGACTCTCTAACCACTGCTACTTGCCACTAGGGAACACCTGTGCAAGTGTGCTCTGGCATGTGACAAGTTGCCCCGGGTGGGGTAGAGGAGGCTGGGTCCAGCACCTAAATTGGTTCCAGCAGCCTTACCTGGGGTCCTGGGGGCCTTCCAGGGCTCCAGCAGAGGCAATCCAGTAGCAGGGAGCCTGGCCACCAGCCAGAGCATGGCTCCAGCCAGCCAGGCTCTGGTTTCAGGTGGTGCATGTTGCTGCCACATGCGCTGCCCTGCTTTTTTCCACTGTGGGTTTTTTTGACAGAGGGATCTCTTGCTACATATTAGCAGCTTGGGCAATGCCTGCATGTGCAGTGTGTAATGCTGCAGACAAGTCTGTGATGTCACATACCACACATGTGTGCACTCACCGGGATGCACCCTGGGTGCTGCAACAGTCAGCCCTGGAATGTCTATATACTTTTTGGGATCTGACCCTTACCATGTGTACACAAATCAAGTTTGGGGCAACACTCATGTTTTTCCTTGATTTAACTCTGTGCAGTGAAGATAAGGCTTAAGTGTGTGCAAACGTCAACTTCCGGGGATTTATAATTTGGTTAAATATAGATGAATTTTCAGAGTGCAGCTGAATTGCATAGCTATTCCCCATCAAGTTTTAAGCCCTTGCTTCAATCCTGAGATGCTACAGCTGTTCAGAGAAACAGCTTAGGAAACTATTTATTTTTTAAACCTTTGAAACATTTTCACAGACATTATCTAAAGGCAGAAAATAAATGTCAGTATTCATGACAGATTTCAGTATCGGCAATTCATCTTTAACAGAATTACAAGCAACTGTAAATAAGAACTTGCAGGGGAAGCATTAGGTAACCTTAACTATAGATATAGCTTCCAGTTTTGCTGATAATAATAATTAGTATTGCTTATTTACTTTTTGTTTATATCCTCCCATCCTAAAGCCTCAGAGTGGCTTCCCATAAACAAGCAACCCAAAGTTAAAATTCCCCAGCCAACATTGTGATCTTCTATGATTCCATAGACAAAGCCTTGGCTGGGACATGATAGTTGGGGCTGGTCCTGCTTTGAGCAGGTGGTTGGACTAGATCCAAAAGTGGGTTGCAAGAATATTGTAAAGGGTCACAGGGAGGTCCAAGGGAATCGCATGGTTTCCCCTTGCAGGCTGCAATGCTGGCAGCCTGGATGGAGCTAGCAGGCAGTCAGGGACCTGGTGAGCGTGCATTGTAAAAGCAGCCCCAGGAGCCAGAAAGGGAGGGAGGGAGGGGACCAGATGCAGCAGCCAAAGGAGGGGGAAGAGGGAGAGAGAGAGACTGTGTGGGTCGGGACTAGGGGATTGTGGGTCACGGCAAGCTGATAATTATGCTAATGGGTCTCAGTGTGAAAAAGGTTGAGAACCACTGAGCTAGGTGAACGCCCCTTCCAACCCTAATTTTCTATGATTCTATGAATACCAACTCCAACTCTACCCCTCCCACAACCACTGCCTCCCTGCCCAAACGCCTGCATAAATAAACCCTCCCACCAGTCCCAACCGTACCTCCCAATCCACAGTCACATCCAGATATAGAAACCATTTCCCATTTATCCCCCACTGCCCAGCTACCAATTCCTACCACCCTGCCTCACCCCAGGAGAGATTTCCCCATCCTTCCCCAACATCCCCTCCAAGCCCACACTCTCTCTCCTGTGCAGAAGCTACAGCTGTCACTTCCCTCCCCAAAAACATACCTGACTCCTCCACCTCACCCAAACAAACACAGCACCAAACTCCAGGTACCCTAATAAACAAAAGGAAAAGGAAACAAAAGACCTTCCATCCTCACCTTGGCTGCTACCAAAAGGCAACCACAAAGGGAAGATACTCATTTTTTAGAAGGGCTAATTTAGTATAGTTCAAGTAAATCCAAAGCAATGAGGATTTAAAATTAAATTGTATTAGTCACAACATAATTGTTGCTTCTTACAAAATGAGTGTCAAATATTATAAGACAATCATCCCTCCGGAACTGATCTTACTGTTTTTGCAGAACAAAAGAAGAATATCCCTAAACTAACAACTATTCACAGCATCCTGAAATGAAGTCCATTAATAATAAGCACAGCAGTATTTATCTAGAAAAATATAAATAATACCTTCTCCAGAAATAGGTTGGTCAGACACTGTTAAAATACTCTGAACTTGCCTCAGTGTACTCCTGGCCTCTTCCAGTTCCTTCCAGACCAGAAAGACATCTTCTCTGACACCAGCAACTATGAAAGGAAAAATGCACACACCTGATGCTTTGAGACAAATCCTGCCTTCAGGTTTATGTTAGCTGAACCCCCTTGGTACTATTTCATTACCCCGTCCCTTTTGTAATTATAAACTTTCCCCTTAAAACAGCTAAACAAAAAACCCACCAAAAGAGGAGCCCCAGTAACAAAGCTCCACTTTAGCCACAATGTTAGAGAGTGAAGAACCTCGGGGACCAAAAGTTGGCACAAAGATACATATAGATTCTCTCCTCCATGGGGAGAATTTCCAATAATTTGTTCTGCTTGATTTAGTGGTGCTTAACTTGTGGTGTTTGGTCATGCTCTGTTCTACAGAGCAAGGCATATTTTCCTTCACATTAGTGAACAACTATAGGAAAAGTCCACAAGAGAATTCTAGATTAGTTTCATGCAAAAAGGGGAACAATCCAACCCTTTTTTGTTCTGGGCTGGATTGAAACTGTTATTGCATATGTGTGAATCAGCCTTCCTATGAGAAAGATATTTATAAGATAAGTGATGGTCAGAACATTAGATCCAGCCATGAGATTTAATAAGCAGATAGTTTCAACTCCTTTAAATTCTTACCAGTAGGGCAAAGATGTATTTGTAATTTTATCAAAAATTAAATCTGTGCCTGAAGAGTAGGTGATGCCATGTCAGCACAACACAAAATTGTCTTCATCCTAACAAAGTGATTTCAAACCCTGCTCATGCTCAACACAATCTTTACTGTAGTCCTATCTAGTCCCACCAGTGTCAATGAAATAAGTTAATTCAGTGGAGAAACCAAAGCTGAAGTTTATTTATGATGAGTTTAAAAATTCAAGTACCACTTCGACCATAGAGTAAAATCTCAACATGTATATTTAGTATAATTAAATTATGCAAAGCCACAAGTTAAAACAAGGGGGGAAAGACAGCATATACTTCTGTTTTGAGTTTGTATACCACTGTGAATTAATTACACAGAATAAAAGTGGTCTCAGGACTTAATATTGGAATATGGATCAGATGGGAGAACAACATACTGTAACAGTGAAAAATATAAAGGACTAAATCCCAAATACTCCTGTCTGGAAAAGCAGATAGGTAGCCTAATGGAACAATACATGTTAAACACTGAATTAGTAAAACCATACTTAATATCCATTAGTTCAGTCCCAAGCAAATACATAATAAGCCATTTATATGATATGCAAGCCCATCTCACCTAAAGTAAGCAAATCAGTTAGCCAACACCAAATAATTGTGTGTTTTCAATAAGCAACTTAAAATTTCCTTAAATGAAAAATGCATATATAGTTTGCAATACAGGACCTCCATTTTAAATGTGAAATGCAGAATGCAGTTAATTTCCATGCAACCTGTATGTAATGTGCTACTGCACACTGCCATCTCCTGGGACCCTCCTGTACTTGGAAAAATCTCCTTTAGCTGATACAAGTTAAAATGAAAATTGACATCCTCTAAATTAGAAAAAAGTTTAAGTGAAACAAAAGATTCCACAGCACAGAATTTAAAAAGAAGAAAATGAAAATTCTGCCATCACAACCTTAAATATTCAATAAAAATAAATATTCTGTACAAAACCCATAAGAATCTTAGGCTGACTAGAAAGAGACTTCTTTTCTTTTTGGTTAACAAACACATATACACTTAAAATATGATAATTGGCTAAATTCTGGCAGACTTCCATAACAAAATAATAAGCTAGAAGTTCACAATCAACTACAAGTAACAGGCTATTAAACGTGTATCTGCTGTAACAGCACAGAAATAAAGCCACAAATATGGTAATTTATATTTATGGAGGCACTGGACATAGAGGCACTGGACATGGCTCCATATTTAAGGTTTTGCTGAAAAACGCAGCTTAAGCTGAGACTTTTTCAATTGCTATACGAAGGACAAAAAAACTACTTCCTTCCTATATGACTGAATTTTACTAAAGGAATCCAGAGTTAATTCTGTGCAGGTTTTAAATCTTACTTGAATAAATTGAAAGATCAAGCCTTTTCTTCTTAATTCCCCATTTTTAACATTTCCTGCTGGCTTTATAGTTTTCCTTTGGTTCTGCCCGATTTCACATTATGAATCTTCAAACGTTCTGCATTGTGGACACATTCATAATGTCTTCAATATGCTACATGGACTAAACTTTATATAATACAATATTTACATTTTCACTCTCTCCTTTTGGATAGTCCATTACGAAGTAAAAAGGCATACATGGCATACATGTTGGATGGCAAAATGCATCTGGTGACAAAGATACTTGTCAGCAAAGGCCTAGTGCTACAGTTAAGTAAATTAAAATGTTTTTCACCCCAGCAACAACCAGTGTCTTGGACCCAAGACCAATAGGTCCTAACCCACCAGTCTCTCCAAGTTGGGAGGATACACCTCTCCTTTTTCTCCTGCCCTGCCCACCAAATTCTCAGGTGCACTCTCATGTCAACATTCATTTTTCTCCCTCTAAGGAGCCCTGGGAGAGAAAAGCTGCTCCTCTAGGAAACCCCTACCCTTCCATATCACATGCGGACAAAATGTAATAATATCAATAGCCTCTAAAGGAGTGGTTTCCCAACAATTTCAAATCGTGTTGTTCTCTGTCATTCCTCCTCTTTCTTGCCCCCACCTGTGCGGCTGATTCTCCACGACCACATCTCAACATCCGTTTTCCCCCAAATATTAATAGCCTGCAACAGTTCTTCTGCTGGTGCTCATTTTTATTATCAGCAGCAGGCCTGGCTCCAGGAAGCAATCTGTGGGGGGGTGGAGGAGGAATCGAGGACTAACCGACTGCAGCATAAATGCTTGTCAGTTCAACTGTCTCTGTGCAATGACTCAAGGAGTTCCATTTCAAAATGAGACCTTTCTCCATGCTGTCCAAAGCCTGCCATGTGGTTATACTAGAAACAAGTACATGCCACCTGAGGGAATTGCACTTTCACATTTACTCACTCCTGGCAGTAGGAAAGAGAAAGTTTAATTGAAATCTAGTTCTTTTCTGATTCACTGTGGTTGTTTCATAGATGTTAGGGATTCATAGATGTTAGGGGCTGGAAGGGACCTTACAAGAGCATCAGGTCTGATTTCAGTTAAATGATAGCAGTGTCATCTAGAGCTGGAGTCCCACCATGGAAAAGCAAGCCTCTTATTTCCTTTATGCTCCCTTGGTGCCTTGGGATGGATCCAGACTTCTAGGAGTCTCATGCACCGGATCCAAACCCACCTCCAGTGGCAGTGTGAGCAGCACAGGCACGAGGGATAACACAGCCATCGCTGACCACCCACCCTCCATCCAACCACCAAAACATGTCCCCAACAGGTGCTCATACTCTGCATTGCAGTAGAAGCATCTGCCCCCACTCCACCCTGCCCCCAAATGCCAGGCCCATCCAAGAGCCCAGTGGGATAGATAAAACAGCTGTATCTTTTGACAGCCTTGGTTTACACAATTATTTTTTATTTCTTACTTAGCTTTCATTTAATACCGTTCTGCTAAGATCAGATGTTAACGGGGGAAAATAGTTACTAATTTCTATTCTAAAGGTTACAGGTGAGTATTGTTTCAAAAATAACAGTGCAGTTTTTTTGGCTAAACTTGTAAAGGCTTTTCATTCAACTTGACAGCATTGCTGTGCTTGCCTGTCTGTTGCACAACTTTCCAACATCACATCGTACCAATTCCAAAACAGCAGGGAAGCACCAGCTAGACCCCTACTGGTTGGGGGGGGAGAGGGGGGACGGACAGAAAGCTGGAAGGGGAAGGAGAAAGGAACAGAGGACAACATCCTATCACCTATCTGATACAGCCACAGAGTCAAACAGCTATGCAACTGTCTATGCTCAAACAACCACGTGATGGCATGTTAAAAATGACCTGATTTATTTGACAGTTAAAAAAAATTAGAGTTCACATAGTTTCTGGCATGAGGGAAAATCGGAGAATTCATATA
>NW_017729032.1:153687780-153705168 GCF_001723915.1 Gavialis gangeticus | reverse complement strand
ACCCCCAACTCCAAATTAATCTGGGATCCCTACTCAGGGTCCCTAGTGAGGAGGGGAAACTATGGCATGATGGGACAGACAATGAGCCAAAAACTGGAGGAGGGGTGCTGAGGCACACCAGGGGGAAAGGAGAGTGGAAGGAGGGCCACAGAGAATCCTTCACTTGGGGTTGGGCATAAGTGGATTAATGGACGGGCCAGCAGGGCACGAGCCCAGGGGCCCCTACCAATTCAGGGCCCCGGGATCCTCATCAGCAGGGAAGCAAAAGCTGTGGTTTTAAACTTGGCATGTTTTTGTCTCCCAGCAGAGAGATAAAAATGGCACCAAGTTTAAAACCGCAGGCAGGCAGTGGCGCTAGGTGAGGGGGCCATAGCCTGCCAAAATTCACCTTAGCCCCCTTAGCCACCCCTCCCAGTGCCACCACCTGCCCACACTCCTGACCTGAGCTGACCCAGCCCAATACACATATGCAGCCACAGGGACACAGCCCAGCAGCAGCTCCCGCCAGTCAGTGCAACAGGGGCCAGGAAGGAGCAAGACTGAGCCATGAGTTCCTCAGAGTAATCAAGAGTGCATCCTGTGAGGGGAACGTGTGTGGCTGGGTTTGCATGTGTCTCTGTCTCTCTCTGTCTGTGTGTGTGTGCGCGCACGCATCTGTGTGTATGCACGTCTGTGTATCTGCGTACGCGTGCATCTGCATGTGTGTACATCTACAAGTGCGTGCACCTCTATGTGCAAGTGTCTGTGTGCGCACATGCACGTGACTGCGCATGCGCGGCTGTGTGTACATCTCTGCGTGTGTGCGTGCATCTGTGTGCATTTGTGCATGCATGTGTGTCTGTGTGTGCATGTGTGTCTGTGTGCATTCATCTGTGTCTATGTGTATGTCTGTACATCTGTATGCATGTTTCTGTGTGTCCGTCAGTGTGTGCGTGTGCACATCTGTGCATGTACGCATCTGCACATGTACGCATCTGCATGTGTGTGCATGTATGTGTGAATGTGAGTGCATGTGTGTCTGTGTTCATGTCAGAGAGAGTGTTTGTGTCTGTGTGTCCATGTGCAGAGAGTGAGTGAGAGTAGACTGCGCACCTGTCTGTGCGCATGCCTCTGTGTGTGTATATTTGGCCATTGGGGCGGGGAGCAGGGAGAAGAGGCAGGTATGTGTCCCCCACCTGCTGCCCGGCAGGGTCCACCCAGGCTCCTCTGCCAGCACCAGAAGCCCTACCCCCCTCCCCAACGCAGCTCCTGTGCAGAGAGGGGGCCTCCAATTTTGTCTTTGCCCAGGACCCCAGTACACCTTAATCCACCTCTGGGATTGGATGTGAGGCGGTGGGAGGAATGCAGAACATAACACAAAAGAAGAGAATGCAGGTATATGCGAGGCCCCCACTATGGAAAGGTGAGTAGGGAAGGGAGAGTGGGGGTCACACGAAGTCCCTGTCATGAAGGGCAAAAATAGGGGATCTGGAATGAGGAGAACAGCATAAAGAGCCCTGCCATCAAAGGAAAAGAGGGTAATGGGAATACTCAGTTTCTGCACTGCCGAGGGGGGAGGCAGCTGAAAAACAATGGAGGAGAACTGCAAGTGCAGCATTATAAACTGGTCACATTTTATGCTGATTTTTCAGTGGGCAATCTGAACACGCACACATACCCATAACCCCCACCATCACAGTCACCTCCCCATTATTCTTAGTACTCATAACAAAATCTGCTCTATTTCTACCTCCAAATGCCAAACCCACCTGCAGTCTGCTCCAAAAGTCACTCCAATGTACCGGATTCCATGTCCAAAAAAAGTAGCAATTCACTCACAGCCACCCCAGCTTTAAAAAATGTAGTAGCATTTTTAAAAGTCAAAGACATCACAGAACAAGAAAGAAACTAAATTAAGTTGTAGAAAAAAGGATAATTCATTATTTTTGTTACCCCCTGACTTAAATCAGGCTCTGCCAGTGCAAAAAGCAAGGAAATGAGGAGATGTTTTAAGTTGCTCTAACTTAATTTCCATGCAAGGCAACAGAGGCATTAACTTTCTCATTGCTGATCTCTGCCTCAGCCTCAGTGTGGCAGCAGAACACAGCAGTTGTCTCTAAAGTGTTGATATCTAAGGCAGCACATGGAAGAGCTTAACCAGGTCCACAAGGTAGCTTACATACCTGACAAGTTAGACAGCAGGGAAATTCATTCTCGCCAAGAGGCTAAATCTGACTTCTAGCAGGGTTCATAGGCAGTGACAGGTCAAGGTTAGGAGAGTAAGACAAAACTATGTAGATCCATTGGTAAAAAATCCTCTCTAGATAGAAAGAAGGGATAACAGCCTGTGCTATTACTCATAACAGCCTCTGCTGCAGCTCTGAAGGTGAGCTGGTACTCTGGGGGTGGGTTATGGATTCCACCCACCTAAATTCTGTGCAGATGCCCTAAGCAAAATGAATTTACCTCAGTTTCCCAGAGAAGCCCGAGCTAAGATTGATGCTTTTGTGCTTTCTCTTTGGCATATTGTAATCCTGATATTCTATGTATGTAATCACAAGATAAATATGGACAATTAAGTAGAATTTTAGTGTATTTGTCATTATTTGCGAGCAAGACAAAAGCATCATCATCAAGTGCAGCTTGGAACATACTTATTCAA
This sequence comes from Gavialis gangeticus, assembly GCF_001723915.1. Lineage (NCBI taxonomy): Eukaryota > Metazoa > Chordata > Crocodylia > Gavialidae > Gavialis > Gavialis gangeticus. The sequence continues at coordinate 153,702,527 of NW_017729032.1, read as the reverse complement.
TAGGTCTGTATGTGTCTGTACATGGCAGGATACGCACCTTCAAATTCTTCACATCAATCAAGTGCTCATCTATGATTTCAGAGAGTGAGTTAAAGAATCCATAGAGATGACACTTCTCTACAACCTCCATAAGTCCCAACACACCAGGCTCTATCTAGCATGCAGAGAAAACACAGTGCAAAGATTTACCCTCATCCCAGTTTCAGTCAACGATGTGCCCCTGTTCACTGCAAGGCTCAGTTCAAAACTCCCCCCATTAAAAGAAAAACAACTGTGTCCTTTTTCCTTTGAAGCTCTGCTCAGATAATGTTGCTTCCCCACTTTTCCCTTCCCTCAGTGTGGGCTGAAACAACCTTCTCATATGCAGCTTTTGTCAGTTCTTCATTTCATGAGCCTTCACTGTCATCAAGTTCCATCTTAAATGTCATCTCCTTTGCCTATATATGTATATTCTTTCTTCCCTCTGTGATTTCTAACTTCATAATCATATCACTTCATTCTGTAACTTTTGCAGATGAGTTGTCATTCAAAATAAAGCTGTACTGTACTATTACAGAATGAAGGCAAGAAGGGTAGCAGGAAAATCAATACTGGAAAGATAAGCAACCATCATGACAGTGAGCCAAATCAGAACTTTGCATTAAGGGAGAGCATTCAAAACCATTCAGATTTAGTAGTGCCTTGGCCCTGCTTTCTAAATGACTACACAAAAAGCAAAGCAGCAGAGTTTTAGGAAGCTGAATTAAGCTCATCATTCTTAAGTAGCTCACTTCCCATTCATTTCAACAGGACAGAAATGAAAATGAATAAATCTTGTACTTGCCAAATGATAACACACCTTTTGTACCTAGAACACTATCATATGTGTTTGTCTCTAAAATAGCCTCCTTCCATCCATAAAACCTAATGAAAAGTTTGAGCTTACAGCAGTTGCATTTGTGATAGAGACAGAATCAGAACAGTCAGATCTCTCTTTAATTTACATGAAACACCAGATACAGAAAAGTAAATTTCTAGTTTAGTTTCCATTTATTCCTTTTTATAGTTTATTCCACATAACCAAGAAACCATTTTAAATGCATTAGTCATCAGCATTTTTATTATTATTGCCTTCTGCAGCCTTCAAAGAGGCATTCTGAAACTAGAGACATCAGGCATGGAAGAAAAAAGGAATGTTTCCAATGCATTTTCTGTTCTGAAAGGATTTCAGAATCTGGACACAACTGGAGATTTTTGATTGGTTGCCAATGATGTCATAACCATGGCTATAATGCTCAATAAATGCACAAGGCTAATTGTGTTCCTTTTTAATGTGTAAATTCTGTTCCATGGAAGCAATGAGACATACCAGACAATGCATTTCAAGGAGATTACTGCACTTTTGGGTGATTAAAGCTACTCAGCATTCAGCTTTCAAAACAGTAGTGTAGAGGTAATTTCAGACAGGCAGCCGCTTCAGAGCCAACCATTGAAACAGACTAGATGCCTGGGGAAAGGGGAAACAGGGCCCTCCCCATAAAGAGGTCCAGTAGTGAGGCTCTGGTAGCAGGCAGAAAACAGTCACTATATAGTTCTGTATTAGAACTAAATGAAAAAAAGAATGTAGATGCTTAATCTGCTCGCAGTTTCAAAACCCTATATGGGAAGCTGAGGGGGAGCAGGCAGGGAGATTCCTTTCATGAGGAACAGAAGTCTAACCCTTTCCTACTCTCGATTTTCATTTTTGTATTGCAGTGACTTTATTAATTACCTGAGTAAAGAGCAGGAAGGAAGGATTCCTACTGGATAACAACCCAGGCTGAAACTCAGGAGGGTTACATTCCTGAATCAGTCAAAGAATCCCTGTGAGACTTTGAACAAGTTACTTAATCTACTGCATGCTTCAGATGCCCCATCTGTAAAATGAGAATAATGTCTCTCTGCCTCCCAAAGGTCAATGGAAGTTGAAAACACAGTAATGATCAATACCACATTTTCTTGCACACAACATGCACCTTTTCTCTCAAAATGAGCCCCCCAAAACTGGGAGGTCTGTATTAAACAATGAAGCTGATTTTCTGTCTAGGATAGAAGCTATCTGCTTTGATCTCTGCTCCAAAGTGCAGCAGCTGTGGCATTAGCATCCAGGAAGCTGAGGGAATCAATTGGACTTAATGGATAATTGTTCTCCACTCCAATGATGTTAACAATCATTTTTCCTTTTTAATGGTCTTGATGTTCCACTAATCAAGCTAACATTTCTTAGAGCAATTTTTCTGTCTGCTAGCTGTTCCTGCTCCTCCTATTTCACAGCCTACATAGGAAAGGGAGGGCAAGTCAGATGAAGATCAGACTCTGACCCAACTCTAGGCAGGCATAACTCTGGAAAAATCTTTTCTTTTTCATTCAGTATTTTCAAAATAAGGTACACATGACAGGATCAGTTGTCTGTGAAAAAAAATATAGTACTATAGCAATGCACACATATAAGTGAAGAGGTAGGAAGATTATTTGACTTTTCTCCCTATTGCTCTTGTACTGACATTTGCAATACACTATTTATATTGCATATCTTGCATACAAAAGATGTCAAAAACATCCTCATTTTGTCTCCTACCAAACCTCTGATCTGAGTCCCACAGAACAACACACTTATACATTTCATGACACCAAGACAACCCTAAAAGGGATGTTGCTGAGAAAGAACCACCCACCAACTCTCACTCACATGCTCCAAACCTGAAAATCCTGTGGTAAAGTTGCTCCAGGGTCCCCAGCAGTCACCCTGAAGGACACCAGAGATCAAAGTTTGGATAGAAGCTGCCGGGAGTGACCTTGGCACAACTGATACATTCCCTTGTTTGGAGTATGTGAGCAGAAGTACGCAGGCAGGGTATGCTAGACAGAGTCCCAGGACACACTGCCATCATGGTGTATACACCCACCAGGAGTGTCATGAGTCTACCAAGGTATTTTTCCCTTCTACTTCTGTTTGTTTCAAAGTCTTCTGTTAGCCTTATTTTGCTTTCTTCCCCATTTCTCTTGGCTACTTCTCTTCCCTGGGTTCTCTTTTCTTTTTCCTCCTTTATAGTCCATTCCATTAAGTCAAAATCAGAATTTGGAAAAGAAACTCAATTTCAGGGATTACAAAAGTTTATATCAAATCTGTGGATATACCTGCCTGTATCAGATCTGAGGATATAAAATGGCCTATTGTCTCTACCAGTCTTTCATGCACCTCTTAAGCTTTACCTTCTCCTCAAGTCCATTTGTCCTGACCCTTTCTCCCTTCTGTCACTGCTCCTCCTCAGCACACCCAGCATAACATCTTCCTCTTTCAAAACAGCTGACCTTAAATGTTTCACTCTCATTCTCCACCCTCCTTCAACTCCTTATGCCATCCCTTTCTTCCTCGTTATTTCCCTTTCTAGCCACATAATCATATATTCTCCCCTTCCCATGTACAGAGCTTCCATTTGTCTGCTCCCAATTGGTGATGTGGGACCACTGCCCATGCCCATTTGGATTTTACATGTGGCAAAACTTCCTTCATTGCATTGCTATTCTGAAACCTTTAATTACAAACATCAACATCCTCTCATTTTGTTTTAGTTTACCTAAAGGCACCCTTCCTTTCAATTTTCTTGTATTCCAGCTAGTTAGACTTTCTCCATCCTCCTCACTCTTTATGACAAGTTCGATGACATCTGTATAATCAGTTCTCTCAGCAAATGCATGGAATCTGTAAGGTAAAATTAACCCAGGGGTAAATTATGTGAACATGTGTCTAGTTTTTCCAGTTGTTCATCACACACAACTCCCTCCATTGTATACTTCAGATCAGATTTGTTACTTCTGTTGAGAACTCACTGATTTCTGTTATGCACAAGGTTACTACTGTATGTCAGACCAGAAACTGGAGGACACTAGAAAAGGCACAACATTCCTCAGTGCAAGGGTAGTAGCACAAATTTCCTGACATGCATTTCGATGCATCAGAGCATCCAGTTAGGTCTTTAAGTAACATTGCAGCCTGGACAGCAATATTAAGTGAAATGTCCAAGGTGACCCTGGAGTTTTCTGATCACAGATCAGATAATCTTCTGTAAGCTCAGAGCCCCTCAGCTGCCTTTTTTTTTTCCAACTACTGAGAGACAAACAGAGCTCAGACATCTCTAGGAAAAATATCCTAGAGAGGAGACCAGATGCTCAAGCCACACCATGTCAGAGCCTCACAGAAGAGATGGGAACAGACCCTCCTAAAAACAAAGAGCAGCTGGGCCCACACTGATCTGCAGGCTTCCTTTCACCTTGTAGACAGCTTTCCTGCTGCCTGCACAGCAAATATGCATAGCTGTCTATTTTCAGCGTGTTAATGTTGGTCCACTAACCATTAGCATCCACCCTAAATGTCTTCAAAATTATTTGGGGTCCAAGAGAAAACATATTACATAGAACAATCTGCCTAAATCCCCTGTTGCACTATCACAGTGCTGCAAAGACTCCACAGAGCAGAATTCCGGAGGAGGGACTGCTACAATCTCCATTGTTTACATCATGTATTTGTAGAGTAGTGGCTGGAGAGCCAAACCTGGATCAAGCCCCATCATACTATATACTGTACAAAAACAGAACAGACAATCCTTTGCCCTAAAGGGCTTACGATGAAAAAAATGACAAGACAACTTGTCAAAAGTACGGAAATTTTTAGTTATGCTTTCTCCCCTTCACAATACTCCCTCTCCAGCACTGTCACTGCTGCAATACAATACAATCACCAGTTTTTGCGGGGTGGAAAGGGAACATGATCCCCAAAGCACATGACAGCTTACCCCTGCCCCTTCTCCCTGTGAAGTTGGTCCCTACAACAAGGGGACAGGTTGCCCATGTGGCATCTCTCAGCCAGCAGCATCTATGCAGCATCAACAAAGCAGCCTCTGTGGGACATGATTCAGAGCTGTAGTTTTTGTTTCGGATAACATCACCTTTGCTTCTTGCTTTCTCAAGAACTGCCTTAAATTATTTATCTTTACAAGCAGTTCTAACACTTTCTTTCACCTATTATCCTAGGGCTTGAAGCACTACTGCTAACCAAGCTTCAATAATGGATACAGAGGCTACCAGTTATAATCAAGACAGTAAAATGTTTGCTTTATTATTTCCTCATCCTAAGCCCTACCCCATTCATCTGACTGACATATCCACCTGTTTTATAATGTTGCAACTTTAACTGTGAACTATCTGGGGCAAGCAGGGCCTTTTTACTAAAAGTCTGGGTAGCACGCAGTATAATGAGGTCTGGCTTGGCACCCAGAGGCCTTACTTTGTTAGCAACCCCAGGTATCACTACAAAATATTAAATAACATCATTCTGTTGCCACATATTTTTGTCAAGCAGGCTGGCAAATAGCATAAGGTATAAATGAGAAACCAACTTAGACATAAGCACATTTGTGGAGGGAGGTTTGGCTTGGGCAGGAACACCTGAGTTTTAATCATAGCTGTTAAACTGACTTTGAGCAAATCACTTTGTCTCTTGGTCTCATTTTCTCTAGAAGAGAAATGGAAATGATACTCACCCAGATCCCAGAGGTGTTGTGAATATTCATGTTTTTCTATCTATGAAGGGGCTTGAAAAGTCATGAAATTGCCACTGCAATTGTGGTTACTTTCCCCCATACCTGCCAGAGGTCAGGCGGCCCAGTTCCTTCAAGAAAACAATAGTATCTTCTTCCCTGGCATTAAAAGATACTGGATGGATTGGGAAAGGACTGTCAGAAAACTTCTGAAGGAGTAGATGTTTCATATCCTCAGGAACCTCACCCACAGCAAAATAATAAACTGCTTCAATCTGTGGTAGACAAATTGTACATATTAACAAACAGAAAACAACAGAGAGACTCATTTTTTGCATAGCTGCTTTAAACGTATTCAAATAATGTCCTGTGCTGACATCTGGGGAAAAAATGTGATAGGGCTAATTCCACATTAGGACTCTGAGGTTTGTAGAAACGGTGTTCTCTCTCTGTAAATCAGAAGTGCTCTAACTGAAGTCAGTGGAATTTCCCTGATAGACAATTTGCCTAAATGAGAAAGGAATCGTACCCAAAATCTCTGGACCTGCTTCTACCAGCCATTACTCAAGGGGCTTTCACCTTTACTCCACAGAGTAAGGGAGGAGAAAAGGTTGTAGAGAAAAAAAGCTAAATGCAGAAAAAGATGTTGGCAATCAGCACTCAAGACCCTGAAACACTCTGCTTTTCAGAATGATCTTGGTACTGGTGTAGAGAAGTTCAAAAGTTTGGCTGCAGTAGTAGAGTACCAAGAAGTCATATCCCACATTCATTTTTATTTTCAGTATATTTTCTGACTTTTTGTTTTAGAACTTTATCTTCTTTTAGGAAAGAAGACCTTTTCTGTTAATTTATTGTACAAATGTACAGGTCAGTCATATTTTCACATTTGCCCAAGACAAATGGGCTTACCAGATTTGTACAGGCAACCTCCACTTAGTGCTCTTAATTTGTTAGGGAAAAACCAAGCACTAAGCAAAACAGCATATAAACAAAACCCATTTTCACATAGGGTTTAATGAAAATAAATATAATTGATTCCACACCACTTGCTGGCCTGTGCCTTGCAGCTCCCAGCAAGGTACTGCACAGGCTCCTCCAGGGAAGGCATTGGCTCCTCCCGGCCTCATTGTTCTGCCTCCGTGACTGCCCCTGCTGGCCTGCACCCGCTGGCCACCAGCCCCAACCGCCCCAGCTGCGGGGCCTGAGTCAGGGACATGCCTGCCCAGGGATTAATGGCAAGAAGGCAGCGGGGCTCTGGCCAACATGGAGAAAGCTCAGAATGGTGTCCGCGTCCCACAGATGGATGCATGACCAGAGCAGAATGGGTCACGGGCTGCAGGTCGGGGATGGAAGGGCTCCACAGGCTTGGCCCCTCTGCGGCATGGGGCAGGGGACCCTGCGCACATGTCCTTGAGTGCTGGCTTGCACCGGCCCAGGCCCCACACTCCTGCCAGCCCTGGCCTCAAGCCCCACACTCCTGCCAGCCCCAGCCCCTGGCACTGGCCCAAGCCCCATGCTTATGCCCTCCACCCTCCCCTTCTTGCTGCCACCAGCACCACTCCTCCCCGCCTGCTGGCAGCTCCAGCACCACATGCCAGAGCAGACCCCAGGCTCCTGCCACCCTGCCCTGGGCCCCACCAGTCCGGGCTCCATGATTATGCTGCCCAGCCCCCCACCTGCCTGTTCTCGCCGCTGCTCCTGCCCACCTGCTCCAGCACCACGTGCGGGAGCAGACCCTGGGCTCCTGCCACCCCACCCTGGGCCCCGCCAGCTGCCACTCACCACTTCACTTGACGACACCAACACTGCTGCTGCCACCACTACGTCCCCCCACCCCCCACGCTGAGTGCTATAACGAAACGTGCTGAATGCTAAGTGAAACCAGGTAGGTATTTTAAATGAGCATTATAACACAACCACAGTAAGTGAAACAGGGGGTTGCCTGTACATCAAAGTTTCTCTACAAACACAGACATAAGCCACACTCTCACTGGGTGCATCTACATGTGTGCTTTATTGCAGAGTAGACGAATTAGCTGCACAGTAAAGTGTTATAGTCTACGGGTGTCAGTATTAAGGCACAGTAAACTAATTAACTCTGCCACAGGTTTGTACTGTCAGGGACACTGCTATCTTACAGTGGAGTACTTAACTGTGCCAAAATGCATGTGTAGACGGTGACCAGGGGCATAAATTGCACCCAGTCAGCCCAGCCAGCTGGGGACTTACTCTGCTCCAGCTCAAATTGCTGCTGTCCCACGTGCATGTGTAGATATCGCACCAGGGAGCAGTTGACTCCAGCTCAAATAGCTCCAGTTTTTATTGTGTTGCCTTAATTTCATATGTAGATGCACCCACTATGTAGAAATCATTATGTGAGGAAGGAGAGGTTGGAAAAAGAGCAGAGGAGTTATGTCCAAAGAATATACACTAGGGGCGGGCAATTATTTTGGGCAGAGGGCTACTTACTGAGTTTTGGCAAGCCATCGAGGGCCGCATGACGGGCAGCCCAGGGCAGATAAATATTAATTTTCTAAATTTTTTAGGGGCCCCACAGGCCGGACAGAATGGCCTGGCAGGCCGCATTTTGCCCACCACTGATAGACACCATTCCACCCCTCCTTCTGGCTTCCACACAAAACAGCATGGAGAAACAGCAGCTAGGCAATATGTGTTATGGAATGCAAGATGTTCTAGGAACTGTAGTTCTCCAGAGCAGCAGTGGAGTTTGCTGCTAGTGGAGTAAACTTTCACCCTAATTTTTGCTACCAAAGCCCATATTGCCAGAGTTAAAAAAATGCTGATTTCAGCACCAAAAAATTGAGGGTCAGTTTTCCATTCAGCAGCACTGAACTTCACTGCCACTCTATAAAAATATGATTCCCCAGAATACTTTGTGCTCCATGACACACACCACTTAGTCAGCTGCTTCCTGCAGCCCCCCATGCAGGCAGTGCATGGGACAAGAGGGTGAGGTGCAACCTCCTCATCTTTCTGGCACTCCTCCCCTCAGGCAGCTTCCAAGACATGTACTCGCCCACCCCAAATTACACAACTGAAAAACATTATTGTGTTATGTTGCTTACGTATTCCCCTAAAGCTGGATACAGATTTTCTGGCAATTACTTACGCCTTTGTCTGACCTCTCTCAATAATCAATGCACATCCACAATAACAAAACTCATGATAAAAAAGTTTCAGAGAGTTGTTCTCATTCAAGAAAGCAACATTTAACAACAACTACCACACCACAGTATTTGAGATGGAATACCCATAGTACTGCAGTCAGTGTGGCCTGGTAAATACTGATAAATAAGTGCTTTTTAATCACAAGCAGTTTTTCTTCACATACACTGTAGGTTACTGTGGGACACCCACTAAAAGAAAGGAGAAGCTGTTTGTACCTGACATTAAGAAAGCATATCTATGACTACATACTGCTGTAAAGTACAATCTTAGAGGAAAGCAGATGCAATCCAGTCATAGACCCAGTATGTGAAGTATTTCCATAAATGGGTCTTCATCTCAGTCCCCTGAATCCTGGATGAGTTGACAGACTAATGCGACATGTACACATGACAGATCTGCCATGATAAAACTAAACTTCATAGAACAATTGACCACGATTAAAATAAAATATATCAGAGGTGGTCTAAGTTGCCATGCTCAAATAAATTTTGACATAAAAAAACAGTATGCACGTGTACATGGTGACACCATTATGCTGGATAAATAGCAATTTTTTGTTACTATTCATCATGTGTACATGGTCAAAACATCACGTGTACAAGCACCCTAAGGGTACAAACATCACCAAATGAAATGGAATGTGTCCAGGCACAGCTGATCCACTTCACTGGATGAAACAGAATCCTTGGCACTCCTCTGCTAGCAGGGAAACCAGAAGTTACTACATTTGTAGAGACACATTCCAAGTCTGGGGTTTCTGCATCTACATGCGTGCATGCTCAGAGAATCTCAGGGGACTCCTCTGCTAGTGGGGAGAAGACACGTGCTCAAGGAATCCCAAATGGGAGAAACCAGGTGGGCACTGCTACGGCTTCAGGGGCACGAACCTGCGTGCCCTGGGAACAGGAATACCTGAAGCATGTGGCTTGGGCACCTGATGCCTGAGAGTGCCTCCCCAGGCAGCTGGAGAGTGCAGGCACCTCCAAGCTGCCTGCATTCTCTTACCTTAAAGCAAATAGCTATCTGCTGCAAAACAGTGGCACAAATTCATGCCACCTGTTGCAGCCACAAATTTTGGGAATTTGTGGTGTAACAAGGAGCATGGATATCTGTTTCCCTGGCAACACAATTTTTATGGTGACACAAAGGCAATGTCTTTTTACACCCTAACAGTTTGCCATCTTTTACGCTATTTTTAATCCAGGCCAGGGGATCTTACAACTATCCTGTTTTCTCCCACATTCGGCAGGTATTGGCAACTTCAGAAAAAAATCTGCCGAATGAAAGGATATGGGGACAACCCTGTGACAGCAACCTAGGGTTTGGGGCAGAGATGACCTGAGGAAAGTAAGCCAAGGGCACAGCAGTGCATGGGAAGGTTTCAGCTAAGTGAAGTAACCATAGGAACAGCCAATGTAGGGAAAAATCTTAGCTCTTGTAATGTTGCTCTGGAATGGTTAGTTTGTTAAGGAAACCAAACCACAAGACTGAGTCATTTTCTGGCACTACAAGTCGGCAACTTTCGCTTGCAGATGAGTGTACATTCTGCCAGTGTACACTATGAATTTTCATTAAGAAGGTAACAGATGTAGCAATTATACTGCTCTATGCTGACCACCAGCAAAAACAAGATTCCCCTAATCCTAGATCCACCAGTGCCCTAGACAATAATACTAGGGGATATTTCTGAGGGTCTCTTGTAGTTAGTTGGATTTTTATTTTTTTTCAGTCAGACCCAGATCTACAACACACCATAAGGCTGATAAAGGATTCTTTTCAGTCAGATAGTATTGCAGGCAGACAAAATTGAATCCCTTTTTCTCCCCGCCCCCCAAGATAATGACATTTTGCAAATTGAAAAAGTTAGTAATTTTTTTAAAGAGGCAGAAACTGTCATCCAGTTTAATTTTAATATCAATTTCCACATGCCAAGAGTCCTCCAGGTTGAAATTCACTGCTGTGCAGAAGGCCAGCAAGAAGTTTAAGCACCATTTATATCTGACTTATAATAATTTCTCAAGTAGGACTTAAGTGGAGCCTTGTGCTGAATTTCACCCCAGTGGAAATTAATAACTCTACTTGAAACACAATGAGCTAACTTTACTACTAAATTTAGCTTCAAAAGAGCTTCAGAATAATGACCAAGGAGCCAGTGAACAGGGGCTGCAAACAGGGTAAGCAGTTTGCAGGCAGTTTGCTAGGGGCACGAGTAGGAAGGGGAAGAGGTGCCGCGTACCAGATCCTGCCCAGGGAAGGTAAGTGATCTGGAGCTGCCTGTGCCTTTGGTTTGCTGAGTGTTTGTTTGGTGGGCTGTGTGTGTTTTGGGTGTGTGCTCTGAGAAGCTGGGAGTATTGCTGGTTGAGTGATTGCCGATTGCTAAGTTATTGCTGCCTGGGCCTGACAGAAGCCCTAATGAGGGGGCAGAGCCAGTCCAGGCCCAGCAGGGTATAAAAGGAGACTCCCTGAGGAACCAAGGAGACAGAGAACAGGGGCTGCAAACAGGGTAAGCAGTTTGCAGGCCAGTTTGCTTCTCTTCTCCCCCCTTGATAGGAGAGCCTTTCAGTTTAGTGTGAGGAAGCAAGATAAAAAAGAACCTTTTGGGGCCAACAAGCAGTAAACAGGCCAGCTTCCGGGTGAGTTTGCTAGGGAAGTTGCACTTGGAAGAAGGGCAGTAAGAGAGAGAAGGCAGCTTGGAAAACCCAGGGAAATGGCTGGAGAACATCGCAGTGCCAGAGCCACTGCCGCTGCCTCTGTTTGCACCTCCAAGGCTTGTCCAGGCAGGACTGCTCACCATCAACACTTCCACCCAGATCAGGGTTAGGCACTGTGGGGACTGTGGCTTGCAGGTTCCTTCCAGCCATAGCCAAGTCAGAGGGTGCCTGCGGTGTAAGCGGTGCCTCCTGGTGGTGTCTCAGGGAAAAGGCAAAGGAGCTACAGGAGAAGGTGGTGGAGCTGTGAAGTATCCTCCTCCATGAGGAGTTCATTGATTCAGTGCTGGAGAAGACCTCTGGGACTGTGGAAGAAGAACTGCCAGAGGCAGCATTAGAGAAGAGAGAGGACATGGACTCCCAGGAGGTGGAAAATGGAAACTTGTGACCTCTGGAAGCAAGCAGAAATCCTCACCTCCACCTGCAGCAGTTTGTCTAGAGAACAGATATGCAGCCATAGCAACAGAGAAGGAAGAGCATGCTCCATTGTTGGACAAGGACAAGACAGGCCTTACCAAGGTGGAAAGGATCAAGACCCCCCCCCGTCACCACGAAGAAGCAATGGGTGGTGGTGGTTCAAGATTTCCTACTGCAGGGGACAGAGGGAGCCATCTGCTAATCTAACCTGTTGTCTTGAAGTCTGATGCTTGCCCGGAACCCAGATCCCAGATGTCATGGAGGGATTACCGACAAGGTTCCCTCTAAGATGCACACATGCGCGGCTGTGCACAAGTAAAAGTTTGGCCATGCACAAATTTTTTCAGGCCACACACCCACTGGGAATGGAGCTGGGCTGTGGCGTAGGACACTTAGTAAAGGTAAGCTCCTCCCCTAGGTGGAGCTTGGGGCTGGCGTGGACTCCGCTGGCTCTGGTGAACTGTTCCGCTCCACCGTATCGCCTAAGGGAGCAAGGAGGTACGTGGAGTCAGGGCCAGGGAACGTAGCACTTCTCAGAGCTGGCAGAGCCTCGGAGCAGTTCCCCAGAGCCAGAGGAGCCTCACTCGGGGCAGGCAGAGGCTTCTCCCCGAGGTGAGGCAAGGCAGGGATGGAGGCTGGGGATGGAGGCTGGGGCAGGGGCTGGTGCAGGCTCCACTGGCCCCAGGAAACTGGTCCACAAGCTCCGGGAAGTCCTCCACTCCCCGGCCCTGATGCCATATGCCTCTTCACTCCCCGAGACGATGCAGGGGAGCAGAGCAGTTTCACAGAGCCAATACCAGCCTCCAGCTCCCAGCGGAGCCTCACTTGGGGCAGGCAGGGTCCAGCCCCTGCTCCCCCAGGCTCCAGCACTTTGGTAAGTGTACCACATCGCACCAAAAGGGGGAGGCAGGACCAAAGCGGCATGCTCACAGACCAAAGCAGCACGCTCACGGACCGCTACTCGTTAGAGGAAACATTGATTGCCGAGACTTATCCAGCCCTCTGACTACTACCCTATGCTGCTCATCCACGTGGGCACCAATGATACTGCCAGGGGAGACCCTGAATGGATCAAAAGTGACTACAGGGCTCTGAGTGCAAGGGTGAAGGGGTCTGGGGCTCAGGCTGTATTCGCCTTGATCCTTCCAGTCAAGGGAAAGGTCCTAGGCAGAAACGGGTGCATCCTGCAGATCAATGCCTAGCTGTACAGGTGGTGTCACCAGCAGGGCTTTGGCTTCTTCAACCATGGGATGCTGAGAAGGATTACTAGGAAGAGAAAGGATCTACCTGACAAAAAGTGGGAAGAGCATCCTCATAGACAGGCTCGCTAACCTAGGGACGAGGGCTTTAAACTAGGTTTGCCAGGGGATGGAGACCAAAGCCCTGAGGTAAGTGGGGAAGCAGGAAACCTGGAGGAAGAGCTAGCAGGAAGGGGCAACAGGGGAGATGTTCTCATACTTCCTGAGAAATCAGGGCAATCAATTAGTTACCTTAGGTGCCTGTACACAAACTCATGGTGCCTGGAAAACAAGCAGGAAGAATTGGAAGTCCTTGCAGAGTCATGGAACTATGACATAATTGGAATAACAGACTTGGTGGGACAGCTTGCAGGACTGGAGCACTGTCATGGATGGGTACAAACTGTTCAGGAAGGACAGGCAGAGAAGAAGAGGAGAAGTAGTTGTGTTGTCAGTAAAAGAGCCATATGATTGCTCAGAGCTCCAGTCTGAAACTGGAAATAGGCCTGTTGAAAGTCTCTGGGTTAAGGTTAGAGGGAGAAGCAACAAGTGTGATGTTGTAATGGGTGTCTGCTATAGGCCACCAAACCAGGAGGAAGTGGTGGATGAGGCTTTCTTCAAACTGCTAGTGGAAGTTTCCTGATCACAATCCCTGGGAGGGCAATACAGCAATGTGCAGGCAATCCAGGAAGTTTTTGGTGAGTGTTGGGAACAACTTCCTGGTACAAATGCTGGAACTGTGAACTAGGGGCCATGCTCTTCTTGACCAGCTGCTCACAAACAGGAAAGAATTGGTGGGGAATGTAGTAGTGGATGGCAACTTGGGCAGCAGTGACCATGAGTTAAGTTCAGGATCCTGAGGAAAAAAGGAGGAGAGAGAGTAGCAGAGTAACGACCCTGGACTTCAGAAAAGCAGATTTCAGCTTGCTCAGGGAAGTCATGGGCAGAATCCCCCAGAAAGCCAGTCTGAGGGGGAGCGGAGTCCAAGAGAGCTGGCTGTACTTTAAAGAAGCCTTACTGAGAGTGCAAGAACAAACCATCCCACTGTGCAGGAAAACTAGCAAGTATGACAGAAGACCAGCTTGGCTTAGCAGGGAACTCTTCAGTAAACTAAATCACAAAAAGGAAACTTATAAGAAGCAGAAACCTGGACAAATAACTATGGAGGAGTATAAGAGCATTGCTCAGGCATGCAGGGATGAAGTCAGGAAAGGCAAAGCCCAATTGGAGTTGCAGTTAGCAAGGGATGTGAAGGGTAACAAGAAGGGTTTCTACAAGAATGTCGGTAGCAAGAGAAGGATCAGGGAAAGTGTGGGTCCCTTACTGAATGGGGGAGGCAACCTTGTGACAGAGGATGCAGAAAATGCTGAAGTGTTGAATGCCTTTTTTGCCTCCGGCTTCACAGGCAAGGTCAGCTCCCGGACTACTGGACCAGGCAACACAGTTTGAGGGGAGGGGAACAGCCAACAAGGGTGAAAGAACAGGTTAGGGACTACTTAGAAAAGCTGGGCATATACATATCCATGGGGCCAGATGGGATGCACTCAACGGTGCTGAGGGAGTTGGCAGATGAGATTGCAGAGCCATTAGCCAGTATCTTTGAAAACACATGGCAATCAGGAGAGGTCCCAGATGATTGG
>NW_017729032.1:153686051-153687292 GCF_001723915.1 Gavialis gangeticus | reverse complement strand
GGTCCCTTCCAACCCTAATTTTCTATGATTCTGTGAAAATAGGCACAAATTTACACTGGCAGTGAATTGGGTCCAATGTCTCTTTGATGCTATATGCATGAAGTGGATAGCTCAAAGGATGGTGTACTTCTTTATATCCTTTGGAATTCCTTTAATGAAATATGTAATGTAGAATTATTAAAAACAAATAGCATTAACTGCAAGAGCATCCTGTATGCTTCCTATGCTAGCATATTAAGATAATTGGTCAACTAGTTTAGTCAAAGCTAAAATCTGGGTATCAAAAGAGGATTTATAGATCTCCTAGACTATAGCTAAACAAAATGACTGAATTAAAACCCATTGCACATAATTTTGGATTTTACATATAATTTTGCCTCTGATCTGCAGAAAGAACCGCAGATAAAAATGGCTTTCTTTTCTTGAAGACTGTTCATATTAACAGCATTTTCATTAACTTTGAAACTCTAAAAAATATATCTATAAGAATAACGGAGAGCAAGATATTTCTCTTTCCCTTAATGTTTGCAGACCATATTTATTCTACATAATCCATGAAGGAAGAAACCAAGTTTCTGTTTTCAGAACCGAATACATCTATATAAACACGTTATTAGTAAACATGGTTTGTAGCTCTAATTAAAAGAAATGCCTTTAGATAATTGCATGTCCTCTGATTAATATTTAGCTCTTCACAACTCATCATGTTAAAACTTGCAATCCAATTCTCACACTGGCTATTCTAGGATTTACTTGAGAATTCTTAAGTGATGGATAAGCTTACCATCTCATCACTTACAGCCTCCATCAGGGCCTCAGTGGAGCTGGTGTGGCTGAGAGCTGGCGTACGGTCAAGCTCCCAGAGCCAGTTAACAGCAAACTCTACAGAACATTCAGTCACTGGAACGGCTTTCTGCTGCCACTTGATAGGATCTTGAGCAGCCCTAAAAGGGACATTAGCTGTAAGTCAAAAGTAATAAAGAGCCACTAGAAATGTACAGCAGCCGAGTTCAAAATGATTCCACTGTGCTCGACCTTTAATAATAATAAACCCCGACACACTGCTAAAACCTAACCAGTAATAAGATAAGGCCAGGCAAAACAAAACCCTCCACAATTGTTAATATAATTTGCTCAAGGCAGAAGCTTTTATGGTTTAGAATGATTCAAACAGTACAGCTGCTTTAAAATCAGTTTCTAGAACATATTTATCCTTCAATATACACCATTTAAAAAAATCT
>NW_017729032.1:153662413-153681051 GCF_001723915.1 Gavialis gangeticus | reverse complement strand
CCTCCACAATTGTTAATATAATTTGCTCAAGGCAGAAGCTTTTATGGTTTAGAATGATTCAAACAGTACAGCTGCTTTAAAATCAGTTTCTAGAACATATTTATCCTTCAATATACACCATTTAAAAAAATCTGATTGTGTAGACTGGTAGAAGAGACAAATATTCTAAACCACTGCTTCCCAAGCTTTTCCTCAGCATGACCCCATTTATGACCCCATTTCCTCAGCATGGCCCCTCACTCCCAATCTGTAGCTCCCCACCCTTTCCCCAGGTGCCCCTTGCTCCCCACCCACAGCTCCCACCCCCTAGCCCTGCTGGTGCCCTTCTGGTGCTGGTGCACAGAGCCCTGCTTCTCCCCACACCCCCCACCCCTTCCCACCCATGGGCAGCACGGCTAGAGTGGAGCCTATGGGCGGAGGATGCAGGGGCCTCCGCAGGCCACTGGGCAGGAACCAGCACAGAAAGGAGGGGAGGCTCAATACCACTGCCAGGAGCCCTATGCCAACCATGCCACCATGGTGAGGCGCCCCCTGCCCACGAGGCAGTAGCAGGAGCAACAGCAGCACTGAGTTATGCCCCCTGCTGCTGCCAGGTGGGTAGGAGTAGCCTTGCCATGGTGGCATGGCTGGCATGAGGCTCCCAGCATCAGCACTGAGCTTCCCCACCCTGGTGTACTGCAGAGGCCCCAGAGTGAGGCCAGTAGGGTGGGGAGCCCCAAGCCTGCAGCCTGTGGCCTGCATCTGCCCCTGCCCCACACACATACCTGGGGGGCACATCCACCCCATGCCTCCCTCCCCAGGAGTGTGACCCCACTTTTTTATCACTGCAACCCCAAATGGGATTGTGACCCCAAGATTGAGACATGCTGTTCTAAACAATGGGAGATAAACAATGTATTTCCAGTTGGGCCCAGAAAACAAACAAATGAGAGAAGGCATGGTCTACCACTTAAATCATATTTCTGTATGGGAAAATTTGAGTTTTACTCCTCCACGCTGTGTCACTTTTATGATGAATCATTTTTAACAACTCCATGTCATCTGAAAATAGAGGTTAATACTTACCCGCCTTTCAAGCAAAGAGTTGGGATGCTCAGTTCATTATTATTTTCAAAAAAGGCTTGTGACTTTTGCATTTGAAGGCATAGATAGGTGAAGTGGGCAATTATGTGCAAATCTATATGGGCATGTGTGTGAGAAAAAAGAAAAAGGAAAGTAAATAGTGCCTACTAGTAGAACTGCCATCTGTGGCAGGTATCTGTGGCATTCCAGAAAGTAATATTCTGGAGAGTTGCTAGCTAACCTTCATGATCAGGTCTGCAGACTTTTTTTAAAGGGAACAATTTAAAGTGCATTGGGGAAGAGAAGAATTAAGCACATTAGGGATCTAGATTCAAGTCCATATCATAATTCATGGGCAGAATGACTGGAGAAGGCTCAACCTAGTTGTCACTAGGCTTTCTGAACTCAATAATCATAACAGAGTCAAATTTTGCAATATTCATAATTTGCAAGTACATAAATTCCCCCCTCCCAACCCCCCCCATATGCCTACAAATCTGAATGCGTCTGTGCAAAGACTTACCAGAATATGGTAGCATAAATCAAGATTTGTGCACTCACATGGATTAGAAAATTTGTCAAAACTTTTCTTTTTCACTAAACACAAATTAATTTCTTCATACTCAGAAAGGAACAATGGCCTTGTTTTTACGACACTGGACTGGGACTTAAGATCTGGGTTCATTCCCTATCTGCTTTCTAGTTTCTTGTGTGACCATGGTTAAGTCACTTAAACGCTTCGCATACCAGTGTTCCAGCTGTAGAGTGTATATATTAATACTTACTTTCTCCAAACCTTTGTCTTGTTTATTCAGTTCTCCAGAGTAAGGATTGTTTCTTATTGCATGGATACACAGGACCTGGCATAATGCTGTGCTGAATATGGTGGGACCCACTAGGCCAGGGGTGGGCAATTATTTTGGGCGGAGGGCTGCTTACTGAGTTTTGGCAAGCCATCAAGGGCCTCATGATAGGCAGCCAGGGGCAGATAATATTAATTTTCTGAATTTTTTAGGGGCCCCATGGGCCAGATGGAATTGCCTGGTGGGCCGCATCCAGCCCCCGGGCCACATTTTGCCCACCCCTGCACTAGGCCCTACCAGAACACAGATGCTTTCTCCTGTATTAAACACATCAGAATATACATATTTATATGCTAGTGGATTTTATCTTATACTTAATCAGTAAAAGATAAGCAACCTTCCCCTTACCGAATGAGGTTAAATTTGGCAAGCTGGGTCACTTGTTCCAAGAGTACCAAAGAAAGTGCATCACGGCACCGATCAAACTCAGTCCCAGACGTGGCGCCAAAATCCAAAACAATGACAATGCATTGTTCCTGAATCACTCCAAATATCTGCCGGCTTTCACTGGTTAACCATTCCATTCTCTGCTTGTACAGCTCAATAGCTCCAGTTAGACAACCCACAAAATGAAGAATTAGCTCCTTTTTGGCGGTCAGCTTTATTTACGTAAAAGAGAGAGTGAAAACAAACATCAAAACAAATAACTCAAATGAAGCCCTAAGTTCAGAACAGCTGTGATAGTTCATTTATAATTGCCAGATATTCCAGCCAAGATAGCAGTGAAAACAACTATACTTCCTCCACTATTTCAGGGGAGTAAATAATTGATAAATGTGTCTAAGTTACTCACATATAAAAGAAAAGCCACTGTTCTTTCTCTTAATTGCCCTCCACAGTCTTTTTAAACAACCATAGGACAGTGCCAACTAGTCTGTATTGCTATTCTGTGATCAGATGAGAGCAAGCTCAGGGAATTAATCCTTTCTCCTTACTGACTGCTGTTTACAGGACAGAGGGATGGGTGAATCAGGGCACAAAGAAACTTGTTAGATTCAAACAAAGTTTTGACTTGCTTCTAAAACACTTGGAAGGGAGGTAGACATGGGATAAGGGAACAAGCATCTCAGTCTTGTCTTTAACTATCAGCTGAATGGAAATTAAAAATGTTTCCTTGATGAGCCACTGTTTCTATCTAGGATGCCCAACACTGAGCACCACAAGAACCTAAATATTAATTGTTGGATATTTGATACACATTTGAGACATAAATGCAAATAAAAATAATGTTCCCACAAATCCCAAACCCACCAGTAAACTAATGCAAACCCAGAGCCAGTACTGGAGAGAGAAATAACTGTAAAACAAAACAGTTTTTATATACAGAAACCACTAAAGAATTCTGTGTCCCTTATAACACTCACCTCAGACTCTAGGTAAAGACTTCCTGCAACACCTGTAAGGTGATGTATGTGTCACCCCTTTACTTATCCCACCAGTTCTCCAACAGAGAATACAAATGTTTGGAAATCTAAAAGGTTTCTAAAATAAGATTCCTCTGGAAATAGAAGATTTGAACTCTAATTCACAGTGTCATTCTTCAAACTTCTACCTCTGATTCCTACTTTATTTTATCTATTGACTGTAGCCAAGTAATCTCCCACAAGACTAGGTAGGATTGTCATGCTGGAAGGCCCCTCAGGTAACAACATCATATAATCCTGTTCATAAATCGATCAAGCACATTTTAAAAGCAGTTTTGTGCCTGCACTAGCCCTAGTGGAAGGCTGTTGCAAAATCTCACTCCTCATATTTCCACTTTAAATGTACTCCTGGGCAGTTTATACCTATTTGTTCATTTTTCAGGAGTCTCCATCTTTAGCGGCACATCCCCCACCTCAGCCTTCATCTCAGTACGCTAAACAAACTAAGCTCTTCTAGGTCTCGTCTGGAATGGCAGACTCGCCTTTCCCCTCATCTTAATTGTCCTTTTCTGCACTAGTTCCAGATCACATTTACCTTTGTCAACCATGGGTGACTGGAACTGTGCAGTGTGCCAAATGAGGTCTCACCAGGGCCTTGCAAATGGCAGTCATACTTCCTTAACTGCCTCTCCTGATAAAACCTAGAATAGCATCTCATGGAATCAAAGGAGGCATCAGGAGATCCTCTGTAAGTGTTAAAAATGTAGTGGGAAGAAAGAGGATGAAATAATGATCTTCTGAGGTCCCTTCCAGCCCTAATGTCTATAAAAATCTATGAAGACTCCCCGGAATTGTTTCTTACCCAGTTTTTACACCCAGTGCCTAGTAACTGGGAAATGATGATGGACATCAGAAGATGATATGCAATTTGTTTCATAAAGTTTTTACTCTTATGAATTAGCTTTTTTATTCCTTCGGGCTGCCGCACAGATTTATTCAACCAGAATCTATCTTTCAATAATGGAGCAGTCGGCAGCTGTTACTAAGACATTCTTTAGAAATGTGCGTCTGGGCAAAGTTCCATCAAGTTGTGGTTATACCAAGTCTTTTGTGACCTGCTGGCACTAAATGCTAAGGGAATGACAGCATATTATGTATCCTCATTTCATCATCTCCATTTGTTTTACTGGTTAGCATTCTGTAAAACTAAATTGAGCCTCATTTCCATTTAAAGCTGTGTAAATTCTGTTACTTAGAAACTGCAACCTTCTCTTGAACTCTATATTCTAAAGCTTCGTCAGGACTAGTGTATCAGCATCCATCAAGAAAAAAGAAAAAGAAACCTGGTTTCCATACCATTAATCATTTGGCACAATAGAAATAAAAGAATCAAAAGATAAAGGTTCCACACGGAAAATGCATCAGTTTCATGTCTGCATCCTTTTAGCAGAAGGAGACACTTCAATCACATTGGTCTCTTATACTGATATTATCTTTTAAATGGAAACCAGTTATTACTGTAGTGAACCACAGTCAGTTGCACTTACATTATATACTCTGCCATCCTGGGCTCTCATGTACTGAGGAAAAAGACCATCTGCATACCGTGAAGCCACGAGTTTCCCCAAGGCTGACACATAATCTACATTAAAGATCACAAATGGTCAAGAACACAGTTTACAGATTATTTTCACTATGCACTGTTTTTCTAAATCATGTGCAACCAAAGGGAAGATTAACTCTACTCCTTTTCTTAGATGCTTTGCTTCTCATGGAACAAATACTGTAATGTTTTTAGAAGTATTGTTAACAAGATTTAGAAAGGTTCTATTTATACTTAGTTTTTTCAATTAGTCCCACCTCTTAGAATCAATGTTGTCCATGTCTACCTGGGAATTTAAAAAAATGCATCGACTTGTTAACAAGTTACAAGGTAAATGAGACTTCGACAGTTTTAGATTTAAGCCATCCAACTCCTGTTTCTCCATTTGCCTCTTAATTGCAGTGCAAGTTTTTCACTACAAAGGAATCTAAAATTTTGCCTCAAAAATACCTTCCCATTATACATTTGGACAGGAAGAAACGTGAAAAAAAACTGATGAAGAAAAATCATGCTACGCTCCCCTACAGAAATCCCTCTACATAGCTAGAACTCCATATTAAGACTATATTAAGAGTGAAAATATTTAAAAGCCACACAAGCATCTATTATCTTCAGCACTTCCTCCTGCTGGTACTTTTTACTGGTAAATCTATACTCTAAGCAGCATTAACCCCTCTCTGACACTTCTAGTTCCCTCCCCGGTGAGGGGTCATTGTACCATCTCTGGAGTCTCTGTTAATGACAGCAGAGCTCCTTTCAGGGGAACATACAGGATTTCAGGATCTGCTCTGTTAGCCTCTGAATTCAGCATGGATCCAAGCCATCTGAATTCTTAAACTACACAGTCTAAACAATTATTAATATAATACAAGTCCTACTTCTTTGGCCATAAACTCTTCATAGCAGAGAATGCTTTGCCATGTTCTGTAAAGCACTGTTATGAAAACACTTAATAAGTTGTAACAAAGGCTCCAATCTAGCTGTCACATAACTGAAAACAAGCAGTTTTCTATTGTAGATCTGGATTTTCAAATGGAAAACATCCTCAGTTCAAAATTAGATATAATTATCTGCCCAAAAATGCATCTTTGGTGAAGACAGGTATTCAAAAATATTTTGGCTGGCTGTGCAGTTCAACTGGTAGCAAGAGTTTCACCTTGGAGCTACAGAGGGATCTATCTATTTTCCAATGACACTGTCATTTTCCAAAGACAATTCCTGTACTGATTCTACAATTGTCAGTATCTCAAGTTATATAACAACTGCAGCCAGGCAGGAGAGAACACTCAGGATTGGTGCAAGAATGAAGAAAGTACTGGTGGAAATTAAAGAGAATAGTTTTTCTCTCTGCTCAAGTAAGTGAAAAGCTATGTGATACAGGTATTCCCCCAGTACTCTAAAGTGGGAGAGAAAGGAAGCTGACTGTGACTTACCTTCCCCTCTCTAAATTATCAGGGAAAAGGAAACTGTTTTAGAAGCTCCACAACATACACCAAAGGAAAAGAAAGGGAAGAAAAAGGTAACAAAAAAAAAAAAAAGCAAAGCAAAGCGGCCACAGTGCTCTGGGTTATTCCAAGTCAAGTTTTAGCTTATACCATTGATTTGCATTATACCTTCCCTGTGCTGAAATCCAATTTGTGATAAAATCTGAGAAAGGGACAGCTTGTTTCTCTTAAGCCCATAAAGCTGAAGCCACTTAGAAGATGAAATGAGAAGTTGTACATCCAAGTCCCACTGAATTCTCTTAAGTTTCATGTCTTTTTCTGCAGATTTTCCCTTGGCCACAATATGAGAATCTGTTTTTTCTTGTTCTCCGTGTTTTACATCAGAAGTAACCACTACAAATGAATAGAGGGGAAAAAACATGAGTGTTTGTTGACACTTAGCAAAAAATGTTGATTCACCCCCTGTATTCCTTTTTTTCACCAGGTTTTTTACCAAGGCTTTTTTTTTATAATTCTCTGACAACTCTCTCAGATACATACACTTACTACCTTACTATTCCTCTTTCTTTCATACATATTCATCTCTTTTATACCAGGTTTATCACTACAAACTGTTCTTTATTTTGAGACCCAAATGTTGGAAGACTATACCCAGCCTGCCAGAAAGCAATCCTTCAGACCTTTCAAAATCTCACCTACATAGCAGTAAAGTGCACTTGAAGATTGTCAGTGAATCATAACATGCCCTTCAGAAGTTTTGTACTGTGTATCAACCAGGAAGACATAAAATGACTACTTTTCAAGATACTCACAGTCACTCCAGGCAAGCTTCTTGCAGGGCTTGCTAGTCATTCTGGACTTGTTAATTTGCAGATCCTCTTTCAGGTCTTCTTAAAAACCTTAATAATTAAAAACAGACAGACATTATTTAATACAGTACTGGGCCCAACCAGGATTGTAACCCAACTGTTCTGGGCAATTACAAATAGAAAAGACAGACCACACTCCAAAGAACTTGCAACACAGAATCCAGTCTTCATGATACACACATAACTTTATTCATAAGAATAATTTTATCATCTTCAGTAAGACCATCAAACAAGATACAATTATGCATGTGCATACTGCAGTATCACATCCCACTTGTGGAAAAGAGACAAACAGCAGGAATAGAAAAAAATTCTGGAGGGTGAGGTAAAGGTGAGAGTAACAGGACCATATGGTTGCATATATCAGTGTAATCTTTAGGCTTCATGATTTTTAATTTGTTTACTTTTTCTTTTTTGATATATAAGATGAATGAACAAGAGAGAGATTTAGTCACTGACTAGACAGCTGTCTAACTATTGTCATCAGGCAGCCTTACCATTGTCATTATTGCAGAGATGAGATGAATAATAAAGGTAAATCTGTTCTAAAAAAATAACATCAGCCCCTTCTCTTCTTTATAGAATCAAAAGCATTATTTGTACGTGATTAAGAGCATTTTAAAGACACATTCTAAAATATACCAACTGTGTTAGTCTTTGTTCTACTCCTGGAAAAAAAATGCAATACTAAAGACAGAAGCAACCTTAGTTCTTAGGGGCCCTGGTAACAAAACAAAACAAAAAACATAAGCAACCCTTCCTACAACCTGATGTATCAAACATTCTTCATAATAATTTTATTTTAGTATAATAAAATTAGCAGGGTTTTACTGTCTGCTTCTGAAGAACAACCAAATAAAATATGCCTAGAGAGCAGTGATTTGTGTGATTTCTAAGCAGGAAAACAGAAACAAAGGCTAGCTGTTACAGCAGCTTTGCATTAACAACTGATCAGCATTTCAAATAGCATTCTGCATTTGAGTTATAGATGCCAGATGCCATCTCCCTTTACACAGGTCCAGAGGTGTGACTATAACTTTTCCTTCAATTTCATTATACAATACTTCTGCTCATCCCATTTGAGCAGTATCTATGCATTAAGCGCTAGCATTTTATGAAGAGAAACATTTGGGAAGAACATGTAATGACTCCAGTGCAAAACAGTATGTTCATTAAGGCCAGACACAGGTATTACACATAAACTGGTCTAAATGATTGGAAAGCGACCTAAACCCGTAACCACACAGAAGTTCAGTGCACACAGATTGGTCTAAAAATGGAGAATCCTGGTGTAACATAGACCTGGATCAATGTGCACTCAAACTTAATCAATTAGGTTAGACAAGTGAATCGAAATTCTGTACCAGATTAAAGTCCAAGGAAAGGCAAACTGGTTCAAAAAAAGATGACTATTGTGTTAAGCCTCAATTCAAACTTTAGACCAAACCAGACTCTTTTAACAGATGCAGCAATCTGAGCTAGAAAAAGACTCTTACAAATGCACAAACTCCTTGGAAAAGCCTGAATGTTTTCTGTAGAACTCCACAGAGGCCATTTGAGTACCAAACCTTAACCCAGGGGAAAGATAAGGAACGAAAGGGCTGAGCCAGGAATATGGATTTTGTGGAGACAGGAAGTTCAGTGGGAAGAGGAGAGAGTTAGAACAAGGAAAGAAACCATAAAGTACCCAGATGTTGAGGCAGTGGGTCTGGGTCTGGGTCAGACATTGCTTAAACCAGTTTGACCCAAATCATTAAAGTCTGATACTATGTTCAACAATGTTTATCTCAAACTGGTTTCAGCCATTTTCAGACTGATTTATGTGCAGGGAACATCTGTTCTGTTACAAATTTAAACCAGTTTCTGATTACTTAAACCAGTTTATGTGTAATGTCTGTCCTACAGGGGAATTTTAGACTCAAGCCACCCCTTGGGAAATGCCGGCTCTTAGCTTCCGCTGATTTTCAACCACGGAAAAATACGAGAGCAATTTTTCTGGTGCAAAGAACTCAGAGGAGCAAAATGTTGTTGGCCTGCCGGATTCCTATTTGGGTTTACCCTGGGAATCATACACGAGCTGTTTCCAGATCTCAGGGTGCTAATGCCAAGTGGTACCCTTAGGATTTCATAGCACCCTGGTTGAGAACTGCTGCCATGGCGAGTCATCTCCAGCAACCCCTAGGGCACTGGTGATGTGTAGGGGGGTGCATGCGGGTGCATATGCACCCCCTGAGATTGGCGGTGCACCTCCTAAGACGAGCACCACCGACGCTGCTGGCAGCACCTACGGGTGGTCACTGCTTGCCGCCACCCCCCCGCCGACACTGCTGGTGGCATCTGCAGGCAGCCCCCAATTGCCACTGGCCGCTGCCAATGGCATCTGTGGGTGGTCATCGACGACCGGTAAGCACTCACCACCCCCGCTGCCTGCAGGAGCTCACTGCCACCAAGCCCACACCCCTGCCTCCTTCAGGTGGTTGCCGTGCCCCACCCCCAGCCTTCCGGGGCACCCCTAGGGAGTATTCTGAGAAATGAGAAGCCACATAAACATGGGCGACTGGTGCCTCCTATGTCTGGGAGGGTGGCAGATTATCAACGAGGGAGGCCCCTAGCGGCCAGTCGCTGACTGGGGGAGTCCCCCAGTGGCCAAGCCAATGGCAAAACTGGAAATGCACTTCTGGTTTCATGGCAGGCACCTCCAGGGCGTGAAACGCCGATCTCAGGGGGTGCACGTGCGCGCCGTATGCATTGCCAATGCACATAAAGGGAGGTTCTCACGCATCCTGGCACCAAGCAAAAGCAAAGGCCCTGGGTCTGAGAGGGTGTGGGTCCAGGACTTGATTTCCAGGCAGCCCCAGGGCGTTGTTCACCACAAGGGGGGCGCCTGCTCCCTGTTCCCCCAGCCCTGACAGAGGCTCAGAGCTGCGAAGTGCCCCGGGGGATGCAGTGGGGGACGAGAACACGGGTCCAAGCCCCCCAACCACCCCGGGGGACGCCCTGGCTGGAGGACGGGGCCCGACGCCCCTGGCGGCGCTGCCCCCGGCCCTCACCTGGCTGCGGCGCCGCCGCTCCCCGCCCATTGTGACGCGCGCGGATCCGAGCCCCTGTGTTGACTGCTGGTTGCTACCGGAGACCCGCCCCGCCCCGCCCTGCGCGGCCCGAGGGCGGGGAAGGGAGGGCCGGGCTGCAAGTGCCTTTGCCTCCAAGCTGCATCGCAGGGCGAGTACCCCGCAGCCCCGCGGCTCCCGGGAGGGTGGGAGAGACACAGGGTGGGATGCAGAGCCTCGGCGAGACCGTGCGCCCTGGGCCACCTGCAGCGGGAGGCTGATTCAGGGCATAGGGAGAGTGGAGGAAGGGGAGAACGTCTTTTTTTTTTAATTAGTATATTTGTATATACTTTAATAAGTATAGGTATTCTGGGTCAAATCAGTGCCAAATCCTATCGACTGAGGAGGGGAGGGCCAGGTCCATCACCGAGCTGTAGAGCAGAGGATCCAAGAATGAGAGCTGGAAAGGACCTCAGGAGGGCCCCGACCCCTGCTCAGAGCAGGACCAGCCCCAACTACATCATCCCAGCCAAAGCTTTGCCCAGCCGGGTCTTAGAAACCTCTACGGCTGGAGACTCCAAAACCTCTATGGTGGCCTGTTCCAGTGCTTTACTACCCTCCTCCTGAGTTTTTCATTGCTCCCTGTTCTGTCACCTGCCACCACTGAGAACAGTCTTGCTCCATCCTGTTTTAAACCCCCTTCAGGGAGTTCATAGATATTTAGAGTTGGAAGGGACCTCCATAGATCGAGTATGACCCCGGCCCTGGGCAGGAAAGAACACTGGGGTGAGATGACCCCAGCCAAGTGCTTCTCCAGTCTCCTTTTATAAGTTCTTCCCAGTGGTGACACACAGGAGGTTAACAGGGGTGCATGTGCACCCCCTGAGAGCACCAGTACACCCCTTGACTGGCCATGCTTGCCACTTAGGGGATGGGCAGGGGGGGAAGGCAGGCAGGAGCGCCAGTGGCCCCCTTGCAAGTGCTGACCAATTGCTGCAGCTACTTCCTCCCCTCCCCCCCAGTCCGCAGGATCACTCATGGGGAACCCACCCTTCCCCACCCCAGTCAGTGGGACTGATTGCAGGGGGGGCACATGCCCTCTGACTAAGGTGGCACCAGTTGCCCATGGTTCTTCATGATGTCCAATTTGAGTCTGTTCACGGAATCATAGAATCAATGAGTTGGAAGGGACCTAGACAGATCATCGAGTCCGACCCCCTGCCATGGGCAGGAATGAACACTGGGGGTGGGCGGTGTCATAAGACCCCAGCCAGGTGCCTGTCCAGTCTCCTCTTGAAGATTTCCAGGGAAGGTGAGAGCACCACCTCTCTGGGGAGCCTATTCCAGGCTCTGACCACCCTTACAGTGAAGCAGTTCTTCCTAATATCTAACCTAAACCTATCCTCCCTCAGCCTGTGGCCATGTTCTCTGTCAGTGTGTGGCTGTTGTTTCTAGTTACCCCAAGGGGTGCCCTGGTAAACAGACTTGAAGGCTGTTACTAAATCCCCCCTCCGTCTTCTCTTCTCTCCACTAAATAAGCCCAGTTCCCTCAGCTTCTTCTCATAAACCATGTGCCCCAGCCCTCTAACCATTTTTGTTGCCTTCTACTAGACTCTCTCCAATTTGACCACATCTTTTCTGTAGCAGGAGGCCCAAAACTAGACCCAGTACTCCAGATGGGGCCTCACCAGTGCCAAATAGAGGAGAATAATCACTTCCCTCAATCTGCTGGCAATGCTGGCATTAATGCAGCCCAGTATGCTGTTAGCCTTCTTCACACCAAAAGTACACTGATGATAGGTACCTCTCCAGAGCCTTACCAGCCCTGTTCTCCCGGACCCTACAGACCAGCAGAGCTTATATGAGACCTCTGCTGTGCAGGGTTTATACCAGCAGTTATCAACTGGGGGGCACAGGAGGTGCCCGGAGATCCTCTCAGAGGTACAGCAGGCTGCCGCAGCATTAGTAAGCACAGTTAGGTATGCCCACATGGTGCGCAAGATAAATGGAAAGCAGGGTAAGCATATAACTTACAAAATTCCATAAGTGAAAACCAAAAGCAGACTTCTGTGGAATACTTGCCCCATTGATATTCATGATTATACAGAAATCTTGTCCCATTTAGCAATAACAGCAAAGGGAAAGTGAAGGCTACTCTTGCTTTGCAACCTTATTTAATGTGTGCGTGCACGCTTGTACCAAGAGACATCAGATAATGGTGGCTTTTTGTTTCCCCTCTTGCTGTATTTGCTTAGTACAGAATGATAGAAAAGAAAAGCTCCTTATATAGCATACAGTTCAGACACACACTTTCTTCATTTCTCATTTGCAAACGGGGTTCCTTTTTCTTTTCCTAGATCTCAAGCTGAGAGTTTAAAGACTAGCCCGGACATGAGACATCAGTCTTGCTTATACAACTATCCCCTAAGGTGCAAAAAAGTCATTTAGGACTCAGCCACAAAATAATTTTCCATTGTGTCATTAAAAATAGTAAGTACTGAATGTTCTTTGGATTCTTTTGGATACTGTTATTGTCATAGTGTGAGCTTTTTCAATTTGAGAAATTCTGTTTTAGCCATTTTTCTTGAAAGTGCAGGCTGTGATTGATCTCAAAGGAAAGAAACACAAATCTGTTCTGGTCTCCCCCCCTTATATCAAGTAAATGAATGTTTCCTAAGTCTCTATACAGTCCTGTCTTGTTCATGCTACATTATCTAACGTGCAGAGAATGATAAAAAAGAGTTGACCAGATTTTTTACAGTGAATGAGGTAGGGTCCAGATGATATGGAGCGAGTGAGACAAGAGTTTGCTCTTATTATCAAAATATTGAATATTGTATTATAATACTAGCATGTGAGGGGCAGGGTTAAGGTTGCACTAGCAACCAGAACTTTATTTTATTCTGATTTTTTAATGTTTCACTTTGCAACTTAAATATTTTTAGTATATTTTCATAGCTGTATTTTTACCCCATTTGTTTTTATCCTGGCCTTGTATTTTCCCTTTTTTATAGAGGAATATTTTTGATCAAGAAATAAAAGAGATCTCACTGTCTTCCAGCTGCCTTGTCTGTCAATCCGTCCTTTTTTATTTATTTATCAATTCCTCTGCTATTGTTTGAGGAAATGAAAGCTGTATATATTATTATTTATACCCATTATGGCACATTGCAAAAATATCAAGTCATTGCTGTCGAATTAATAGAGAGACAGGTTCTTGCAGAATAAAATTTCAGACATTCCTTACAATAATTGCTATGCTGTAAAGAACTGAGCTTGAGCAGGAAACTTAAAGCTGTCACACATCCTGCAGGACACTGCAGTGTCACATTTCCTGTTGACTCATATACATGCACACACACATACACACAATAAGGAACTAGTTGCAGAGATTAAGACAGAAAACAAAGCCAAACTAGATTACAGTAGAATCAATACTGTATTTATTCTGTAAATTAAAAAAAAACACTGTCCTAAAGCATGAATGAGTCAGGCCAATAGTTATGTATTTTTTAGAATGTGAATACAAAAATGAGTAAAACTGCATTTCTAAATTCCTTGACATTACCTTCTACATCAGGGCTGTCCAACTTCAAAGGGGCCAGGAGCCGCATGCCCTGCCAGCTGCACCAGGCAAGCACCCACCCCACCACCATGGCACTAGGTGCCCATGTGGCACCCCCTGCAACAGCTGCACCGAATGTTCATGCAGCCCTAGGCTCACCCTTAGCTCCCCAAACTGCACTACATCATGCTGCTCCACCCAATGGGGTAAAGACAGGAAGAGGAAGCTGAAGGAAGGAGGGGGAGCCTGGAGACTGGCTGATGTTGCAGCAGGAGCAATGCAAGGAGCAGTGGCCTGGCAGGAGCTCAGAGGTTTCAGCGTAATCCCTCATGGACCACATATGGTTTTGGGCCTGCCAGTTGGACAGACCTAATTTATGTTACCTTCCTATACCATCTCCTGTTGATGATCAATCATGACACATGTAGTACCACCAGGAAAATGGCTACCAAAGACCCACTTCTTATTTCGTGACCTTTACATTCCTTGAGACTTAAAATTAACTAACACTGTTTGTGACACTGGCAGTAAATACAGCTTTCTCCTTCCTAGGAAATTCCTGTGTTCTGGTTATCATATATGGCCTGATAGTTCTGAATCCACCTCGTCATTGTAACGGCAGAGCCATTCTGTTCAGCAGGAAATGTGCGGATAATGATGATCAAAACTAGCAGTCCAGAGCTGTCCCTGAAGGCTGCATGGTTAGAAAGGGATCCGCTATAAAAATAGATGCGACAGTCTATGCTGCCCACAGAATATTGTTATCCTCTAGAGTTAATATAAGACACAAACATTATCCATCTCTCAGCACCGTGGTGTGACAGTGGCGTCAGATGAACCAAACACTTTGCCACCTGGGCTACCTGCTTGCGAAAGCCTGCTGGCAGGCACCACACACAGATAAATGCTGGCTACATTTGAGCAAGTACCAGCCCTAATCAGTAGGAGGTGTCTGAGTTGAGATGCACACAAGTTCTTCCAGACTGCCTGATCAAACAGGAAAATAATTTCATTGTTACTGTTGTTTCCCCAATCTGTGTCTCCCTCAAGCTTGTGCCCCTTTCCTTAGTCACAAGTAGTTTTTGAGGAGATGGTTCTAGCGTCTCCTTTTCCTGAACAGTTCCTGATGTTCTCAAGTGATGGGGACAGTGAAAATTGTGAGTTGTTGTTCTCATCACATTTTTATCCTTCCCTCTGTGTATTCTTTTCATCCCTCTTGTTCACACAGAATGCATCTAGTTGACATACATTATATAAAAATCCCTCTTTGCTTTTCCCCCTAGCTTGTCTACATAGCTGCCTTAAGGTTATGAACCATGCAAGGGATAAACTTCTCTTTTCGAAGATCTGGAACCCTGTAAGCACTAATGTAAGAAAATGATTAATAATAGTGTTGAGGTGAGGGAGGGGCAACTAATGAGAGTAAAGGAGAGAATGAGAGTGAGCAAGTAAGGGGCTCTTGCTGTTTGCCCAAAAACAAAGGGGCATAAATTGATCATGAATACATTTAGTTTTGTAAATAAAGGAAGGTTCCTAACCATTAGAGTAGTGAGTTCTGGAATAGCCATCCAATTAGAATAGGATGGGCAAGAAAACTAATTGCTTGTAAGATGGAGCTTTGTAGGGTTATAGAAGAGATTATATATTGGAGTGCCTGTAGTAGCTGGAGAAGGTCCCCTCCAGTTGTATGTTCTTAGGGTTGGAGATTAAATGATAATGAATGCAAGTGTGGAATGAATGAGGATGGAGAGTGAATCAGTGGAGATGATGAAGGAGGGAGAGAGAATGATTTCATGAATGGGAAGTTATATAAGGGGAGGAGTACAAATGAAGGAGGAAGCAATACACACAGGGTAAACTGACTGCATTGAATAGTTATTAAATCTGAGTGCTCATGATCACTCATTCCACACCCACAAACAAATAACCAGAAGGAAGCTGGATCCAAGTAGGCTATCAATGACATAATAGATACTGGCAGTAGTTTACACAGGGAGATATGGATTGCTTCTGTGCCAGAGGTTCCAAAACTTAAGGGACATGCTGCAGCAATATTCACAAGTTTGTGGGTATCTTAGCATGTAGTAAAACACACAGCATCACTGATAATTCACCATTTTGTAGAAAGAAAGGGAATTACCTGGCCTTTCCAGAATGGAAAGCTCCATAACATCCTAAACCATGGAGAGCAAGAGACACTATCCAGCGAATTAAACCTAGAAACCAGTTAATTCAGTTTTGGGGACTTGTAAACCATAATTGTGCAGCTTAAGAACATGTTGAACACACTTGAATACCTGTTTGCAACACTTGTTCTGGACAGATTATAGAGAGGCCATGTGGGACAATGTCATCCAAATATGCCAAGGCTCCTGGGATTCCAGCCAGGATGAAGGTAATAATTTTCTGAAAACAACTGGAGACAGAATCAAGTCCAAAGGACATTCATTTATAATGAAAAAAGGCATGATGGGAGGTTAAAGCAGTTGAATCTTTGTTTGTTCATTTTGTTTTGGAGGGGAAGGTTGCATACAGTGGAAGCCACTCAGCAATTCCATGCCATTCATACATGTCAAATAATTACTTCAGTCCCCAAGAATTATATCACTTATCTTATTTTCTTAAACATTCACTTGTGTGTTTATGTATACTTATCTCAATTTTGATGTCTTTCTTATCAGTACATTTAAACTTACAGTCTCTGCTGTGGCAACTGATTCTACATGAACAGTGGATGCTGGAAAGTAGATTATATAATGTGTATTAAATTTGAGTTCTCATGGACAAATTGTTAGGGACAAATATTAAAAATTTCTCTATTAATCTCATGCAGCAGTCTATAGAAGACATTGGATAAAAAATTAAATTGAAGCACTGAGATATACCTAGCCAAGAGTCATTTTCTGCATGTTGTTATACTATTAGTTCATGCATATACTATCTGCTTTGGACTAGCAAGGCATTCAAAACTTATTACATAACACGAGACAGTCCCTGCCTTGCCTGCACTGGAAATCTACATCAATGTAAACTTTGGCTTTTTGGCTGAGATCAAGGGTAACTGGGGGCATCTGAACTCTCAGACCTTCAGGCCTGGGACTTGTATGTAGGATCCCCACTTGGGTATGGGGAATATCTGAACTCCCAGGCCTATGGGTCTGGGAGAGAGGATATTGGTCTGATTGTAGTTTTATGACCCATGGATCTTTGTAGACAGGGTTACTGAACTTTGCTCAGTTGAATTTGGAACTGAATTGGCACTTGGCTTCGGTTTAAAAAGAATGTAAATGGGTAGACTTAAACCAATGCAATCCCCTGTATGGATCCTTTTTTTCCTGGCATGAAAGACATCTTTTTTGATTTAGATTAAATTCACTGAAGACATGATTAACCTAAACTTGAAATAATCTCTTAAATTGAAATAAGAATATGCATACAAGGGTATGTCTAACCAAATCAGATTGAAAAATAATTTAATCGAAACTGAATTAAATTTCCCCTGTACAGTCCCAGGCCTAAATCGTATTTTATCCACTAGACCGCCAATATTTAGCTGCTAGCAAAGTTCAAGAAGGTATTCTATTTTGTTGCAAAGTTCTGTACTTTCAGTGGGTGCATCTACATACTGTAGCAACAAGCTATGGCAATGGTCACATAGGTCATCACTGCAGTGACATAGCATCAGCAGGGCAAAAACCACGATGCATACAGCTACTGCTCAGCAAGGTTGGAAATGACCCATGCAGCATCAGGACTGCACAGTACCTGCGGTTACTGCGCAGTCATTTAATACTGTGCAGTCATTTAGTACATGTAGATGCACCCAGTAGGAAACAAGTGCACAGCACATATGATCCCAAAGGTGAATTCTTTATGCTGCAGGGGTACATACAGCTCTTCCATTCATTTCTCAGTGGACAGCACTGTGATATTCTCATTTGCACAGGAGATGCTCAGCTCTCTAGTCACTCCAATGGGAAATTTTAACCTGTTCTCAATGTTGTGTTTTGCTTCAAATTCTGTTCTCCCTTCCCGCAGCAGAATGTGACATATGTGTTTTAGCATGATTTCCACACTGGATAGCTGGACAATTCTGCAAAGAACAGTGTAAGGCAGCTCCTTCTCCTCCATCATCATAAATAGGCTATTGTTAAGAGCACCTTCATGGGATATGACAGACCTGGGTAATAGGTGCCTCTTGGCCTCAGAGAGTTGCCGAGTACCCTAACCCCCTAAGCTGGGGACAGACGTATCACCCACCCCCATTCTTGAAAATGACAGTGGGCATCCAAGAAGAAAACAGTCATGGTGCCAGAAGGAGAACAAGCAAGAAGTTATGGATTCGGATTCTGTGGTTCAGGAAAGAGGGCCTTCCTCTGTTACGGAGAGACCCCTGGGTTCTGACTGAGGATCCCCAAGCTGCTTATGCATTTTACCCAGTGATTCTTTAATACCAAATGCATCACAGACACTGATGTGTGTCTAGTGTTGTGCCATGGTAAGTCATTGCATGATTTTAAATTGAATTTTAATAACAGGAGGCAGAATTTGGCCCAATTGAGTTGCACCAGTGCAAATTCCATAGATTTCACAGATTTCATAGACATTAGGGCTGGACAGGACCTCAGAAGAGCATCAAGTCCAGCCCCCCGCCTGAAAGACAGGAAGTCAGCTGGGGTCATAGGATCCCAGCAAGATAAGCATCCAACTTACTCTTGAAGGTGTTCAATGTAGGTGCTTGAACCACCTCCGATGGCAGGCTATTCCAGACCTTGGGGACTCAGACAGTAAAGAAATTCTTCCTTATGTCCAGCCTGAAA
>NW_017729032.1:153644627-153662338 GCF_001723915.1 Gavialis gangeticus | reverse complement strand
AATTAGCTTGTGCATTGAGGATCGCTCCCTTGAGGAGCAACCACTCTTCCTGAACTCCCCTCTCCCTGGGGTCATGGTCCCTTAGGGCCTCACTGACAAGCCTCCTGAGCTTGTCAAAGTCGGCTTTCCTGAAGTCAAGGACTTCCATGTTGCTGACTGAGCTTGTCAAAGTCGGCTTTCCTGAAGTCAAGGACTTCCGTGTTGCTGACTGACTTGCCAGCTTTACGGCGGAAGGTGATCAGCTCATGGTCGCTGTCACCCAGCTTCCCATTGATCACTAGGTCGCTGATTAGATCATCCCCAGTAGCCAGTACCAGGTTGAGCAGCACTTCACCTCTTGATGGCCTGTAGACTTCTTGAGTCAGTAGAGGTCATCCACGCACAAGAGGAAGCTTTGCGACCACTCGGATTTTGCTGAGTGATCCTCCCATGAGATGTCCGGGTAATTGAAGTCACCCATGACAACCATGGTTCCTGGACGAACTCCTGGTCAAGCTCTTGACTTTGGGTGGGAGGTCTGTGGTCATTAGAAAACTCTGACCAACAGCAGACAGAATGATCTGAAAATAAATGGATCACCAAGCTTTAGTACACCTACTCCACACCCTTGTGTGAACTGGGTATATGGCTAGGCAGATCTCAGGAACAGTGACTTGATACTGTGATACTGAAGAGAATCAACTGCTGTCCAACAAAGGCAGAGTAAGCTAGTGACAATGGTGTGGAGAATGCTGAGTATTCTCACAGGTATGGACTTCCTTTTTCTGAATGGGAAATGACATCTTGAGATTTGCTACCATCAATCGACAGGCTAGTTTTTCCTGCCTCTGAAAACAGCCACATATTCCTCCCTGCTAAGGATTCTGGCTCATATCTTCCAAGATGCCTCTCCTACATGAGGAACTATAATGAGGACTGCCACTAGGGCCAGGTACAGACAGTATACTTTTACCAGGATAAGTGATTGGAAAAGGGTCTATACTTATAACAGAAGTTCAGCCTACAAAACCAGTCTATACCTGTTACAGAGCAGAAGTTCGGCATACATAGACTGGTTTAAAAATGGAGGAACCCCATTGAACATTTGCCCTCCCTTTCACAAAGGGTAAATGTGTGTTCTGTTCACTACTGATCTAAATGACACCACTTACAGAAAATCATGTAACTTAAATCAATCCCTCC
The DNA here is from genome assembly GCF_001723915.1 of Gavialis gangeticus. Taxonomy (NCBI): domain Eukaryota; kingdom Metazoa; phylum Chordata; order Crocodylia; family Gavialidae; genus Gavialis; species Gavialis gangeticus. The sequence continues at coordinate 153,661,156 of NW_017729032.1, read as the reverse complement.
TTGGGCTTTTTGAGTGTCTGTATCTAGCCTAGATGGCTTTCCAAACTGCTCAGTCTGGACATCTATTCCAGTACCATAGAGAGAGTTTCAAGCAGATGTATCATCATGTGAAGACACTTGCTTTTTCACCACACTACTGTTTATACAGTTTTCCCAAAACCACTGTAATGCAGAATACAGAAAATCAAAAATGACAGCTAGCATCAGCAGGAAGGTGCTTTCACTCCTGCCTGGCCTGGTAAGTAGACTGCTGCCCTTCAATGTGGGACATATGGGTTCAAATCCCCTCAGGGGGAGGTAAACCTAGAAACTGGGTTACCCCAGTCTCCTCTATCTTGAGTAGCTACTCTGGGCTGCTGGGTAGAAGGTGGGATGCTCATATGCCCCCTCAACTCTCCCCATTTCAAGGGCTTACACTGAACTTCAGTGCATCCACATGAAGTTAAATTGGAACATAGCGTAAATGGACCCAGGCATTTCTGGGATAGTACTGAATTGCTTCTAGCTATGTGTAGTAGGGATAGATTTAGCTGTGCACCTGCAAATTCAGTGAATGAGGTAGGGCTAAATAAAATGTTGGATGACATGGACTCCAAAAACTGCCACTTATATGTAGGGACCTACAGAAATTGGGATTTCATGGAAATCGCAAAATCTATCATTGCCTGTGAAAGCAGGCAATGTCTGTGAGAAAAAAAAAAAGAAAACTGTGGCCAATCAGAGGTTGGAGAGAAGCCCTCCACAACCAGCCCATGAAAATAGCAGCCAGTCTTGCGATCTCTCCATGAAACCAGTCTGCTGCCTCCTTGAGTTGGGCAGACCCCCTACTTATATGGCTTAGATGCCCTACTTATATGGCATTTTCCGGAGTCTGCAGCTCTAGGATCAGCTGTCTTAACCATTAATGGACTCATTTACAACCCTTTACTTGACCCGTGGGAGTAATCATCCTCAACCGTATGGAATTGCCGCTGCCATCAACAACAACTTATATGGCTTAGCAGTGAAACAGAATTCTCTCTTGAGTCCTTAGTGTAAAATAAAGGAACATACAAAACGCTGGATTGGATTGGAAAAGCAGATATCAATATTACTTAGGATATTGATAATCATTATAACGCTATTAAAACTTGAATTTGACCTCTGCTGGGCTATATGAAATAAATAGGTTTTAGAAAGGACTTGAATGAACAGAGATGAATGCCTTGGAAAATTGAATTGGGTAGGGCATTCCATGCTTTAAGCTCTTCTTGGACTACTACATCATTCAAATCTAGAAGGAATAAACTAGGTTCTAACTCTTTGTGCATTAGCAACAGAATTAGATCCTGCTCCTGTACAATGGGCTGCAGTCTACCCACGAGTTAAACATGACTGGTTCAGAGATTGTCTTTTACCACTGTGTTTTCAAATACTGAAAATGTATTTTAGCAGCATATCCTTTGCTTTCAAAAACCAAATGTACATGTGCAATAATGCTAATTACAAGTGTTTTAACCATCCCGTCATATCCAGCTGCGGCATCTTTATTATAATTGAACTAGCGTGCTGATAACATACGAGTTTTAATTTTCTATAGTATTATAACAGCTGATTTCTGTATTCATAATTTGCTGGTCATACAAAAGACAACTCATGTAATAACAATAGCTCCCTTTACTAATTTCTGAAAGTATTATCTGTAATTCCAATTATTTACAGTGTTCGTATACTGCTCACAGACTTAGCAATGGTGGTTACTTGTGTTATTCCTTAGTTTATTAAAATAACTTGTAGGATGAATGTGTCAGTGTCAACTATTTTGCATAGCTCAGGGACATAACATTCAGTCTGGAATGTCTTGTTCATTGTCCCTAATTTAGTGCATTACAAACCAGATTCTAATACCCTGACTCCTGTTGATTAGTATCTTCCTCCATGAGTAGTCCCACTTATTTTATCATGACTACTTGTGTAGTTTGGTACAATTTGGCATCAGTCAGGGTATAAGAACCTGCTCCTTAGGTGTGCTAATTAAGGTCTCTCACACAAAGGAATATGATTCTAATTAATATAATGGCCTTTGTGGGGCCCTGGAGAGACACAAAACACATTCCAATATAGAGAGAAGGAACAGAGTATTTACTATACTTACCACTTCTATGCCTGACCCAGGAATTATACAGATATTATGCTCTAACAGTAAGTGCATCATAAACCAAAATCAAACACACATGCTCCAGAATATTTGCTCCAAAGCTAACTGTGCTTAGGAAATAGCACAGACACAGTGAGTTTTGATTTTGCAAAGATTATTCTTTTTAATTTACAACATTATTTTACAGTTTATTATTTTTAATTTACAGCAAAAAGACATAGAGCCCTGGCAGCTACTTTTTAGGTTGCAGATCAGTCTAAATATATTAAAATATATGGTTTGCCTCAAGAATAACATTATAATTAGACATTTTAAGCATATGTTTTAATATCCAGTGGATTAGGGCCTTAGTTTGTCTGCAAGGGCATCAACTTTGTCAGAGTTCTAGGTAAGCAACTGAATCTTTTTTACATTTTTACTGAATCAATGTCTTTATTTCCATTATCTAATAAGTGATTTTCAACCAGGGTTCCATGGCACCCTGGGATGTCTTAGTATCCTTTCAAGGGTGCTGCAGGGTGCCACAAAATATTAGCACTGTTAGGTGTATACCCATGATTCACAAGATAAACCCAGAGATTTCAAACAGGAATCCATAAAGTTAAAAACAGTCTGACCCATTGTGGGCTTTATGAATTCTTTGCAACAGAAGAATTGCTCTTTTACTTTTCTGTAGACAAAAAAACAAATAAAAATGAAGACCCGGCATTTTCCAAGGGGTGCCCTGAACCTAATGAGGGATGCCTTGAGTCTAAAAAAAATGAGATCTAGTTGTTTCTCTTTCCTTTAGGTTTACTATGATGTAGGCAACATCATGTACTGTGCATTTTGCTTCTGAACCTCTTTCAGATTGAGGTGGAGGACATTGTACACCACCACGCCTTCACTAAAAAAAAATTAAAAAGCTATCTAAGATATTTCTGAGGTGCCTATCACCTTCATTGAACAACTGTCTTAAAAACAGTAAGGAACCAATAATTCTATAGCTATCAAGCATTGTAGATATACCTAGCTGGTTATTACCTAATGGAATAGTCTTCTGTCAGAAAATGCCAGCTCACTGGAAATTCCATTGACATTTTCCATGAAATTTCAATGGAATTGGCAGCCTGATCTGGAACACTGACAGGGAATTGAAAACCTGGAAACCCTAAGGTCTTCAGTAAGCAGGTTTCCAGGCTCCTCAGCAGCATGTCAGGTGGACTGTCCTAGAACTAGGGCTAACAAACTGTCAGCTTCCATGTTTCTTGACCTGCCCTGCTCCCTGTCTGATAGATTGCCAGGGCTCTGGATAGCTAAGGATGTTTCAGAAAAAAATTGAAAGGTCACAACTAATTGCCATTTGAACTTTTGCTAAACTAAATTCTGGAATGCCTATCCACAAGAAATGTCATAATTTGCATTCTGGAACAATTTTTTTGTCCCCTGTTGGAATTTCATTTGGAATAGGAACTGTAGTACCTAGCCAGATTTGGTCTCAGTTGGGATTCAGCTATTACTCATTCACTGTATTAATTTGTAGCATAACTTTATTTACCTGCTTCCTGTTTACAGGAGATTAAGTCAGCTCAGCTCCTTTTGTACAGCTGCTCAGGGAGGTGGACTGGCTAGTTGAAAGACAGAGAAAGGAGAATGACTTTGAGAAAAACAGCCTGGGTTGAACTTAGTTCAATCCTGAGATACTTATTTTTCCTACACATGTTAACTTACTTTGCTTTATCATGAGGAAGTCATCTTTCTGCTAAGCTATTTCATCATCTTGTAATTAAGTATTATGGGTCCTGCACCAAAAGATTATAACAGCAAACCCCCTGCTGTAAGGGTCTACCTTAAAATATCCCCAGTGTTTCCAGTATAATATAGTTGTAGATATTAATCACTCTGAGCTCCAACTCCCACAGCTATCCATGTTGGCTTCAGCTGCAGTAACGTTCTGTTGGTCTTAGCCGCAGTGGGTTTGACATTACTATTTATATAAATCTGTTGGTACACACCATGCTGCAGTTAGCACACCATGCTAAACAAATGATAGGTTCTTGCCCTGCAGAGTTTCTAGGACTAAACTGAGTGCTATTCACAAAAAGCATAGAGAGCAGTCTAGATTTAATCAACTTCAGTAAATCTGGCAAGATAGTCTCAGTTGCAAGTGTTTATATTTTTTTCACTTTACCCATAATAGAGATTGAAAAATAAAAGACTTCAAGGCAGCCGACAAGACCAATGCACCTTTGACTGGTAAGAGAACGTAGAAAAATTCACTTGTTTCTAGCAGTGAACAAAGACATCTTAGAATAAGCTACCAAGTACTCTTCTCTTCCTCTCTCTACTTCATTGTAAAAAATTCTGTATAGCACCTTCCTAAGTCTTCCCGCTCATTGACTTCTGATTACAAAAAAAGAAACTGTATAGACAATGACAACCCCTGTTCCAATTTGGACATCAGGGGCCATAGTCTTTTCCACCTCTTGCAACGTATGGAGACATAGGCAGCTATGTGGGATTTTATTCCACCCTGTTGAAAATCCATTAGTGCAGGGATGTAAAACTCATGTAGCCCCAGGGGTCAGATAAATATCCCAGAACCAGTCCAAGGGCCAGATGAACAGCACAGGGCTGGCCCTGTGGGCTGGACTGGGTTGACAGACCCTCCTCCCACCCCAGGTGGTGAACCCAGTCCCTGACGTACTCTCTCTAGCCAGGCTAGGACAGCACTGCCCATGGTGCCCACTCTGGCTGAATCAGGATACAAGACATATACAGCACCTACTGCAAACAGCCCAGAGCAAATACCATGTGCTGCATGGGTTTGAACTGCAGCAGGCACCATGTCTGGCACAACCCCAGACCAGCCAGAGCAGGCACTGGATCTGGCATGCAAAGGTCCCATGGAGAACCCCACTCTGCATGCCAGATCTAGCACCCACTCTGGCTGGGCTGGGCTGGGCTGGGCTGGGCTGGGCTGGGCTGTGAAGCACACGGCACACACCCCAAAGTGGTCAAAGTGGGTGTCACATGCACTGGATCTGGTATGTGGAGGGCTCCTGGACTCACCCCATGGGGGTAGATAAATGGCTTCATGGGCCGAATCCAGTCTGCAGGCCTTATCTTTGACACCCCTGCACTGGATCCTGCACTGACCCATGCTTCACACATAGGCACAGGTCAGCATCAGTTCTGGCATGGAGACATGAAGTATCAGGAATTCTTTGAGTCCCACATCACCCTGTGCCTCTGTGTGAAGCATGGGTTGGCACAGGACCCAGCACAGCCCCAGCATGGAGGCACAGTGAGCCAGAGATGCCCTGGTCCCATGTTTCTACACTGAGACCCACACAGGCTTTCGCTCACCTACAGAAACATGCCCCTGGAGATCCCAGAGGGGTGTCCACAAGTGGGGAACCCTGAGTTTCCCCCGTTACAGAGAGACCCCCCCAAGATTCCCTGGGGCATGTTTCTAAGTGGGGAAAGTCAAACAGGTGTTCTGGATCTTGAGGGACCCAATCCAGTATGGAAATTCCTGGGATATACAGGACTTGGCCCCTCCAGCCCCCAGAGCACCTGCTCAGGGCAGCTGGAGAGTATGGACTGATCTGGGCTGCCTACACTCTCCCACTACAGGGCAAATAGACATCCATCACAATAAAGCAGCACTATTTAATGCTACTTTTTGTTATGCCACTCGTGGTGCAACAAAGGGTAGGGACATCTATTTGTTCACCATCTGTACTACCATAAAAGTGTCGATGGAAGCACAAATGCCATGCCAGGCAGCTTCTGTTTCTACCTTTACAGGTATTCCCTGAGTTAGTGGATAGTCGGGTTTCACAAAGATTGGTCACAGAGCAGTTCAAGGAACGCTTTATTGTTGACAAAAAAGAAGAAAGTTCCAGGAGAATGGAGTAACGCTGGCTGCATGTGATAAAGTGCTGCACTTACTTTACAATCAAAATTTATCAGTCATGAAGGAATGCAATATAAAACAGCATTATGACACAAATCAGAGTTCTTGCAGTAAGTTCGTTGGTAATGGTCAAAAGCGAAAAATAGAGCCGTTGCAGAAACACCTAAGGGAATAATACCAATTTTTTAAAAGGTCATCTAAGGCAATACAACTTCTGTACTGGCTAGCTATTGGAAGGCACCAGGGGTTTCCCTAATGGTTAGACCGCTGAGGGAAAGCAGGGGCCTGGGCTGGGTCAGAGGACAGGTGCTATATTACCAAAACCAGAGGTAGTCCACAATACAGTCCAAGGTCAGGATCTGGGAATCAGATGGCACGTGCCAATCTGAGGGCAAAGTCCAAGACCAGAGCCAAGCTGGGTTCAGGAACCAAGAAACAAATCCATGGGAAAATCCAAAGCTGAAGTTGACAGAAAACCCAAAACCAGCATCAGGAACCAGGAAAACAAGAGTGCAGAAACCGGGAGGTTTCTTTCCACAGCAGAACTGCTGACTTGTCTGCAAATGCAGGGCCTCAGCTGCTGCTAGAGGGATATGCAGTGTTCAGGATGCTCACTGTTTCTAAACTGGGGCAGAGTTAATTAACTGCAGTTTACAGCTAATTAGTTGCTGAGGTACTTGGCCCAGGCTGGCCTGCCTGATCAGAGTCCCTTACAGCTCTGATGTGTTTCATGAACTAGCAAAGAAAGGCAAACTTTTTACTAGGAGTGAGTTCTTCAAAGATTGCACGTTGAAATTTGTGAATATAGTTTGCCCAGAAAAAGAGACTGTATTCAGTCAGGTCAGCTGGTCTAAAAAGCAGTGTTGTATAAAGTGGAGGACATTGGTGGTGCTCTTAAACTACAGCTTAAGGATATTGCTGATAAACAGAGATCCTGATTTTATCTGATAAAAAAATCCCCAATTTTCAGATTTAAAAAAGTAACCCAAAATTCATATTTTTCCATGATTAAAATGAAATGCCACTAATATCTATCTATCTATCTATATTAGTGATGTTTCATTTTTATCACAAAAAAAATGTGGATTTTGGGTTACTTTTTTAATCTAAAAATTGGGGATTTTTTTTTTAATCACAGAAAACCAGGATCCCTGCTGATAAGCGTGATGTACTCAATCACTTAAGATGAGAGTTCTAATGTCATAAATACACTCAGGTCCTTATTTGCATTAACAGTTTTCCCCAGAAGTATCAGTGGGGAGTAAAGAGGCCAATGAGTGTTGCAAATACAAACTACTGATAGTACATTTCCTTAAGTACTGATAAATTAATTATTTAGGTTTTAAAAATCCTACAAGCTGATGTCATTCTTAAGAAGAGTATTCCTGAGCCATGTTGTAACAGGTATAACATGACTAAATAGTTGCTTTGACTTGAAACAAAATTGTTTGTACAACACAGCTCGTTTAACAAATTTCACTCCTTTTTTGTTCAGCACTTACTGGAATGTGTGATCTCAATCCCATGAATGGAAAGTTCTTCAGAATATGTTTACTTTTTGAAAGGTTAGAATACCGTTGCAAAGGGCAGGGATTAATGAGGACAGATGCAAGTGGTTACAAAAAATGGCCAAGACCAGCGACTTGATTAAAGTGTTAACACTTCATACAGGTCCTACCAGTCATTGAAAGTGCAAGAAACTGTAGGCCTGTTCCATTAGAAGCTTCTGTTTAAGAGTTCTTGCAGGATAATATTGAAGGCCTAACAAGATCCTCCATCTATTACTCCAGTCTTCCAGGAAGTGCTAACATCTTGCTCCCATCATCACAGAAAGGTGTTCTTCTGCTTAAAAAAGAAAAGGGATCTTTTCCATTTCCCAAACCACTGTGGAGTCATGAGAACACATTGCCACTAGCCCAATCCAAGAAATGAAGCTAAACACAAAACTAGACTGCAGGTAGGTTCTTAATATTCATACTCGTTCAAAGTAACCCATGCTGTTGCTCCAAAGGAAATACCTGTGAATGTAACCATAACCATGGAACCATATAAACACAAAGGAAAAATACATGGTTGCATTATATTGCCGTTTAATTTCAGGGTAACTTCATTAATATCTCTTATAATAGCTCTTACACTTGGTAGGGAACCTGAGTACCACATAAGTTGCTTCTGTTTGCCTTTTATAAGTGCTATCACCTGGCAGGACAGTACATCTCTAACCCTGAGAAACAACTGAGGATTATTTAATTGCAGCCTATCCAACCTAAGGACTGTTCAGCAGGTTAGCAACTTCTAAGAGACTGCAGAGCAAGGGGCCAGTCCTCAACACCCATCCCAATAATTGTGATGCTAGCTGTGAAGAGAGTTGCTCCCTTTTTTGTGGAGCTTGTACAATAGAGTTGCTGAGCTTGCCAAAGTCATATCTATTAAAGCAGCATCAGATGCATACATCTAAACAGTACTTAGCACCTAACCTTAATCAAGCACTGTATAAATACCAATTAAACCTCTCAACATGAGAAATCAGTGATTTGTAGAAGGCCACTCATTAGCAGGTCATGGTCAGAACAGGAATTCTTGATTTGTATTCCCATGCATCACACTCCCTCTGTATCTTAAAACACAAGTCCTTCTCCCATACAGTCAAGAGCAGAACTTGTATTAACTTTAATAGATACAAGATGGAAATATGTCTTCAATCCAAGACTATCTCAAGACACAACATTTAAGGATTATCCTAGTCCATCAACAAAGGCATATTGTTTACTGAAATTACAAATAGGCTTTCTACTAAAAATCATAAAACTGAAATCCAGCTGTCAGATACTGTCTTAAAACAGTTGTATTTATGTGAGTTTGGAAGCTATGAAATGCCAGTCTTATAAATCAGAAACGCTGTTGGTTTGCTGTCTTTAAGAAACATAGAAAAGGGAGTCAACTGGCAGTGCAACAGTAACATACAATAAATACACATGTGTGTGACCAACCTCAACTAGCCAAGGCTATTTTAAAAATATATTTGCTATTTATTTTATGATTGAACACAGAGGTGGTATGCTAAGCACAGCATAAAAATAGAAATAAATATTTTTCATGTCCTTGGGAGAGTGGAATATAAGAAAAAAAGCAATGTGTGGAAGGAGACAATAAAATATTATAGAGTGACACTACACTACAATAACATACCTAGAAGTATTATAATCAGCTCTACGCATATATACGTGTGCTGTTTTATTTTGAGAAGCACTGACTTTCTCTACTGCAGGGGTGGGCAAAATGCAGCCCACAGGCCAGATGCGGCCCGTCAGGCCATTCTATTCGGCCCGTGGGGCCCCTAAAAAATTCAGAAAAATAATATTTAATTGCCCCTGGCTGCCTGTCATGCGGCCCTCGATGGCTTGCCAAAACTCAGTAAACAGCCCTCTGCCCATAATAATTGCTCACCTGTACTCTACTGGCTCTCCATCTAGCCATTAAGTGTCATCGGATTTTTTTTAAAAACATCACAAGAAAAATGTGTCTTAAGAAGGGGCTGACAAAAGATTGGTTAAAGAAGGGAACTGCATGGAAGAAAAAAGATATGGGGAGAAAAGGGAAGAGAGTGGGGAGTATGTGATAGTATCATGTAGTGCAGGGGCATAAAAGTCATCTGGCCCTGCAGGCCAAATGAGGGGCACGAGGCCAGTCCATGGGTTGGATCAGACCCACAGATCAGGTCCATGGACCCCCCCTTTCCATCCATGCTGTATCCAGTGCATGTGGCGCCTGCTCTAGGATCCACGCTACACATGGCACCTGCTCCACACATGATGCCCTACCTCCCCTGCTGGCTAGGGACTAAACTACATACAACACCAATTTCAGCTAGTCAAGGACCCATATTGCATGCAGTGGGTGCCAAATGCAGTGTGGATGACAGACTGACTGCAGTGGGTGCTACGTGTGGCACGCATCTTGGACTGGTTGGGGGTTGCTGGTGCAGCATGAATCCCAGACCTGTCAGAACAGGTGCCCCATAAAGTTCAGTCCGGGCACTACATCTAGGGCAGATCATGGAGCCAGCACCATGTGCAGCCCAGGTTCTAGGTTCTGCACACACCACGTGGGTCAATTCAGACCCAGGGGCAACACTAGGGGAATGGGGGCTGAAGGGGAGGTAACAGGGCTCTGCAGGCCATATCTGGCCCACAGGCCATATTTTTACAACCTTTGAAATACAAAAAGTAATAGATTCTTTTACAGTCAGAAGGAGTCATGAGATCATCTAATCTGACTTCATCCTACAAATCATAGGACAACCCTGAATAGATTTCCCCTTCAGCTCCAGTAGCTAGCTATGGTTGAACTATAGCACATCTTTTAGAGAAAATATAATATTTAAGCTTGATTTTAAACTGTCTAGTGATAGAGAACGGAACGCAAGCCTTCTTCCAAATGGCTGAGTGATTACCCTTTATTGTCAAAGCAGATCAAAAGCATTGATGGCATGTGTCTTGGATGGCTACACTGCTGACAGGTTTGTGTTTCATATTAGGGTCTTCTTTTTGTTTACTACTCTCATCAGAAATAGATAGTGCTTGATAATATTTTTTTCTTAAGGGTCCTTTCATTTCCTATTGACCCTATACTTAGCCTGTGAAGACCAGTATAACAAAGCAGCTGTCAGAAGTAACAAAACTGCAGCACACAAAGACAAGAGTGATAGCATCAGGCTTTGAGTACTGACTTGTTTGTAGCTTGCTAGTTTGCTTTTTTCTGCAGATATAATTAAATGGCAGCTGACAGTGTGCAGCAAAAAAATTCCCATGCAAATTCTACATAGAATGATACTTAGGGTCCTCTTATAGTTATGAAGGTGGAAATACAGCCTTCTCTGCAAGGGACTGAGTTCCTTAAAGAAAGCAGGATGTATGTGACTGGAAATCTCCATGACACAAGGGCTAAAAGAACTTTCCTTACACATATATGGGGTCAGGGACTGTAATTTATGCAGCATGGGATTATTCCCAAAGGAGTACTTCTGGGGCAACAGCAAGGACTTCCAGTGGCAAAGGTTAGGGGTTGGGGCGGGAATTCCAGTCCCATGATGGTGACCAGGGGGAGGGGGACCTGCCAAGGGGCAGGGCTACTCTTGAGGCCCTTGACAGCTCACCAAAACTCATTAATTTGCCCTCCAGTCAAAATAATTGCCCACCCCTACTTTAAAGTCATACAACAGGCTTCCCAGGTCCTCATTATCTGCCACAAGAAATATAAAACAAAATACTTTATGAAAATGTCCAATACCAAATCAAAGAACATTTCTGAGTATGCCATCATTCCTCATTTACTTCGAAGGTGGATAAAAATGTGTCCATCCTTTTAAATATACATCCCTTCTAAACTAACCTAGTAATACAAGAGTTTCCTCTTCTACTGTATTTAGCTCCAAAAATGTACTTGAGTATAAAGACTTATGTATATTAACTCTTTTTGAAAAAAAGATGTTGCTACAAAAAGTAATTAGCTCAGTATAGGTAAGAAATGTGCCTTGCAAATTCTGTAGAATAATATTTTTGTTATAAGTGAAAGTAAATGAAATTAACTAACAGCTTTAAAATGTTAATATTTAAAATGTATTTCTGAGTCTTAGGGGATTTGAGATATATGGTATACATTTAATAAATAATCAGAAAGTGCTTAGTTAAAACGAGGATGTTAATTGAATATATCTGAACATACTAGATCCTAAAAAATACTAATCTGCCTTTATATGTTTGATTTTCCTTTAATAATTTATTCTTAATGTTCAAGACATTTCAGCAAATTGGTAGAATAAATAGGTATATAAACTTGGTGATAATTTAGACATGATTGTATATTTAATATTTACTAGCTATGACCCTACAGTCCTTGCAGCCATTAAACTTCCTTAGGAAACAATTATGCAATGTATACGTCTCAAAAACCAAGCCACATTTTTCAAACATCACTCTTTTCATGTATGTGAAAAACATACAAGTTACTCATTGATATACATTATCTTTGCCTGATCAGGCCTTAGAATATTTTATTCTAAAGGAATAATCTCACCTTTCATTCCCACTGATGCTACTACAAAGTAGACTGTAGCCTATGAAAGCTTATGCTTCTCTGAATAAATTAGTCTATAATGACATTTTTACATATGCTCCAGGGCTGGAGGGGGAGGCACTTTTATTAAAGCCACTCCAAGAGCAGCTCTAATTAAAGTGCCCACAGTGTCTCATGTGTTTTGCATCCCATGCTTCAAAATGGTAGTGGGGATGCTTTAACTAAAGCTAATTTGACAAGCTTTATTTAAAGTACCCCTGCCACCATTTTGAAGCATGGGACGCTGATACATGAGGTGTGGAGGCTGCTGGAGCATGCTAATTAGCAGACCCCAGCAGAATGAATTAATCAGTCTGCTCTGATGCACTGTAATTACAGCGGGTCAGAGCAGCCTCCTCACACATCTACAGGCACACTAAAGTGCCACCCTGCTCTGGCTTCTTCTGAACTTCAGACCAACACCACTACCTCTCCCTATCTGTTATATATCTATATGTGTTTAGGTGTTTCATTTGCTGTCTGGGTAGCGAATCTTACAGAATCTCAAGCAGTTGCAACAACCATCACAACCATGATGGTTAATGGTTAATAATAAAACTCTTAAAAAATAAAGCTGAGATTCATAATCACATGATTTTAGAAGGTAAGACTTTAAGGAAGAAAACACCAGCTATCATAAGACTTGCAATAAAATCATGAGAGTTTTCAACAGCAGGCCCTGAGGCTAACAAACAAATTAACGTTCAACCCATTTATCATTTTGATAATGATCATTTTGAATGTTTATAGTTTTATTTTCTTCTTTACTCATATAAGACTAACTTCTAAAAAAGATTTGTAAGTTCTGAGGTTAAGACACTGTTCTAAACTAAGAATTATTGATCATCCACAAAATAACACTACAAATCAAACATTTTTGTTAGTTCTTAAAAAATGCATTAGGGGAAGTCCAAAATAAGGGCTTGATCCTGCAAACATTTCCTGCCCTGTCAGTCTCTTTAGAGACTTTGAGCACAATCCTGTTCCCAGATTTACTTCTCCTTTTTATCCTGCAACTAATGTAAAACATATACACTGTTCAGTAACTATAACTCATGTGTGCCCTTTCTTAGCTTGTGCTATAACTATTAGACTGTAGAGTTAAGCTTCCTGCTGCTTGCTTTCCTCTTGATATTGTGTATCTTGCATTCCTTTCTGCATAGTGGTCCCCTCTCTTTCTGGCTGGGGAAAGGCATTACACATAAAGTGGTTTAAGTGATCAGAAACTGGTTTAAACCTGTAACAGAACAGACATTCAGTGTACATAAACCAGTTCAAAATGCCCAAAGCCGGTTTGAGATAAATCTGGTTGAATGTAGTAGGCTTAACTGATTTGGGTCAAACTGTTTTATGCAATGTCTGTCCTAGACCCCTTCCTTGTTTAAGATAAACCAGAGTCCTCCAACATCCCAGCATGCTCTTTGAGCTGAGCTGGGCTCTCTGCTTCACAGCAGGGCTGGCCCCACCTCTCTGCTCTCTAGCCCAAGCAGGGATGGGCTGTGGTGAGACACTGGCCAGCATGGACCTGGGCAGGAAGGGGGTTAATTCTTCCCTCCTCCCCTTCCTCCCCCACCACAGCCAGGGTCTGCCTGTTGTGCCAGGGAGCAGAGGGGAGGGGCTTGCAGCAGTGGCCCCTGGGGCAGGCAGACCCCAGCTGCAGTGCAAAAGGGACAGAGGGAGAAATTAACACTTCTCCCTGCTGCCTTCAACTTAATGGGTCCATGCAGGGCTTTGTTCCATGCTAGGAGGGACTCTTCCCCTTCCTCCTCCCTCTGGAGGGGGTGTTGGAGAAGGACTCCTCATCTGCCCCCTCCAACCCACCGCTGTGGGTTAGGGAGGGAGGCTCTGCAAAACTGCCCAGCCCCAGAGGGGGACTTTTCCCCCTGCTCCTCCCCTACCACCATGGGGTGGGTAGGAGGGCTCTGTGTGAGGCTGCCCAGCCCCAAAGGGGGCTCTTCTCCCTGCTCTTACCCCCAACCAGCAGGGTGGGGAGGGGGGCTCTGTTCAGTGCTGGGGGGACCTCTTCCCCCTCCTCCTCCCCTTGCCCCTGCCCGTAGGGGAGGGGGTGCTCTGTGTGGTACTGCCTGGCCCAGCCTGGGGCATGGGGAGTAGCTGTAACTGAGCCACAGCCACAGGGGGTGGCCCTGCCCCTGCAGCCTGGGCCGGCCTCGCTCAGCCCTGGACTCATATCATTTTGCTTTATATTCAACCAGATGGATTGTTTGTGCAGCAGCACTGGCCTCAGTTTCTGAGTACTGTGTCACCCAATGTGAAACTGTGAATGCAACAAAAGATCCTGAAAAGAGTGTTCAAACTGGCTTAGATGTAAAAAGTTTTTAACATTCTCCTTAGTATCAGATTAGATCAAAAAGACCTAAATATGGAAGCCAGAAGTTAAAAAATTTTCAACTGTCCCACATATCAGCAACAAAAGTAAGTGACATGAAAACAGCAGTCAATTTACTTGAGTCCATCTGATTAGGTAAAAGCTACAAGTTACTCTGGGATCTGTTCTGTTCACAGATGTAGATAGTTTGGGTGCTTGAATTTCTAAGGAAAAGTTCCCAGACAAATGTAAATAAGGTCAGGGGAACCCAGCAACCCCAATTAACAAAAAAATGTTATAACCAGCTCAGCATAGTTATAAAAGTAATTTTACAGAATTCAAATTAAATCAAGACCTGAACAGAAAGTCTACAAAATTATTTAACATCTTGATGCTCTCATAGCAACTCCTAACAAAACAGAAATACATCTTAAGTCATGCTTCAGATTTCATCCATGATCAACTGATTACTCAGCTTCATCTGTTCTAAGCCAGCTTTCAGCTTCTAGAAGCAGTCTTGAAGTCATGTCAGAAATATCTCAATGCAGTCTAGCCAAACTGAATATCAGCTGTTTTCTGAATCGTTCCAATAAAAATAATTTTGGTGGAACTGGAAACCAATGTTGTAATTGTGTATAGTTTCAGTGTTCTGAGTCATCTGAGAAGATGGCTTTGATCCACAATAGGAGGATCATAACCCAGTTAATGTATGATTTTACATGTTGGCAAGGATTAAGACGATGACCTGCAGATTACAGATGTTGCAGAAGAATTAATTGTAAGAGACTTAGGGCATAGCATAGATCATTGTTTGGAACTGTTTTAGATTTCTGAATTATTCTTTTTACTCATATTCTAAGAAGGAAGGCTTTATTAAGAAGCTTTATACTGTGTCTAAATTTATCCATTTTTAATTAAGTTAAATAGATGAGTCCTCTGTCCTAAATCTAGTATTAATTGATTAATACAACCCCTACATTTTGAAAAGGATGGAAAATCTCTCTTGAACCCACAGTTATGTATGACTTTGCAATAGAACTACATGCAGTACTAAGTGCTTGCAGCAATATTTCTAAACTTTAAAAGATTTTGATGAATTTCCTTAGAGCTCCATCATAAATTACATTATTTACCTACCAACCTATCAAACCTTAGGGCCTCACCCTGTTTTCAGATTGCTTTCAGTGTGGCGGTTACTTTCTGCATGGATCTTTGATGTCCTGTGATTATATGAGCAGATGCAGGACAAGTCAGTAACCTGCACAGATGATGCAGAGAGCCCTCCATATGGTCACATGAAAAGGGGTGAAATGAAATTGGATGCCATTGTTCACTAAAAGAAAAACTATATAATTAATGCAACCTATGGTTTCCTTAAAGGGTTATGTCCCAGAAGCAAGAGCTACAAGAAAAAGTTATAGTGTCAAAGGGGCCTGGCATAGATGCAGTACAATTCACATAAAATGTGCTTTCTGCTCTATTAGTTTAAGGTGAAAATATATATTGGTAAGGAATGTGCTGAAATGGTCCTTTGGTAAGATTTAGGTACCTAAAGGTATAAAGAGATGTCATCCATGGAACAGGACCAGCTGTTCAAATGTCACCCATTGCCCTGCAGGATTGGGCCCAATCCTACGGGGCAACTACAAATGGAGGGACAGATTCAGAGCACACCTTTGTAAATGGGGGAATCCTGGGGATCTGCTTATAGATGTAGATAGTTTGGATGTTTGAATTTCTAAGCTTCCCTGGGTTCCCACATTTGCAGAGCTACACCCCAAGTCAGGGCATGGCAACAGTGGATCCGGCAAACTACAGGCCCATCAGCCTGACCTCTATCCCAGGAAAGGTCTTAGAAAAGTTTATTAAAGAGGCCATCCTTAATGGACTGGCCAACACCAACATCCTGAGGGATAGCCAGCACGGGTTTGTTGTGGGTAGGTCTTGCTTGACCAATCTCATTTCCTTCTACGACCAGGTGACCTTTCACCTGGACAAGGGAGAAGAGATTGATGTCATATACCTTGACTTCAAAAAAACCTTCGATCTGG
>NW_017729032.1:153617633-153639627 GCF_001723915.1 Gavialis gangeticus | reverse complement strand
CAAATCCCAGGATGTCCTCCTCCCCCTGTACTTGGCCTTGGTGAGACCGCAGCTGGAGTACTGCATCCAGTTTTGGGCTCCACAATTCAAACAGGATGTGGAGAAGCTTGAGAGAGTCCAGAGAAGTGCCACATGCATGATCAGAGGTCAGGAAAGCAGACCTTACGACGACAGGCTGAGAGCTATGGGGCTCTTTAGCCTGGAAAAGCGCAGGCTCAGGGGTGATCTGATGGCCACCTATAAGTTTATCGGGGTGACCACCAGTATCTGGGGGAACATTTGTTCACCAGAGTGCCGCAAGGTATGACGAGGTCAAATGGTTATAAACTACTGCAAGACCGTTTCAGGCTGGACATAAGGAAGAATTTCTTTACTGTCCAAGCCCCCAAGGTCTGGAATAGCCTGCCATCGGAGGTGGTTCAAGCACCTACATTGAACACCTTCAAGAGAAATTTGGATGCTTACCTTGCTGGAATCCTATGACCCCAGCTGACTTCCTGCCCTTCGGGCAGGGAGCTGGACTTGATGATCTTTCGAGGTCCCTTCCAGTCCTAAGGTCTATGAAATCTATGAAACATGTTATGTGTGCCCAGGAAATCCCCTGCTGGGGGTTCTCTGGGCACACCTCTTCAAGCAGGGAGACTAGGTAGGCACTCCTGGGCTTTGGTGTCCTGATCCTCTGTGTAAACAGGTTTCCAATACCTCTTTTGGGGAATTCCTGGGGCACACATGATTGGGTCCCTGAAGCCCCAGGAGTGCCTGCCCAGGGCAGCTGGAGAGCATGGCAGCTCCAAGCTAACCACACTCTCTTGCCATAAAGCAAACAGATGCAGACTGTAAAAAAAAGGGACAAATTTATACTTCCTATTGTGGCAGCCACAATTGTGGGCATCACGTGAAAATGCCCAATCGTGTGAAAGTTTAACCCTCATCTGATGTAGTATCAGACAGGGGCACTCTAGGCCACAGCACCCTAAGGAACCTGTGTACAGGTTCCCTACGAGGCTTAATTTTAGGTGATTCTGCCTGTATCCCATGCAGCTTTGCAGGGCTAGGCTGGTGCTTGTGCAGGCAAGTATTGTCCCAGCCCCACCTCTGGGCTGTCACATAGAGAAAACAGAAAACCTCTGTCTCCTCCCTGCACAGCCAGGCAAGGGTGGTGGGGAGGGAACCCCCTCCCATGTGTGCCCCCCAGCTACCCCTGCTGTGGTGGAAAACCAGGCTGGGGCCATGCTGCAGAGGGGCTCCCTTCCTCCCTGTGCCCCCATGTGCATCTTGACAGCAGCAGCCACAGCTGCCATGCCGAGATCTGAAGCGGGGGGGGGAAATGGAATCCCCCCCAACCTTGCAGGCCCTTCCTGGCTACCCCTGCTGGGGTCTTAAGGGGAGCCAGGCCAGGCCTGTGAGGTGTGGGTGGCTCCATTTCTCCCCCATAGCCCAGATTTGGGCACAGCAGCCACAGTTCCCTAACTGTCAAGATGCTCAAGCAGAGAGTATAGAGAAGGGAGCCCCCACATTGCCTGGGCCAGGCCCACCTCCTCCCAAGACCCCAGCAGGGGCAGCTGGGGGAGCCACGCCAAGGAGGGGCTCTATCCACACCTCCCCCCAGCCATTGCTGACAGTTGCCAGCTGGTGGGGGGAGCAGGGCTGAGGAGTGGGGTGCTCGTGGGAGGCTGCTGGAGAACCCCGCTTGCTGACCTGGGCCAATATAGACAGGCTCCAAGCCACCCACCAGGTACCTAATACTCATATACTGCATACAGAAGTTTAGGCAGCCCGTTAGTTCAATGGTGCTCTAACTCATGTTGCTTTGTGTAAAGCACCATACAGCACCGCCACGACAGGCTGCCTAAACGGCTGTACACAGCCTCTGAGTATTAGGTTCCTGCAGTCTTAAGTGATATTATTTTAGAATCTTGAAAACACACACTTTGAAGGTAATTTTCCAGAGTTCAGCAAATGTAATATTTTGGCAAACTGAAACAGTTAGCTATTTGTTGGTCTCAAGTGCTCACTGCTTTATTTGCAGAACAGACTACAATGTGGCAGAATGAGAACAGCCTACCTTTAACTGAATTATTTTGTTTGAAAACAGCTGCTTTATGTTTTACTTATGAGATACCCTGGTTTCCTCTTTCACACAAAGCCTTTGACAAGGAGAATATTATGAATAGGATGGCAGAAAGTAACCATGAGGACTTGGGGAGACCGGGGTCAAGGGCTGCAACAGAGCAGCGAAAGAGTCATGGACTCTATTATGTTTGGTCCTGAGATGTAGCATAAAAAATGCACCCAAAGCAGTACTCTCACCTTTTTTCCTCCACTCCCCCCTTGTACCTCCTGGTTTACAAGTGCAGAAACAGCAGCAAACACAGACAAACAGTGCCACAGAGTGCAAGCTATTCTGGGAATTATAGTTCGCTAGAGCAGCTGTAGAGTGCGCTACTTCTAGGAGTAATCTTTCACCCCATTTTTTTGCCACGGAAGCCCATGCCCAGAAGGCAAAAAAAAGCCGATTTCAGTAGCAAAAAATGGGGTCAATTCTTCCTACAGCGGCAGTGAAGTCTACTCCAATGCTACAAAACTACAAGTCCCAGAATGCCTTGCACACTGACACGCACATCGCCTGCGCTGGCTGCTTTCTGCAGCTGGAATGTGCAGACAGAACAAAGCAGGCAGGGGGAGACACCCCTTCCGTGTCCTCTGGCACCTTTCCCCTTACCCAGCACTTTCCCACTCCATGTTACACTACTGATCTGGCTTCACCTTCTCATACTGAAACAGAACATGGAACTCATTCAGAGAAAAGAGGGAAAAGGAATCAACTGGGAGTCAATCCCCAGAGGAATGGCTGGATTTCATAGATTCCCTAAAGACAATCAAAAGTGCACAAAAAGAGGGAAAGTCTTCATGAAAGGAGGACGAGGACAATCAACTTGGCTTCAGAAAGAAGGGGAGAAGCACAGACAAACCACAAAGAAGCCTCACTGATACACACAAAATTCCCTTTCACAGGAAAAAAAAGCCTTTACTTGTTGAGTTTTTGCTTGATCAGGAGAAAAATGGGCTAGAACCTGCTACAGGAGAGAACTTGAGCCCAATCCTGGATACCAACAGCCAGATAATATTTAGGAGAAAGAAGTAGGAAGATCATCAGAGGAGTGTACCCTTCCAGAGCTGAAAACAACAAATTAAATTATCAGTGGAGTTTCTGAAAGTATAAAACCAATATTCATCCTTTACCACTTGATATTAACTCTAGGTCTCCCCTCCCCCCAAGATAATATCCCATTGATGTGTGTATTGAAGTCAGTGGGTAATACACTTTCTTTTTTACCACTGGGGTCAGCTTGATTCATTGTTCTGAATGAAAGCTGTAAATTTAAATTGCCTGGTTTGCTTAGTTATGTATCATATAATGCACAGGTAGAGAAGGAAAATGGAATGAAAGTCTCCTAAATCACTTCTGGCTCCCCACACACACGGGGTGACCATTCCTGAGAGAGAAGGACCTAAGGGTTGTGGATGTAGTTCTCAATCTGTTCATTACAATTCCTGACCTGGCAAATGTCTACATGCACACACATAGATTATTACTACTCCTACCATGAATAGTTTGATGAGGGGGAAATAAATCTGTGCCAGCAATAATGAGATATTAGTAATGTATATGCTATTCAGTTTGGTGATATTAAAAAAAAAGAGAAATTTGCCCCCAAACAATTCCCTTTCTCTTTTTACTTAAATTATATTTGTGTTTTTTATAAAGGTATTAAGACAAAAGATGAGGCATTGAAACATAAAACACAATTATTTTTTGCTGCCCACAAATCAGATATTCAAGCGACAGAGTAGAGGAGAGAATTTTGCCCAAACATCTACATTTAATTATAACTTTAAACATGCACATCAGGTAATAGAAGGGAAATATTAATCTGTTTGGTAACTAAAACAAATTTCCTACCATCTATATACTCTGCAAAATATGACTAAACATGTCTAAACAAATAGATGTCAAGTGAGTCATGGCAATAATAAAATAATCTTGTTTATCTTTAAATGTCAGTTATTAGGCTATGCTAAAGTCTACTGATACTATAATCCTTAGCATTCAAATGGGAGAGTTCCTTTTAACTAGCAAATATAATAATAAAAATAACAGTAATAAAAATGAATGAACTCCAAAGAAAATACTTTGGGCTTTCTTTTTCATTTAGATATTATTAAAGAGAAAAACCAAATACTATTACTATGTGCAATTGCAGAGTTAACCTACTGAATCATTTCTATTCTCCTTAAGAAAAAGTATAAGAAAGCTTTTTGTTGCATGAGGATCAAGTGTCAAATCCACTTCATCTAGAGCTCTCCTGATCTTTGACAACACAGCAACAACAAAGCAAACTAGCAGAGGCATGAGTCAGTATTCTTTCACTTTGACAATAAGGACAAGATGGATTGGCAAACTGCTCCCTATCTCTGTTGCTATAGGAAAACTTTTTAAACAGACAACCTAGTTATTTAGGGTTTTGTAGGAATCATAGGCTCAAAGTTTAGTCTTTGGGCCAGATTCCAACTCAAGTAAACCCTGTAAATCTGGTGTTATTCCCATGGTTCTGCATACTGTATATGAAAACTTGAATAAGAAAATTTGGGAATGCAGTCTCCAGCACAATTTTAAAATCCTCTCTGAAAATCTGAGACTTTGAAAAAAAATGGAAGAAACTGCTGCACCTTCTTGAGGTGTTTTAGGATGGAAAATGACTGGGTAGTAGAGAAAGCTATAAATAATGTAATTTTTATTGCAACTTCAAAGACTTGTACAGCTTTGCATATAACTACCTTTTAGGATCACAAGAGAACTATCATAGGACAGTCAAATCTACTAACAAATTAAATTATTTTATAAGACAGAAAATACCTTTCTGACATGACATTTTCCTTAGTGGACAGAAGTATTTCTCAAAAGCAGTTTATCTTTGTCTGTTTTCATAAATATATGTTAAAATTTTGGGCAATGGGCTTACGCTGTTCTGGTGCAAGACATGTTAATACTGATATAGCTGGGTCCACACTGAGGTATTCAGTGGTCACTTAGTACTTAAGATATTTGAAAGGGATTTCTTTAATTCTGTGTCCAGTTACAATTGGCTGTGCATAACAAGTATAGCTTCACACTGTGAAGTTCACAGTCTACCAACCCAGACTCTTCTGTCCAAGAAGATCAGTGGTTAAAGGAACAGTCCCTAGTGCCACATACCCTAAGGCAGTGCTTCTCAAAGAATGGGACATGACCCTCATTAGGGAAGCACTAAAGGTTTTGGGAAGGCGGAGGTTGCAAATCACGACTGTTGATTACAGCTAGGGAATCGTCAGCAAATCAGTAGCATTTGGCAACAGGGGGAAATGCTGCCCTAAGGCTTGTACTAATCTAGCTGTATTGGTAAAAGAAAATGCCACTAACAGAGTTATGTCAGTAAAAAACTGTGGGCCAAGCTATTCTTATTTACCAGATGTTCATATGGATAAAGGCAGAATCTGGCCTCCAGTCTCTAGCACCTAGACTCAACAAGAGCATTGTGTACCTGTTACTCCCTAGGAAAGGGAGTGCCTTGCATTACTCACTAGCAAGTAGGTCTGACTCAGTTCATCTGAGTGCTGATTGGGCCAATTACCAATCTGAGAGATCTGTGGATATCCTCAGAACTCCACCTAAACATCCAAGAAAACCTACGGTGTTGGAGACAGTCACAGAGAGGGAGCTTCATAAGCCCCTCTGGCAGAAGCCCCAAAAAGGGATCCTCCATGGTGTGGCCTCTTGATCAGAGCATGGTTATAAATACTGAACGACAAAGTTGTCATTTGGGGGTGGATTCAGATCTCAGGAGACAGCAGTAGAGTAGAGTGATAGAAAGATGTGACATAGGGTGGTGAGTGCATGACCAAGTGCCACACTTGTTTTTCATGCCTGTTTGTAGATAATACAAGAGCCAAGACACATGCTTACGGTGGCTCAGAACTGCTGCTTACAGTGATGCAGAGCAAGCTGGTGCACTCAGGGAATGCCACATCAGCAGTCTTCTTAGCCTGCTCAAAGAGCCAGTACCAGTTTGTAAAATAATTACATCAGAGGCCTGTCTTTGTGCCTCCTAGTGTGATTCATAGGACTCTCCCCTGCCAGAAGACCTAGATCTGATTCTTGTGCTTGATTTTATATCTGGTTTGATATTTTTCCCTTTATAGCAAGAACAGTCAGCAACAGTAACATTACAGTAGCATTATGTCTTGAGGTTTCCAAAATCATCTCTAAAATTGTGTCTGCCATTAAAAGAAAAAATCTACATTACTTTTGTGTGTTTTCAAATACAGCTTTTCTAATGCAAATTCTAGTTTATGCATATATGAGAACTTGAACAAAAAAAAATTGGGAATGCAGTCTCCACCAGTTATAAAATCCTCTCTGAAAATCTGAGATTTAAAAAAAAATGGAAGAAACTGCTGCATATTATGTATTTTTTAGGTGTTTTCACATGGAAAATGACCATGTTTTATAGAAAACTGTAAACTATAAATAATTTAATTTTTACTGCAACTTCAAAAACTTGTACAGCCTTGCATATAGCTACCTTTTAGGATCACAGGAGAACTATCAGAGGACAGTCAAATCTACTAACAAATTAGATTATTTTACGAGATAGAGAATGCCAATCTGACATGACATTTTCCTTAGTGGACAGAAGTATTCCTCAAAAGCAATGTCTCCTTGTCTGTTTTCATAAATATATGTTAAAATTTTGGGCAACAGGTTTAATTAGCGAGGTAGCAGGAGTCATTCTAAGAGGCTGTTAGAATTTCTGCTCTGTAGAATTTCTTGCTGTGGACCTGACCTTTTTGTAACTCAATTTCTTGTTTGTAAAGTGGTTACAATATATACTGAATGCATAGGAGACTTGTAAAGTTAATTACTTAATATTTTCAAAGTCTTTTGAGATCCTGACATTGCAGGAGGTATTTGCAGGAAAATGGGAAGCATAAATAATTCAACATTGGAGTTTTGGAGTATTTGGCTGGTTGAATCTGGATCCAGGTGAAATCCTTGCATTTTGGATCTTAGCCAAGCTATAGCTGTCTGGGCAAGTTCAGATACCTGCATTCTGAGTCTCATCCTCCTGTTGAATTTCCAAAGGTCTCAAATTCTACTTTCTGATTCTGGCTGTTCTCTATTATAAATCTCTTTTATCTGATGCTATGGATAATGGAACTTTCTAGCTTTCTTTGCTTTGTTATTATAATGTAGCCTGCCATGGTAGGTATATAATTCACCGGTTAATATTTCTTTTTAAATTGTTCTTTCCCAGGCCATCAGATTTTACACAAGATAGGAGGAACAAGGCTCCCCAGTTCTTTCTATCATGCAGCATATTGGAATAGCTCTCTTACTGTGTTTTTTCCAAAATGTAACATTTTTATGCAGATTAGCTGATGACCTAGAGTTCAGACGCCAATCAAGAAGACCAATTGTTTTTGGTGTGGACCCTACTTTGCAATCTATTCAGCTTGGATGAACCTATCAGAGTTAAAACTTCCACTGGTATGGGTAGTAGAGCCTTTCTACTGACTCCAGGTGGTGTCCCCCAGGAAGAAAACATTAATATAGAAAGTCCATTTTAATATAGGATCAAGGCATGTACAGGATTATCTGTTACCCTACTTCCTGCCCAAGCAATTGAGATCAGACGTATTCTTTTATTCTCCCTCCCAAAATTTAATCTGATCACACTGGGTGCATCTACATGAGATGTTTATTGAAGAGCTGCCTAATTAGCACCGCAGTAAACATCTCAACATCTACACATGCAGGATTGTTAGGCTGGAGTAAACTAATAAACTCTGCAGCAGGGCCGTACTTGTAAATACAAGTGCTGTCCTGCTGCAGAGTTTTATACTCTGAAGTAACACACATGTAGACACTGATCCAGCTAGTAGGAACACGAGGGCATGGGTGACTGGTACCTCCCGAATCCGGGGGGGACACCAGATCGCTGATGGAGGTGGTCCCTCAGTCGTCAATCGCTGATGCAGAGGGGGGGTGTTCCCCAGCAGCCCATCACCAAGCCTGGAACCACCAGCAGTGAACCAGAAGTACATTTCCACTGGTGCTTCCAGGGGATGCATGGCAAATCTCAGGAGGTGCACATGCACCCATTGTGATGGCCAGAAGAAGAGGGATTAATAAGCAATAAATATATGCTTCTTGGAGGCATTTGGTATTTTGCCTAAACAGGTAATATTAGTTAATATAAAGCTTGTAAGTTTGTAAACTGCAAATGTAACTTGTCTGTCATAAGTTTAACCAAAATGATAAATTAACTGTTCATGAAATTGACTGGACCCCATAGGCAAAGCTGTAGCTGCGAGATTAGGTGACCTAACTGCTTTTTGCTCAGGGTTCAGCCTTGATGATAAAACTGGATCCAACTGCCTGGCACACCCAATACATTCCAGAAAAACACATCCCAAGAAAGCATATTCAAATGAAACCTAAAAGGGGTTGGGGCTTAGGCGGAGCAATGTCCCCCTCTACGCGACGCTGGTCAGGCCACAGCTGGAGTATTGTGTCCAGTTCTGTGCGCCCCATTTCAAGAGGGATGTGGACAATATGGAGAGGGTCCAGAGGAGGGCCACCCGCATGATCCGGGGACAACAGGGCAGACCCTACAGTGAGAGACTGCGGGACCTGAACCTATTCAGCCTCCACAAGAGAAGGCTGAGGGGGGACCTGGTGACTGTCTATAGACTCACTAGGGGGGACCAGAAGGGTTTGGGGGAGACGCTGTTTCCCCTAGCGCCCGCTGGCATAACAAGGAGTAATGGGCACAAGTTGATGGAGAGGAGGTATAGATTGGACATCCGCAAAAACTACTTCACAGTTAGGGCGGCTAGGAGCTGGAACCAACTTCCAAGGGAAGTGGTGCTGGCCCCTACCCTGGGGGTCTTTAAGAAGAGGCTGGATGCCTACCTGGCTGGACTCATTTGAGTCCCGTTTCTCTTTTTGGGGTTTTTTGTTGTTCTCCCGCCCTGGCAGGGGGTCGGGCTAGAAGATCTACTAGGTCCCTTCCGACCCTTAATCTATGAATCTATTAATCTATGTCAATTTCAAACCTAAAGGTACTGCATCATAATTTGCTTATTGGATGTAGCAGGCACTAGGGTGCCTGCTACTGACATTGGTGAGAGGGCTTAGCTGCCAATCAACAGGACAACACAGCTGGCACTTGCTAGGGCAGCTGATTGGGTCAGCTGACCGCCAGCGGGCTGGGCCTGGCCCATATAAACAGAAGAGGCTGAGGCCAGAGCAGTTCCCCTCTGGCAGCCAAAGGAGTAACAGCTCTGCTGTAGAGCAAAGCAGAGTAAACCAGCCTGGTTGTCCTCCTGCCTGATAGTCTGTAGAACGGTGTGGAGTGGAGAGGACCCCAACGGAGATGAGGAGTAGCTAGGGCAGCGTGGCGCGTATGTTGTAGCCAGTTGGCTCATCGCTTGTGTTTTGTTTATGTAAGACCAGCCGGGAGGCTTATCTGTGTTGTAGCCGGTTGGCTTATGGCTTTATGTTTCTTGGTTTTGGGTCATTGTTACCTCCAGAGGACCGGGTGAGGCTATAAGGGGATGGAGGAGGCCTCATTAGGAGCTCCCCAGTGAGGTGGAGGGTGCTCCTAGCGCAGCAGAGAGTGCTGCATTTTGGGGTTGTGACCCCCAGCCTGTGTGGGGCGGTATTTAGCCCAGTGGGGCATGCAACCCAGGAGGAGGGTCTGGGGCCCAGGCACGGCTACAGGCCACCTGAGCCCCAGAGAGGCTGACGGGCGCGGGACAAGCCCCAGAGAGGCCGACAGGCGCAGGAAGCGTGCGTGACGAGACCCCAGTTAGGGTAACTTACTGTAGGAGGCGGGTGATGAAACCCCAGCAGGGTAGTACCCCATGGGGAAGCGTGCGGTGACCGCGGAGAAGCCCAGTCGGGGCAAAAACGCGGGGAGCACGGAGACAAACCCTACGGGGGGGGGCGGGAACCCGCAGTGACCGTGGTGAGACAGACTCTAGTAGGGGAACTATCTATATTGAGGAGCCCAGGGAGGGCAAGGCTATTGAAAAGCCTAGCAGGGGCAAAGCTATTGAAAAGCCCGAGATGGGGCGAACCTAGGGGGAAGCCCCATAAAGGGGTGAGGACCAGTGTAAGAGCCCAGAGTAGGGTGAGCGTGCCAGTAGAGGCCCAAGTAAGGCAGGGCGTGCTGTTCAAAGCCTGGAGAGGGTGATTACACAAGCAGCAGCCCCAGGAAAGGGTGAGGCAGGGTGCGCAGGACAAAGCCCAGAGAGGGCAGGGCGCATGGGATAGAGCCCAGAGGGGTGAGCTTAACAAGAAACTTAAAGGAGCCAGCTCAGGGGCCGGCCTGAGCGGGCTAGTGAATACCAGGGAACCGGCAAAAGGGCATGAGTTGCGTGACAAGCTCGGGAACACCAGTAAGGGCACTGGTTGAGTGACAAGGCCCGAGCGCCTACGGGAGGTGCCAGTTGTGTGGCAAGTCCAAGGCCAGAGCACCTATGGGAGGCACCAGTTGTGTGGCAAGCCCAGAGCGCCAGTCAGGGCACGGAGAGTAAACTGACCAGTCAACGTCCAGGACATCTGCGAGGCTTGGGGCATGCTAAAGGGGAGGTTGGAGGCACGCGTAGCCCATAAGGCTGGGGCGCACAGGGTCACTCCTTAGAGGATATGGGCCAGTACGAACATAGCACCGTGTCATAGAGAACAGTAAGGCAGCCTCCTATATATATAGGAGCAAGACATAGCAGGAAAGACAGAGGGTGCTAAACAGTTAACTTGGCATGGTAGGGGGAGCTAGGGAGATCACGGCCGTTCCTAGGGCCCGCGCTGTGACATTGGATAAACCCGAGTCTGGGTAGTAACCTTTTATGATAATTTTAACACCTTTCAATCCCATAGGGTAACAGCTATAGGGTAACATTGTGAGTTGCTCTAAAGCCAACATATTAGCATAAAACTAGGTATAAAAAGCATGTGCATCAGGTGATCAGCAGGAAGGAGGGAACAGAACAGTCATTTCTGTTCCAAGGCCGGACCCCAGACTCCCGGTGTGAGTGAGGATCGGATCCTGATCAAGGGACCTTCCCCAGTAATCCCTCTGACAGTGTCAATTGGGGATGCCGGACTTCACTGGAATCACTCGATGTGCACCTGGCATTGAGGGACTATCAATAAGTTGCCAACCCATGTCTGTCTATCTGTTGTTTTGAACAGCCTAGTGGCTAATACCCTTGCAGTGCCCAGTTGGCCTGCGACAGAATTGATCTATCTATCTGTTGTTATTATCTGTTATTTACTATTAGCTCTTTAATACTGCACTATCTTCTTATCGCATTTATCTTTCTGTTAACTAGTGTGTGTGTGTGTGTGTGTGTGTGTGTGTGTAAGCTATAATAAACTTTGCCGCCTCGATCCGAAACTGAATCAAACAGCCCAGTTGGCCTGTGATAAAATTGATACACTCACAGTACCCAGCTGGCCTGTGACAACCTGTGTGCACCCCCTACACATTGCCAATGCACGAAGGTGCTTCAGTGCAGGGGCTGCTTACCAGCTAGCCCCACATTGGAGCACACTTGTGCCTCAGCCAGCTCCTCCACAGCACATTGAGCTGGATTGGAGCAGTCTTGAGCTGGCAGGCTGACCCCCTGGGTCCCTTCCCAGCCAGGGCTGAGCCGACCGGGCTCAACGTGCTGTGGTCTGGGGCACACGTGTACACATGGTGCACCAAAGTTTATTGCATTTCATTAATTTCACATGTAGACATACCCATTGAATCATGGCCTGCTCACTGGTGAGGCCTTGTTGGTGGGACATCTTCCTCCACAGAGTTTCAGGACTTGAAAGTGCTTCCTGTTTAGTTCAACATTCTGTGTTCCCTTCACTCCCTATTTCCACTCAGTCTTTCTCTGCACAATTGGGTTTGGATTTTGATGCTCGCTGTTAGTACTCAATCCACGGAGTCTAGTTTGGCATGGGTAAATTTGGTTTTGAAAAGTTGCCTTTAAAAGTGACTTATATATTTAACCTTTTTATGCTGCCCTGCTTTCACTTTCTTTAATTTTGGAATATCATCCCATTTATTCTTTACTTCAGCAACCCAAAATTGAGTGATTTATATTTCAGAGCTTTGTGCTTGGACTTCCCTGGGGTGAAATTAAACTTTGTTCAGAAGGCCAGCATAAGGAATAGGCATCATTTAAGCCTCACTAAATACTACTTTGGGTATTAAATAGTATTTCAGCGTTGCAGATGCCTTATTTTGAATATATCCATGAGGTTGAATTTCACCTTTGAAAGCAGTACCGTCATTAGAGAGAGACTTGCTTCTCCTGTTAGAGAAAAAGCAAAAGTTATATGTACTGTTGTTGTAGAAAGTATAGGGAGAGCCAATTTGATTTGTTGAGAAGCCTCATTGTGAGGTAAAAATAGCCTTTTAAGAGAGGAGATTTCCACAGAAGTCCTTAGGCCTGCATCAAATGTGAAACAAGTAAGGTCAATACATTTTGGGGGAGTCCCTTGTCTCAGTTCCTCTTACTTACGAGCATCATGAATTTGCTTTTTTGGCTAAATGTATGTCACTACTTATTCGGGTTCCTAAATTCACAACTTCCTAAGCCCTGTAATTCCCTGAAATTTCTTACCCTAATAACTAACTCCCCTGTGAATTTTTCCATATTCTGGTGTATGAGGAAGTTTAAGCATGGAGTAGACCCTTCAAAAACATAGGTCTTGTGCATATAAACCAAGCACACTTAGCAGTGGTGATGCATAGTGGGTGCATGTGCACCCCCTAAGAGCCCTGGTGCAACACCTGACAGGCCGCATTCTCCACGT
Organism: Gavialis gangeticus; assembly: GCF_001723915.1. Taxonomy (NCBI): domain Eukaryota; kingdom Metazoa; phylum Chordata; order Crocodylia; family Gavialidae; genus Gavialis; species Gavialis gangeticus. The sequence continues at coordinate 153,626,702 of NW_017729032.1, read as the reverse complement.
AGGCGATGGGCAGGTGGGAGCGCCGGTGCCCTCCCTGCAAGCACCATCCAGGGAGTGGGAGTGCTGGATGAAGCACCGCGGCCACTGCTGGGAGTACTACAGCTGCTTCCCCATCAGTGCGATCAGGCACAGTGGGACCCCCTCCCCAGTCAGCAAGATTAGCCATGATTGGGGGGGGGGGAAGAGGCACCTGCCTCTCCCTGACTAAGGTGGCATCAGTCCCCCATGACACTTAGCACAGATTGTGGGGCTAGCTCTAATCTCTAAATACTTCTGTCAGGGCTGTGGCAGATAAGATAGTACAGGCTCCATGTCTTGTAAAGGTATATAAATTAATGAATAAAAATAAAACATCACTAGTAGAAACCATCTTTTGAATCCTACTGTGTTGCTTCAGGGGAAGTATCAGAGTTTGTTAACCCCTTTATCGCACTTTATTCAAGATTGTTAAATACAACTGAAAGATAAGGTCCCTTCCAGCCCCTAACAACTATGAAAATATTAAAACTCCACCCCCAGTACCAAAGGGGAATTCAGCTATTGAGAGAGAACTGAGATGCATAAAATACAGTCTGAGTGGAAAAAAATTAGTGAAGGGGAACACCAAAAAGCAGAAGTGTATACCCAAAGCACTGCCTGCTCCAAGGGTGAAGCCCACCACCTAAAAAGGGTAGGAAAATCCAGACACCTACCCACTCAGTTTTAATGTCACACAACACGAGTTCAAAAGTGAAGAAAAAGGCCCAGTTCCTCTCATGGGCTGAAGAGAAGCCTATCAATAAAAAAAAATCAGCCAATCTAAGTCCTCCCCTAGGAGTTTTTTTAATCTATTAGAAGTAAAAGCTGATATGTACATATAAAGTGGAGGCACAAAAAGAATCAGTTCTTCCCTGACATCCAGTTTTTAATCAATTTATTCTATCAGAATTTGAGGGCCTAATTCTGGCTTCCCAAAGACCTTCTACCTTCAGCATGTAGGTCAGCTTGCAGGATCATGCGCTGAATGAACCATCTTCAACCCAATCCAATCCACTTGTACCATAAGAAGAGAACTGTGCAGTGACATACAACAGGGAGAGTCACAACAACATGACTATAGTGACTAGACCACAGCTTGCAAAACTGCTACCAGAGATGAGATTACTGCAGAGAGAAGACCAATTACTTTCTTTCATAAGAGGAAACTAGTAGAGCTCAAGATAAACCACATGCAGGATTTTCTTATATTTGTCCCAGAGATTGTATGGTTCTGTGCCAGAAGGGTAAACCCTACAGTAAAAGTGCACAGTTGGTAAATTGCCAGGCTAATCAGAAGTTGACCATCTTTCTCTCCCCCTTTGAAAGACAGAATATAATTGTTCTATCATTATATTTATTTCATAAAATATGAAAGTCCTAAAAAATGATTTTTTCTCAATCATTTAATAAAAGAAGAAAAATTATAAGAACTATCTTGTAATTGAATTTAGATATATGAGCAGAATTGTAACTTATTAGGCATAAAATACAAGCAAAACACATTTTAAAGACAGAAAACCCTACCACTAAGTGTCTAGAAGATAATAGAATCATAAGCAAAAAGTAGCATAGGTTCATTAAGAATGCATCTTGCCTGACAAACTTGATTATCTGTGGAATTACACAATCAGCAGATGGAGGGAAGAAAGTGGATGTAGTAGACTGGGATTTTAATAATGTGTTTGAAACAATGCCTAAAATTAATTGAAGCTGGTACAGACAGTGCAGCAGGCTCCAGCCCAGAGCTGGTTTCTCCCAGTCAGCCTCTTGAATTATTTCCACCCAACTCCATGCAGACACTGCTGTGGAGTAATGATAAATGGCAAAGTATGTCAGAGAGTAGTGTCTGGAGATATAGCCTTTTATGGCAACATTCTGATATCTTATTTCCACTGATTACCATGTCACACCACAGAAACTGCCACAGAAATAAACAGGATTATCTGTGAGGAAAGATGCTACAATGAAAGAATATCAGAATCTAGGAGGTTTTGAATCATTGTAAAGGAGGGAGCAAGCACCAGGTTAATACCAGTTGCAGATTACAATAGATTGTGAGGCATTACAAATGTCAGTGAAACCAGAGAAATAATGTAAGGTAATTTAGAGAGATTAGATACATGGACAGAAAGAACAAATTGAGGAAATGCAGTCTACAATATCTGGGTAGAGGGGATAATTTCAAACATGCTAATATTTAACAGGCAAGAGACTTGAGAAGCAGTAACAAAAAAGATTATAATGGACTGTAAACATGATGAAATCATAGAACTGCAGAGCTGAAAAGGACCTGAAACCCCTGCACAGATGCACAATTTGCTGTTTCATCTTGGACAGATATATAGGTAGCTGCTACTTAAAAGGAGCTTTTGGAGGCTTTTAAGAACTTCTCTCTGCAGTTTGTTCTACTGTCCTACTGCTCTTCCAGTTAGAAATTTTGTCCTGATGGCTAACATGAATCTGCTGGGCTGAAATTTAAACCCATTGTTATGTGTCTTGTTCTTTATGGCAAGGGAGAATACTTTTTCTTTATATTCACTGTGACTAGGTGCAGACATTTAGGGAGGTTAGGAGAAGGTTGGACTGTATTAAAAATGGCCACCCAATCTAACTTAGTTCACCCAGGTGCAGACCTTACGCTTAGATTGACTCAGCTAGGGATTTACTTGCGAGCTGTACAGAAGTCCAGGAAGGTTAGATTGATCTAAAAATGGCTGACCTGATCTAATTTAACTGTATCTCTGAGGTAGTCTAATTTGGATCAGGTCCAGTAAGTCTGATGTAACTGAACTTTTTCTGTACAATTCCCAGCACAGCCCTGGTGGTGGGAAAGCCCAGCCACTGGTCCCAGCCCCAGGGCTCCACTTTTCTGACCCAATCCTCCCTGGCTTAAACAGTATTGGGCAGAGTATACTATGATTTCCTTGTATGCAATCCTTCTGTTAAAGCAACCCCAAATTGCATTTACCTTCTTTTCCCTACAGCATCAAATTGCTGACTCATGTTGAGCTTGTGATCTACCAACGCCCACAAATCATTCTTTGCTGTTAATAGTTAGCCAGTTGTCTCCTCATGATATATTTGGTCATTTTGTTGTTCTTTCCCATGTAAGGGGCCTTAGATTTTTCTTTGTTGAATTTCATGTTGTTGCCCATAGCCTGATCCTCCAGCCTGTCTATCAACAGCCCTTTGAATTTTAAACCTGCCCTTCAAATTGTTTGTGATCCTTCCTAGTTTTGTGGGGATCAGAAGTACATTTTTTCTGGAAAAGCATCAGTGCCGTTTAGTGTTACACAGCAGAAGCATCATGGCATGGAACAAATTCATAATAGTCCCCTTCTCTCTGGATTTGGGGCCTAGGTTAGAACTTAACCAGCTAAATTGATTTCACATACTAGCTAATGTAGCTAGCTAGTGTATTAGTTAAACCTACACTAAACACTGGGCGTGTTTACATGTGAATTTATGTGTGCCGAAACTTAATGTGCCTTAACCTAAGGTAAATTAAGGCGATTGAAATATACATCTACACATGCACTCCTTAAGGCACCTTAATGTGACTCACTGGGTGAATGCATCTGCATCTTGCCCTGGGCAGAACCCTGGACAGCCCCCTTGTCATGCAACGGGGTCCTTAAGGATGGCCGTGATCTCCCAAGGCCCCTTGACTGTGCCAATTCAGCCCAATGGGCACCTTCAGTTCTCACCCATCACGTCTTTGATGGAAATGTAAAAATAGGGAGGCTGCCTTTAAGTCCTCTTGGACATGGTTTATTGGACTCTCTGAACCCTGTGGGTTCCCGGACCCCTTATAGGTTCTGTTTCATTTTGGGAGTTTTGGGGGCACCCTAGCCTTATGGGCTATATGCGTGGCTCCAAACAGCCCTTTACCACGCCCCAAGCCTTGCAGATGGTACTGGCGTTGTCTTGCCTAGGCCTCGGTATAATTTGGCCCCTTGTCCTCACTGGGCTGTCCACAGCCCTCAGCGCTGGGCTGTCTGCGGCCCACAAATGCCACGCCCTCTCTGGCGCCAGGGTCCCCACTCTGCAGTGGGCCCCCAATGAGGCCTCCTCCTTCCCCAAATAGTGTCACCCAAACCACTGCTCTTATAAAACGGCAAACAAAACATAAGCCCCTGGGCTATAACATAACTAAGTGCAAGGCATGCTCTGGCCCTTTAAAAGAGTAAAACTCCCTCTCTAATACTGGGTGCCTGGAGGCGAGGGTACCTTATGGGCTCCTAGTGCCCCATTAGCCCTAAGGATAGTGTATCCAATGGCTGTATTGCCTCTGAGCCCTTCCTCCCTGAAGGCTCATTCCCCTTTGGCTGTTGGCAGGCAACTGAACTGCCAGGTCCCAGCCCTAGGGTTTATATGGGCTTAGGGCCCTGCCTCTTCCGGCCAGCTAACCAGGTGCAGATGCGGCCAATTCCCTCATTAGCCAGTTGTCATGGCAACCTGCACCTGGGCTCTTATCTGGCCCTTTGTGTTCCCTCCCTGGGCAATCTCTGCTCTAATAGGATCAGGCACCTTAGTGCCCTGCAACACCCCTGCACGCACAGGACCTGCAGGTGGTGGACGGTGCCATGCTGGGAAAACAGCTGGGGGAATGTGAACAATGAGTGTAAGGCAGGTATCAAATTTAGGCATGATTCGCCTAAAATCGCCATTTTTAAGACATATTAAGGGTGTGCCCGTGTAGACCTGCACCTTTAATGCACTTTAAAAATGGCAACTTTAGGCTAATCACAGTTAAAAGAGGCACATGTAGTTGCGCCCATTAATATATTTCCTAGACAAAACAAAGCCATCTTTGAATTGGGCCTGGCCACACATGGAACATTGCATTCATTTGTGTGTCACACTACAAAAGATAAAGACAAAGGTGACAATTTATGGAAAAGGAAGAAAAATAATTTGGAGAAATGACTTCCAATAAAGATTACAACAGCTCAGTATGTATACTGTTGTTATTATAGGATGACTAAATGGAGACTGAAGACATACCTCCATTCTACCAATTCTGAGATATTACAAGCATTGTGGGTGGGGAAGAAGCATTTAGTCTGGCACACATAGGTCTAAGTAGAAGTAATTAAATGAAACGAAGAAAAAGATCATTTTAGCCTGAATCTAAGAAAACAATTATTCCTGGGGAAGTACCAAGGCTGAGTAAATCTTCAGATGAAGTGGTGGAAACCACTTTAGTTGGGATATTTAAAACTGGAGTGGATAAGAAAATGTGCTGTAGGAAACAAATCTGTATTGACAGGAACATAGACCAGACAGTCTAAATTTTTCCCTTGGCACCTCTGACTTCTAGGAAAACTAGCACAGAGAAGAAAATTAGGACCTAAGGAATTCACCATTTACAAGATTTAGTGGAACAATGAGAAGGTAACTCAGAAATATCCCTAGTTGCAAAAGGCTGACAAACATGACAATCACATACCTTGTGCTATTCAATGTACCATTTCTCTGCCACTCAGAGTAACGAAGTTGGCAACCACAGGAACACTTAGGGCTGCCCATCACAAAATCTGTATGGCTGGCATTTTTTCTGTAGAACCTACCATCTGATTAAGACACTCTTGACCTTAATTGGCTAATTATTGATGTGATTTTTGTTGAATAGTAGGCTTTTAATCACACAAAATATTTACATTCCTATTAGAGGACATTCTTAATTCTACACCTAATTATGAGAAGAAAATGTATTTTACATAAAAGAAATCTGACAGAATTTTTGTCTTAGTTCATTAGGATTCAAGGATAATTTATATTTTGACATTTTCCCAAGGGGTCTTGAATCCAGTGATGTTGAAAACCTGATGGGAGCTGTGTGTGTGTGTGTATTTGTTATACATACACACCCACACCGGTGTGCGTGCATGCATACACACACATATATACCTATATACAGGGGCAGATCCAGGAGGGATGCACTGGTGCACTTGAACAATCCTCCCCACCTTTGATTCCCTGTCCACCCAAAGTTTAAAACCAACTGCCTTGCAGTGGCAGCAGCATTTCTAATCAGGGAGTGCTGAAGAAGTCGTTTGACTTCCTGGCTCTTTATAACCTACCTGATCCCTTCTAATCTCTTCATTCAACTGGTGTTAATGACCCTCTTCTTTCTGATGGTCTTGATGTTCCACCTATCAAGCTACATTATATTGTGCAATTCTGCTGTGAGCTGCTCCTGCTAATAAAGCTCCTATTTCAAAGCTGTACAGATTGTTTTGAACTAATTCCAAGTAAGTTATGTTTGTTTTTTCTTCGGTCTTAAACTAAATAATACAGCCCTAGGCCCAAAGCTTCTAGTTTATTTTTAAGTGGAGAAAAATGTGTGTTGTTTTATATGTGATGATGCACCATACCATCTGCTAGGGGTGTGCGAAACTTCAGTTGCTGATCCAATTCAGCGGCCAACTCTCCAAATCCGAATTGAATCAGGAGACCCATTAATCTCCCCAAATCGAATGGAAGCATCTGAATTGATTCAGAGAGATTCAGAGAGATTTGACGCTTTGGCAATATGCTTTTTATGCTCTTTCTATGTACCTCAAGGTACTAGGTGCTGCTCATGAATGCTGAGAAGGTGGAGTGGATGGAGCACCCCATGGGAGCATGAGGGGGTCCCCACGCACTGGGCATTGGACTTGGAAGTGGACCAGAAGTACTTCCAGTCCACTTCTGGGTCTGCCATGGGGCACGCGGGGGACTCCCCTACCCCCTGGCTCAGCAACTGGTGCCTCTTGGGTCTGGGTGGGGGCAACTGGAGTCCCCCCACGGTCAATCACTAAGCTGGGGGGCTCAGGGGGGTTCCCCATGCAATTGGCGGCAGACCCCCCGTGCTCCTGTGGGATGCTTTATCCGTCCTACCATCTCAGCATTCATGAGCCATGCCTGGGACCTTGAGGTACATAGAAAAGACATATAAAGCTGCGTCTATGGCTGAATTGCTGATTTTTCGAATCAGAATCAAATCTTCAGATTCAGATTCAGCCAAATCAAATCAGGACAGTGATCTGAATCAGGTGGCAATGTGGTGTAGCTGCTCATAGCAGGGTAGCTCCTATAAAATTCCACAATGTTATAACCTCCAGAGTAAAGCAAGTACAGGGCACCTCAAAACCTTAGCCCCACTGTCTTATGCATACTCCTTGGTTAGAGAAAAGCTAAGGGACATTACCCCAACAGAAACACACCTCCACCGAGGTATTAAGCAGTCAGCAGCAGCTCTAATCTGTTGAAGTTACAACTTTTGAGGCACTGAACATCTGGACTCAGTCTGGCCTTTGGACTCTGTCTCTATGGTCTAAAAGGGGGCATGGCAGGGCTAGGGCTGCCTCTACTCCTCCATACTCTTGCCTAGGCATACGCACTGAAGGTTTCGGTGTGATGGTCACTTAGACCCCTTGAGTGTACACCATGATCCAGAGGTCTAACAGTTGCCAAGATATGTATGCACATGTGCATGTCAGAGCTTTGGGGTGGCAATTAGTCTAAAAAAGACTGTGATCATGTAACAAGGGGTGAAATACCAAGGATGTATACCTGACATCACTCTCGAGGATAAATCTTGTGGAGCTGTTGACAGTTCTTGCTATTTGTTCTATGATCAGCATGAATCTTGACCTTCAGACTGAACAGACTAACAGAATCAGAAAAACAGCTAAGAAATTTGGGCTATTACAGAAACGTGCAGCAAACTAATAGATAAGGGGAACGCAAGAATCTACGAGACCATCCCTGTTTTATCGGTCAGAAACATGGACCACATATGCCAGGCATATCAAGAGACTGAACACTTTCCACATGAGGTGTCTGCCTAAGTTCTTGAAAGTAAAGTTTGGAATGTAGAATGCCAAACACAGAGGTGCTGGAGCACGCAGGACGGATGCACCTAGAAACCACCTTCTTATCAACACGAAAAGGTTCAAACGGATTGGACTTGTTGGGAGAATGGGAGAAGACCATATCCGCAAGAATATTTTGTATAGCAAGTTTCAAGACAGCTCTAGAAAGCGGGGTCACCCTCTATATGGCAGTACCACAAAGTATGCAAGTGATGTAATTTGTTCAACATCTATGTAGAAAGCTGGGAAGAGCTTGTGTATGTGTGTGTATATGTATGTGTATGTGTGCATGTGTATACATACATATGTATGTACATATACATGTCTCTATAAACATGTATATATGTATACATACACATGTATACATACTCATATATAAGTATATGTATGTATAACACGTGTATATACACATATGCTTGTGTAATCTTCGAGTAAATGTGATACCTTTTATAAGAACGAGTGTATGAGTGTATATGCGCGTGCCTATATGCGCGTGCACACATAGCTATACAAATATACACACACACGTGTGTATGCATGCCTTTGTGTGCACGCCCGCACATATATACACGCAAAGGCTCAGTTAGGCGGCCTGTGGAGGTGCCGGCGCCCCGCCTCCCGCCGACTTGGGAGCAGGGCGGCGCTGTCCGTCCTGTTGAGCGTCGGGGTCCGTGCCCCGACCCGCGCGCGGCAGCCCCTGCCCCGCAGCCCGTTGCCTGGCAACACCCCAGCGGCCAAGGAGTCACGCGGGACCAACGGCTCCCCTCAGGCCCAAGGGGAGGAAGCTCCGCCCCTTCCTCCCGGACGCAGCAGCAGCCACAGGTCGGAGGCCGGAAGAGGACTCCCAGCCCCACTCCCACTCAGCCGTGCACCATAGACACCAACACGCTCCGCGGCCAGAGCGTCTCGGCGACGTTGGGGGCCTGCCCTTCCCCTCGCGCCATCTTGAGGCCGGGCAGAAGAGACACCCCCACCCCTCCCTCCCTCCAGCTGAGTGGACGAAAGCCGGGGGGGAGGGGAGGAGGGTCGCTCAGCGCTAGGAAACATTGCACCAGGCGGCCTCCGCGGGAGGGGAGGCAAAAAGCACTACCCATACCTAAGATGGCGGCTAGCCCTCCCTCCCTCCCCCCGCCCCGAGGGGGCGGTGCCGGTGCCGGGCGGGGTCTTTGCGCGGGTGCGTGTGCGCGCG
>NW_017729032.1:153613453-153617576 GCF_001723915.1 Gavialis gangeticus | reverse complement strand
AGGGCCGCCCCTCCCTCCGCACCTCGCCAGCCCCCCCAGGATGCCGGTCAGGCGGGAGGACGTGGCCCGCTCGGCCGGCGCCCCCCAGCCGGGGCCAGGCAGGGGCTGGGGCCCCGCTGCGGCGCTGCGCCTGCTCGTGGCGCTCCTTGTGCACTTGGCCCGGGCCGACAAGGAAGGTGAGCGCCCCCCTACTCCATCCTGCACCTCCCTGTCCCCGTCCTCGTCCTCGTCCTCGTCCCGCCGCCGCTGCTACGGGTGGTTGCGGGGCGTGAGGCAGCGCGGGCCGTTGGGCGCGGGGCTAGAGTCATCGCCTCGGCGGGCGGCGCCCCCCCCCTCGAGTCCGGACCGTCCCGGGGCCTCGCTGTGGGGGCTGCAGCCGGGGAGCGGGGGCACGGGGAGAGGAGTGCGTGTGACACTGGAACTGTGTGTGTGGCAGTGACTGTGACACTGACACTGTGTGGCAATGACTGTGTGACATCGCGTGCGTGTCCGGGCACAGTGTCTGGGACCTGCCATTCCTGGACACCTGCTCCTCGCCACCCCCATCCTATCCTGCTCCCCAACATCTCAAGAGCCACCAGGCAGGGTGTTTGGTGGTTGTGGGACTATTCTCAGGAAGAGGAGAGGGGGAAAAGCTCTTCCCACACCAGCTTCTGAGCCCTCTTCCTACCCTCCCCCTCCCCCTTTTCAACTTCAGGGATGTGGTTGATTTATGCCCTGGTGCAGGTGCTGTCTCCCGGCCACATGGCTATCTCATGTTGACATTTGATGGGAGCTGGTTGCTTTCCTGGTTGTGGAGGGTGCTGGGAGCCACTGAGAAAACAGTGCTGTTTCAGAGGCAGGGTAGAAGCTGCAGCCCATGTCATAGGTGTTTTCCTCAAGGAGTTCAATCATGAAGGTGCCGTTGCTTGTACTAATATAGCTTATGCCTTAAAATATACCCTGATCTTGCTTCTGCCATCTTGAACTCATTGAATTTGATGCTGGTGCTGTAGAAGACCCCTTTAATGATTGCCTATGTGCATGTTTTCTGTATTTAAAGCCCTGACTAAAGTGGATAGCAAAGCTGTTTTTGGTGTGCTCACTCCCTCCCAGAAAGGTCCTGAGGTAAAAGGACCTCATTCAGATTGTGGGAATGAGCTTTTAGTGACACCAGCATTATCACATTTGTGTGAACTGTGTTTGTGCTAGAGAGTTGTACTGCTTTAACTAGATTGATTTTTAGACAAATCTGGCAACAGTGGTAGAAAAACTCTTTGTAGATCAGCCCTTAAAGTTGATGAACTTCAGTCAACTAGTAAGACAAGGACCTTTATCTGAGTATTTTCAGGCCCTGGACAAACAAAATGCTTATGCCAGTGCAAATAATAATAATAATAATGGTGGTGAGATGGCACAAACACGCAAGCCAAGTTTAGGTAAACTGGGGTAACTTGCTCGTTCTGGTGAAGGTTTATCTGTCTACATCCATCCCTGGATAGCTGTTTGCTTTATACAATGAGGGTATTTACCTGTTCTCCACCATGTCTCAGCAAGATATGATAATACCTGCCTACTTTTGTGAGTTACCCTGGGTTAGCTACAAATCTTTCTATTCTTGATCTCAGTTTACATCAGTATACAAAATCAATTTGGAAGCCCCAAGGCAGGGGGATAGGAAGGGTGCCCAGAGCATCAGTGTCATTGCTGCTCACATGGTGGGACTGGAGTTTGTCTGCAGACGAGTAAGCAAGTTGCATTCACTCAGGTTGATTGTTCTCATACCAACCCTAAAGGGCAAGAGTGCTTAAACTTTGCAGATATTATCTACTTCACTCTTTTCATTCTTAACATTATAAAAGCTTCTCCATCTATAGTGTCAGATTTTTTTTTTTTTTAGAATTCTTCTATTTATCTTCCGTTGTTCTTGTGTACTGACTAGTCGGGTTTCAAATTTAGATAAGGCACAGACGTGGCATTAATTCCTGTATAAGTCTTAGGCCAAGCCAGGTATATTGTTTTAAAGTAAGAGAAATCCTCTTCTTGCTTACTAGCTGATGTATATAACCCCTTTCATACAGTCTGTTGACAGAATTTTTCATACCTGTGATGTATAAAATTATTTGCTCTCGCTACTCATTCGGTTACATTCTACCTTGGAAAACACTGCTTTTCAATAAATCACAGAAAAAAATCTGTTTTTATTTGAGCAACTAACAGCCAACCTAGGCTGCTCAATCAAGTTCTGGTAGCCCTTTTACCTGTCAGCTCCCAAGATTGGAGTAGGCAAAGCAGGATTGTGTAATAGCAGGTTAACTTTAATATCTGGCAGTGTGATTCTTAAAAATACTTTTTAGTCCTCTTCTTGGAGCAGCTTTTATTTAAACATCTAAATTTGACAGTCAGGTTACCTTGAATGAATAATCCGTTTTAAACTTTGCCTTAACACTTCCTTAATCTCCTGTGTCCTTTTTTCAAGGGAGGCTATTGAAAGCAAATGATAGTTATGATCATAATGCTAAGAAAAAAAAAATGGTTTGGGGATTAGAACATAACAGTGAGACCAGGAAATCTGGTTCTGTGTCTTGCTCTGCTGTTGTCCCATGACGTGACGCTGAGTGAATTGCTTTCACTCCCTAGGTTCTGCGCCCAGCTGACCTGTTGTGTAACCTCTGGAAAGTCTCTTCATTTCTGGATTCTTTCCCCTTCTAGCCCTAACGTTTTATTCCTTGTGGGTAGACTGCTGCATCCATATGTATGGCAGTCCATGGAGGATAACAAATTGCAGATTCAGGGCCTTGGACAGTAAGCTCTTAAAGAGCTCCCATGATATGCTTATATAGTACCTAGCATGATGAGGCCTCACTTTGTTGTGTTCTAAAGGTTGTAGGCACTGTAATCAATAAAAGTTACATTTTAAGGTTTTTAATTTGGATCAGTAATCGATCAGCAGTGCTCCAGCACTGATGTTTTGAAGTGGCTACTGCTTGTGTATTTTCTGCATTTAAGATAATATTTGCAGAGAGTAAAACTTCGTATAAATAAATATGGGTATTTACTGTATAGTAGATTTGAACTTTTAAAGGTAACTGGTTCTACTCTGAAACATGAATTTTAAAAATAATGTCAAGCATTTGGAGTTCTCAGTGACTTCCAGATCAGATATGTTCAGTTTATGACTACTGTAAACCCTGCAACCCAACTGTAAACCCTGCAACTTAACCTGGAAGCTGAAAGTGAATGATAGGCCTCTGTGGCTTATAGGTCATCCACAGTAAAGGTTTGGTGACTGACTAGCAGGCTGGGAAAGAATCAAGCTTACTCACTTGCCTGCAAGGCTAGCAGGAAAAAGCAAAAATAAAAATGTTCTTTGCTGCTTTTTGTCTGTAACTATACTGCTCCCTATAGTATTGGAGTGCCTGAGTTTAGTCAATTTAGTAACCAGGCATAACTGAATGTAACATAATACACACATACAGGTTTTAAGGTTACATTTTTCCATAGGCAAGGGCACAGATCTACTCAAACCAACTGTAATAAGCTGTCCACTGAGTGTATTTATTGCAGTACCCAAATGATGCCATCATGCTGTGTTAATTGCTGAATTTGTTCACATGGCAAAAAATCATGTTTTGGCCATAGGCTTACGCCAGGCCTAGTCTAGATGCATTGAGGGCCGCCTCATTTCAGTACTGCATTTCCCAGATTCATAGGCCTCAGACTTGTCTATTTAGCAATATTATCTCCTACATCTTACCCTACTGACTAAACAGAAGAATGCTGCCCAGTCAGTGCATAGCCAACTGTACATATTCAGTAGCTCTGTGGATGCATCTGATAAGACATGGTCAAAATCAGGGAAGCGAAGTCAGGAATCAGGAGTCAAGGATCAAGAAGCTGATGTCTGTAAAAGACTGGGATCTGGACAGTCACCCTGGGTTGAACCACAAGCTAGGTGGGGTCAGGAACAGGAGGCAGAAACCAGACTTGTGCCACTGTCCAGGTAGTCCAGAGCAGGCAGCTACAGCCATGAATGGATCTAGGATTTTGCAAAGGGAGTTGCAGATGACGTGGTGCATCACTGCATATAACATTAAACATGTCTTTCCAGTCACACACCAAAAAAAAAAAAAAAAAAAAAACC
>NW_017729032.1:153587868-153613338 GCF_001723915.1 Gavialis gangeticus | reverse complement strand
AAAAAAAAAAAAAAAAAAAAAGCCAGAAGCTCTACCAACACGCCAGGGACTACAGTATTCTGTTTAAGATCAAAGCAAAAACAAACACAATTATACTGGAACATACATTGATTTGCTGTATTATACATTTAAGTATAAGCACACAACAAACTAGGCAAACAGTAATCAAGGAATGTACATCTCTTATTTAGGTTGACAAAGCAAAAGCTAGTCTCCCCTGAGCACCCCAACAGAGCATCCAATACCACACTAACAGCCGTTTCCACATCTGAATTAAATGTTCAACATGGCCAGTGCATGGCGAGGCTCGTAACCTATTATTTGTTAATTGGTAAATTGTCTGTGCCAGCTATTTTGGACAAAATTAAAAAAATGCACATCTTATTTTTTTGACTGTAAGAATCAAATTTCTAATGTACTGCATCCTTGAGCACATTCTCTTCTTGACTGCCGCCACCACATCTACATTTTGTTCATCATCCTGTTTCCAGCAGTAGAAAGCCTGAAGCAGAGACACAACATAGGGCAGGAAAATGGGGCTTTTTTTTTTTTTTCTTTTTATCTTCTCACAAAGGAACAAATGCTGTTAAAAAAAAATACAGTTCTCCCATGTACAAATTTTTTCCCTCCCTGTAGCTCATAGTACTCTATGGGAGACATCCTTTCCAAATGGTATGAAATTGGATTACTTCAGTGTAGCTTGTCATGGGTTTGGGTTGTGAAATAATTTATATTTATGATGAGTTATAGACAAAAGAAGATGGACTTTTTTATCTTAGACTAAAAAAAAATCTTTCATAGCTTCCATTTTCATTGGTTGGTGGAGTTTTTTGGGACCCCAGCTTGACACAAGTGTAGCATACTACATGATCGTTAAAACTGACTGAGATGACAAAGTAATTCTAAATATGGAATTATTCAGTGGAAGCATTCACTGAGGTTCTGTAGGGATCAGTTCTTAACACAGTGATATTTTTCTTCCAAATCATTAATAACGATATTTACTAGTAAATCTGGTAAATCCCATAAATTGGTGATGTGATAAATGATAAAAAAGTGGTCTGTTCTACATAGTGTGTTATATTGGTTAACTGGGCTTATGAAAATGTTTTAATACAGCCAAATGAAAAATTGTTCTCAGGCTATGAAGGCTGGCAAAGGATTATTGTGTTCTTGAAGTGTTCTTTGCGCAGTCTGACATACGGCATGTGCAGGCATTGAAGTTGGTGCAACACTGAGCCATGTCTGTCTGAATTCCTGCAAGCATCCTTCTGTCCCTACTCTCTCCGTTTCTAAACATTGAATGCAAAGCTATTAAAAGCAGACACAAAAAGAGGAGGTGGTCATGTAAGCCCAGTTCTTTTGAACCCAAGTTTGCATATAAACCAGGAGTCTTCCCCCCCGGTGCATCTAGCTTGAATTCAGTCTCTTCAGGGATTCGGGGTCTTAAATCTCTGTGTTTGGATTAATTTAGATTTATTGCTTATTTTGTTTTTTATTTTGCTTTTGCATTGTTGGTTCCTGCACTCTGGTGTGGACTCAAGAACCCGATGGCATATCTAAACAGAAGCCAAGATCTGAATGTGCTGCTTCTGCTGAATTCTTTGGTTTGAACACTGATTTGACAGGTCTGGCTTGCTTTGCTGAAGGGCACGCTGTCCTTCACAATGTGCAGTCTGTAGCAACTTTATTCCAAGAGCTCTCCAGGAGTGACAAACTAGCTCCAAGCTCTGCTGTTTTAGGGACTTCCAGGGTCAAACCTTTGGTTCAGTAACAGCTAAAGTTGCATGTCTTGTTAGACTTCTGTTGCCCCTTTGGATAACAGAATAAAAACCGTGCCAAGATCCTACTTGACAGTTCCATTCACTGCTCCTGGACTGTTCTGGGTTTCTGTTCCAACTCCTCAGATGCATCAACTCCCATTATTGCTCAAATAGGTCCTGGATATGTAGTTTGAGTCCAGAAGTTGAGTCCAAAAGTTTCACAGATGCCTGTGTCACCTTGCCAAAATGACAAGAGGGAATAAAAGTGCTCAGGGGCCACTTCTGCTTCTACTTCTCCTTCTCCTTCTATGATCTTTTTTCTTTCACTGAGAACATTCAAATCTCTTCAGACCTTTTTTTTGTTCCCCCTACAATATCTACTGGCTTAACTTCTCTTTTTAATGTAAAAAAATGTTCAGGCTATTATTTTCCCCTTATCAGTTATCTCAGATCTGAAGTTGTATCCTTAATCTGACCTGGAATTAAATCATGATAGACATGTTAGCATACAACTTTGGTTCCCATCTGTCAGGGCAAAGATGTTCGATTTGGAAAGGGTTTCAGTCAGCCAGTAAGCGTGTGCATAATTGCTGAGCCATACGAACAAGGGTTCAGGAAAGAGCCACAAGAATGATTCAAGTTAGCTTGTCTAAGAGAAGTTTGAGAGATGGCTGTGATCACAATTGTAAAATACTTTTATGGAGTTTTGATAGTAAAAGGCTAGTTCACTTAAGGACGTAAGATCCAATGGCTGGAAAGGGAAACTAGACAAAATCAGGCTGGTAACAAGATGCATATTTGAGATGGACTGTAACTCACCATTGGAATGACTTAGTAAGGACTGTGAGGGGATTCTCTTGATTCTCATATTTTAATTCTCTTCCTAAAAGAGCTGCTATAACCCTTGGTGCAGGGATTATTGGATGATTATATGACCTTATTCAGGAGGTAAGAATAAAGGATCATTGTTGTCTCTTCTGGTCTTAAAATATCTGAATCCGTAAAATGGTCTGTTGTGGGAGGGCTTTGTTTTTGGACCTCTAAGAACTGAGCTACTTTAAAGTTTCTCAAGCAGATGAACTACATCTTTTTAATTTTTTCAGTATTGCACTTATAAATACTTGTTTTGTTTTAATATGCTATGTTTGGTTTGTTTTTCAGAAGGCCTGTAACACTCTACTTTTGTATCCTTTGTCTTGTTTTGACCTTAGCTCTCTCACTTTTGCAACTTTTCTACATCACTTCCCCCTCCCCCTCTCCTTTTTGGCCTTATTACATGGTTCAGCCTACCTTTTCCTGTTGGTCAGTACTCCTGCACTACAAGTCATTGAGCCGCTTTGCTAAGCAATGCATGATATTAGTGCCAAACAACTCTCACGAGTTGATGCAAGGCTTTTACTGACCTTTGCTCATATATGTATTGTGACTTTGCATTCTATTTGATTATGAATTATCTTGCTGGTTTCCACCCCCCCATCCCCCAGGAACATTTTGCAATGAACTTCCAGTTGGAATAGCAGCATTTGTACTGGATGAGGTTGTGTTTTTCTCTCCTTTCTGTTTTCCTCTTATTCTTTACAGCAGGGGTGTCAAAGATCTGGCTCACAGAGCCCTTATATTTGGCCTCCCAGGCTGGCTGGAGCATGTTGTGCTTACAGCATGCATTCAGGATCAGCTGAAATTGGTGCTGCATGCAGTGCAGGTCCTAGTACAGGGCAGGGGATCTTTGGGCCCAGTCAGGCCTGTGGACTGGCCTTGCACCACCTCTGCCTTATAGGATTAAAAGTTAATTTATGCAGCACAAAATTGAATCTGAAGTATTCTGTCACATTGTTAAATATTACTGCTGCTGCTTCTCTAAGTAAGTGCAGTAGCTGCCATCCTGAAAACTAATGCCTAACTAACTACTTTCGACTATGTAAAAAATAGTACCTTCTTCCTCAGTAGGTTTGCTTCTTCTGTGTTGCTGGTCTGATCTGTTTAGTTCTGTGAGAAGGAGGGAGGGAAGGAAGGAAGGAAAATTGAAATCATATGAAATTAGGGTTGGAAGGGACTTCAGGAGGTCCATCTAGTCCAACACCCTGCTCAAAGCAGGACCGTCCCCAGCTAGATCATTCCAGCCAGGGCTTTGTCAAGCCAGGCCTGAAAAACCTCCAAGGATGGAGATTCCACCACCTCTCTGGGTAACCTGTTGCAATGCTTCACTACCCTCCTAGTGTGACAGGTTTTTCCTAATATCCAATTTAAACCTTTCTTGCTGCAACTTGAGACCATTGCTCCTTGTTCTGTCATCTGTCACCACTGAGAACAGTCTTGCTCCATCCTCTTTGGAACCTCTTTTCAAATAGTTAAAGACTGCCTGGCCCAACCCCAAATCCTTCTTGGTTGTGATCTGAGGTGCTGCTCCCTTTGGAGATTGGCCTGAGTTAGGGGATGGATCAGTATTAGGATTGTAACCACTGGTGCAGGCAGCTAAAGCAAATTCAGTTGTTCGTTTAAAAGTGGGTTGGGATGCCCGTGCTTTGGGAGTGGCTGTTAAGCCTCAAGCGTTCATACAGCCTTAGAAAATAGGGGTTGGAAGGACCTTGGAAGGTCATTTAATTCAACCCCTTGCTCAAAGCCGGACCATCCAATACCATATCATCCCTGACAGGGCTTTGTTTAGCTGGGTCTTAAAAACCTCCAAGGATGGAGATTCTACCACCTCTCTGGGTAACCTGGTCCAGCGCACTACTATCTGTCTTGTAAGAATGTTTTTTGTAATATCTAACCTAAACCTCCCTTGGTGCAACTTGAGACGGTTGCTTCTTGTTCTGTCACCACTGAGAACAGTCTACTAGCTCCATCTTCTTTGGAACCATCCTTCAGGTGGTTAAAGGCTGCTGTCAAACCCCCGTAGCCTCTTCTGCAGACTAAATAAACCCAGTTCCCTCGGCCTCTTCTCATATGTCATATGCTGCAACCCCTGAACCATTTTCATTGCTCTTTGCTGGACTCTTTCCAGCTTATCCACATCCTTTTTGTAGTGGGGAGCCCAAAACTGGACACAGGACTTCAGATGTGTGTATTCATGTATTATACTTTGAATGGGGAGGGGCAAGGATGCAGGATTGTGGGAAAGAAGCCAAAAAAGGTGAGCAGCACTTTGCATAGTGCTGCAGCTTATGGCTAATTGCTGCTCCCATTGTTGGAGCACTAATGTTAGTTAATCCTTATGCTTCTAAAGGTGTTGGAGTAGGGGTCCATGTAGTTCTTGCAATGTGGCCTCTTTCATTTTCTCTCTCAATTTTTGGGCAATCTGAAAATCCCATCTTTCTTCTGTTTTCTTTAAGGTGAGGAACAATCCCTAATGGGGGTATAATAATTAGAGGTGCACTGATATATCAGTCACATAATGGATTGTCACTGATAATAGGAAAATTAACATTATTGGCTATGGCCATTTTTTGGCCGGTGTAGCCGATAACATCACGGATAAATGTCATGTCCGTGCACGCAGCCACACACATATGTGGCCAGGAATACAGCCTGGCAGTTTAGACAGCAAAGCCCTGCTGGTAAGTCTATGGGAGGGAAGGGTTGTGGGGGGCAGCAGATCAGGGTGCCAATGGTGAGGGGGGGAGTGAGGCAAGGGTAGGTTCTGCCCAGCCAGTGCAGTGAATGGGACACAGGGCTGGGAGTGGAACAGAGCCATGGGTGGTCATCCGGAGGGTACTGCGGGGTGGGGAGGGGGGTGGATCCCTGCCACTGCGCGCAGCCCTGGGGGAGGCATGTGCCTCCCTGGATTTTTGTGGGGGGTGGAGGCAGGCTGCCCACTGTGGACTCGGAACCAGGGACAGCTTCAGCCTCTTCCCAGTTTCAGGGGCTGAGCTGGGCCTGGGCTCAGAGTGGGTGGGAGCGTGACAGGCTCACCTGTGCAGGGCAGGCAGTGGCAGTGCTGGGAGGGGTGGCTATAGGGGGGTCTAGGGTTAAATTTGGGGTGGTTATAGACCCCCCAGTGTCACCCCTGCTTGGGACACTGCTCTGCTCCCTTTCTCTTGGGAGCCCCCTGCTGTGGACCAAGCAAGGGATGCATGGCCAGTGCAGGGCTCCCAAGGGAAAGGCAGCAGAGCAGAGTGCCCTGAGCAGGGCTGGGGGCTGCTTGGGGGTGCTATAGGCACTCTAAAATTTGCCCCCTGTAGCCAGCCCTCCCAGCACTGCCACCTCCTGCCTGCTCCAAGCCCAGCCCCCTTACTGGGAAGGAGTTAGCACTGCCTCTGGCCCAAAGCTCGCAGCAGACAGCCCACCTCTTCTCCACACACAGATCTGGGGGGGCACAGGCCTTCCTTGGAGCCATGCCTACAGCAGTGGGGAGCTGCCCAACCCCCCCACACCTCCTGGACAAGCTTCCTGTGGCTCCATCCCACTCCTGGCCTCGAGGTCCCATTCACTAGCCTGGCTGGGCAACCCCAGGCCCTGCCTTATTCCCTCCCACACTGTGGGGGCTTCAAACTGCCCCTTCTCTCCCCCCTTTCCCCCCACAGACTTACTGGTAGATGCTGTTCTCCAAGCTTCCAGGCCACGTTCCTGTAAAATTTTTATCGGATTGGTATCGGCTGATATGGCTGGTTAATAATCAGCTGTTGGTATCAGCCAAGAAAATCTTTATTGGTGCACCCCAATAGTAATAACTGGATATATTTCTAAAGAAATGTCCATAGATTTTTGCATGGTGTGGGCACAAACCACTTCCTGAACATGTGGTTCTTGGATTATACTGTGTTCTGAAGGATTCTGGTTTTAGAGGGGTTGGCAGCGGGGGCTAGAATCTTTGGACTGGAGGTAGAATTGTTGTGGGTTGATAATAGGGTCTCTTGAGCCTGCAGAGTTTACAGAAAAGACTTTTCCAGTAAATTGGGTATCAGTCTATTTTGTTTCCAAATGGTTTTGGGTTCCCAGGAAGCCCTAGGCTCATGGAAAGACTGAATTTAACTTGTGTGCAGGGACCTGGTGTCCCTGACTGGCCCTTTTCACTCCTTTAGGACAGATTTAGTTACCTTGTTTTGACATGTATTCCAATGACAGTTAGGTCCATGCAAACCCAGTGAAGACAAAGTTGCAGAGGTATAGCTGGATATTACATAATATTATTGAACTGTATTACGGTGATGTATAAGAAAAGGAGGTGATTTTTGCATGTCTGATAACTAGAGAAAGAGGTCAAAGGTGGTTCCTCTTCTGATGACTTGGAGCTTCCTTCCCTTTTTCTTTTTCTTGTAAATGTCTTGGAGTAGGGAGGTCAAACTTCCCTGCATCCCTGGGGTCTTGAGGAGCCTTCTGGGCTGGTTCCAGTCCTTGTGGCAGCAGTGGCACAAGGGTTAATGCTGCTGTTGTTCATTCTTGCCCCCCTATTCCACTGGCACGTGTATTCAGCATGGCTCCTTAGCTGGAAATTCAGTGGTCGGTACTGCCAATACTCACCCCAATCCCCGAGTTTTCAGCTCCTCTTGGAACCCCAGGGGCCAGATGTTGGACACCCGTGTCTTAAGGAAACTTCCTCCTGTATCAGAAGTGATGGCATGTTTCCATTTCAGACCCAGAACATGTATTTTTGGCTGTTCATAGCCACATAGTTGATAGCCTAGAGCCTGTGAGCTCAAAGCCATAGCAGAAGTGCTCACAGTGACCTGACAAAGCCCTGTCAGATTCCAATGAATATGCAAATTCTGCTAAATACCTTATCACAAAAAATGAAAGGATCCTGGCAATTAGTCCTTGATTTCTTCAGTCTCTTTAAAAGAAAAAAAAGTTGTTGTGGTTTTCAGTGAAAGATCAAAAAGCATTCATCTCAAGCTGTTCTCAGTTAGGTTAGCCTCTACCCAAGAGGGATGCTAGAGTCAGATGATCAAAACATTTGTGACAAATAAACTATAGTAAAAATCTGGTTAATTTGTTACTCCAGTGGGATTGGCAACTATGAACTAAGTATCAGTACTTATCCATTTTCAATTTTTCATGAAATGTATTCTGTATGCTATATGGACTGTAAAAATGATTTTTGACATTTATAAAGATGACAAAAATACATTACAAAAATACTGAAGACAAGTTGTGCATGCTGTGGTCTGTTCTATGAGAATTGTATGACTAGACACACAAATGGTTAATATACAATTTACATGACTATGAAGGAGGTCGTCCCATGGAGGGCACAGGTCAGTATTTTTAAGCTGACTAATTATCAGGAACAAATTCCATTGCAATTTTATATGTGGGTGCATTTAAAAATGACTAATATTTTAATAGGTGATAATGCAATCAAATTGCCTTGTTTACAAATCCATGAGGTCTCTGGTGGAGCATGCAGAATGTACCGGCTAATACCACCATTAGGACAAGCTGCCCTAGTGACTAATGTAATTACCAAATTTCACTGCATACAGAACTTCCTGAATTTTGAAATACTCCACCACCTTGAAGCGAGTGAAATGATACATATTGAAACATTATGGCATTCTCTCAAGCATTAGTCAATATTTATTAACATTTGTAAAAATTAGTAAAAACAATTGTTTTAACATCGTAGATGAAAATTAAAATTGTAAGGAGGAGAAGATGACTCGTAAAACTTTGAAACGGAATGGTATTAAAAGGAAGTAGTTTGGGTTTTTAATTAAATATAGCCGTTTTCCTTCAAATTGGTTTCTAAAAACAGTTGGGGGAATTTAGGTGTTGGATAACCCTTAATGCACATTAGGTTTTTCTCTAAAGATTCTCCTAGAAATATTAGCTTGTACTATGGCTAACTTTCAGTGAGAAACTTGCTCTATTTCTGGGTATGCATGATTCCTTACAAGTTCCAACTGTCTTGCATAACACATCTTGGTACTGGAGTAAAACCCTGGAGCATCTGTACCATCACAGACCTATATGCATACACGCAGCCATGTGACCTGCCCAAGGCTAGGTTTTTGTTTGGCCATAATCTGAGACTTGCTCACTTCCCTTCCCTCAGGCTAGGTCATAATGTCCTGGTCCATCTCCTGCATATCTTGTGAATCAGTTGTATGTTGGCACCTTCTGTTTTATGGCTTGCTTTTAAATAGTGTACAAATGGGATGAATTAGCTGTAATCATTCTGTCTAGACCCTTTTTCCAACCTGATGTACCATATTCACTCAAATATAAGATGACCCTAAATATGATGATCCCCCCCATGATGATAATTTGATTCTGTATATGGAATACTAATACATTTGTTATTAATTTCAAAGTATAGAATTAATTATTGGAGGTTTGGCTTGAATTTGTCCCCTTACCACTGTTACAACAGAGAAAATAAATTTGGGGCTTCAGGAATCCCTCTGCTCCCCCCTGCAGCCCCTTTTCCCTGCCCTCCCACCTCCTGTTTACTGTCAGACCATGCTCCCCCTGAGCACATGGAAATGGGTGGCAAATTTGAAAACACTGGCTTTGAAATAAGTATACCAATAGGGTACCCATAGACTTAGTTCATCCAGAATTGATGCATTTTACCTTTTTTTTGAAACTGTTCCAAGTTTTAGCCCAGGCACTCCATAAACACTTTTCAGCAACACTTTTGTACCTACTTAGATACTGTATAGTACAAACTATGAATGATATTAGTCCAAAGCCAAAAGGCTCACTATGTACCATATAGTTCAGTGGGCTAAGCCATAGTGACCCTGCAGTTCAGCATTGTGTGCATACTCCAGATGCCCCCTCCCCCTGCAAAAGGGATCCACATGCTAATTAGCCTCTACTCATGACTCAAACTGGGTGTTTTTGTTATGAGTCCTGGGATGCTGCAGGTGAGGTGCAGGGCAACCTGATGCATTCTCACTCATGGAGGGTAGGGCCACACTAATCAGATGTGATGGGCTGAGAGAGGGGGCAACAGAGGGATTCTGGGTGAACTGTTTGGAGCTCCACATGGTGATGTTTGCCAGATATTTAAGGCCGGTGAAGAAACGGGAATCATTCAAAATGGGAAAGAAAGGCACAGCTCAGCTGTGAGAATGAATACATGTTTACTTCTTCAGTGTAGTGGCTCACCGTGATTTGAAAAGTGTCATTGCTGAGGGGACTGAGCACATTGGACACTACCCTTTATCTTAATTAGATGGGCTGTACTAACCTATATTTGTGATAGAAACCTATCAGTATGTTTGCCCAATATGAGCTATGTGTTTTATAGTCGTATTCAGTGCTGGTTGGGTTTGATCAACTTTTATCATTGGTTTTCATGTATTGAGCACATGCTGCTTTTGGCAGCTGTTTGATGATACATTTGAATACAAGAAAACCTCATTAAATAAAGTGTAAAATGAGCTTCCCCGCCCACCCCACAATGCTGTTTGAGGAAAAAAAACTTGTCTCATATTCAAATAAATATAGTATTTCCCCTTCCTATGGACCACTGGAAGGAAGTCTGGTGATTCAGTCTCTACATAATTATCACAGGGGAAAGGACTGTTGACCAATCTTTTTCTGGCTCTGTTTGAGGTGCTTTGGTCTTTAGGGGGAGTTTTGAGCTTTTAGCATAAAGACGCATGTGTTATAGGATAAATAAAAATTTAGGTTCGCTTTTCTATTATACAATTAGTTTTGTGCCTGAGACTTCAGAACAGCTTGAAGCTATCAGCCAGCTAATTTGTGTGCAACTCTTGAGACAAGATAAGTTTAAGTACATCCAAACTGATGAAAAGTGGTTACTGCTGAGTGTTTACAATTTACTGCTGTTCTCCTTTATTCATGGGATGTCAGTCTTTGATTAAAAGTTACACATTATGAGCATAGCTGTTATACCCTACATAATTTTCCTAGCATACTGTCTTTAATTTTTCACACTTCTGAATGATGTTACATAATTGAATTTATTTACCCAGCTGTTTGACACTTTTTCTCAAGCATTTTGCATGTTGCTCAATTTCTTTCTCGTCCTATGCATTATTCTTCTAGAAACGGGTGGTTTTTAACTTTGGCAGAACCTAAATACTTTAAATGACCAGTAGAAAGGCTAATGAGCAGAATATATGAACCAAATGTTTGGGGTTTTTTCAGAGTAAGGTGGCCTTGAGTACAGGCATACCTCGTTTTATTGCGCTTTGCTTTATTGCGCTTCGCAGATATTGCGTTTTTTACAAATTGAAGGTTTGTGGCAACCTTCATTGTTGTCTTATTTTAAGAAATTGCCACAGCCACCCCAACCTTCAGCAACCACCACCCTGATCAGTCAGCAGCCATCAACATCGAGGCAAGACCCTCCACCAGCAAAAAGATTGCGACTCGCTGAAGGCTCAGATGATGGTTAGCATTTTTTAGCAATAAAGTATTTTTTAATTAAGGTATGTACATTTTTTTTTAGACATAATGCTATTGCACACTTAATAGACCACAGTATAGTGTAAACATAACTTTTATATGCACTGGGAAACCAAAAAATTCGTGTGACTCGCTTTATTGCGATATTCGCTTTATTGCGGTGGTCTGGAACCGAACCCGCAATATCTCTGAGTTATGCCTGTATATACTTGCTTGGGATGACTTGCACAGTCTGATTTTTTTGTGAGTAACCAGTCATTTCATGGTCAAGACTATAACACTTACTCATCTGCTTTTAGGTACACCATTGAATAAGTATATGCATGTTGTAATTGCAGTAACGTAGATGTGAGCAAATGACTTTCAGCATATGGTAACTGTTTATAGTTATAGGTATAATTCTTGCAGTGAGCTTACTCATTGAGACAGAGGGTTGGAAATTAAAGGAGTTTTTTAAATTTAATTTAATGTACAAAAGATTTTTTTTAAATAATTACCTTGTTCTCATTTCAGTACATTTGGGCATCACATTTTCTAAGTGATAGAACAGATGGTTACAATTTTTATAAATAAAGCTTATGAAGAAAAGGTTAAAATAATCTGAAACATGGTCAAGGAAGATTGGGGGAAATTAGTTTTTAGAAATGCATAAAAAGGTATATTGAGTAAGGAGGATATAGGGCAATTACTTTTATCAACATGAAAGTAAATCGTAGTACTAACATGCCTGCCAGGTAAATGAAGAGTAATGAGACCCATACGATAAGTTAGCTGGACAGAAAGACTTTTCCATGCATCTTTTTTTTTTTTCCCTAGCTTGATTTCCACCACCACCCCCTGTCAAGTCACGTTTCTTTGACTGAGACATGTTAAGGCATGCTGAACCATGAAGAATGCCTTAACATGTTTGAGCATTCAGAAATACTTTGTCCAAGAAATGAAGAAAAGAGAATATAGCTTAAATAATTGGACATGTAGCAATGTATCTTTGGGTTTGCTGTGGGGAATGTGGTTGCTACTTTCTGGTATGACATATGAAGAAGGTCAGATTAGGTAATCTAGTGGTTCCTTCTGACTTTAATTTTTATAAAATGTAATGACTTTATAGGAAACTTTGGCTGTATTCAGAAAATGTAACCTGTCAGCACAGGGAATCATAAAATACAGTCTTCCCAGCTTTTTATCTGATTTAAGTGATTTTTTTTCACATTAGTCTGGGGGTTGGATGGAAACACAAGTTTAATCTTAAAATGCTCTGATGAAATCATCAATAAAATGGAAACAAAGGCTTGAGAATTTGAGTATGCTGAAAATAAAAGGTTCAACCACAGAAACTTGACCGGAGTCTGACTTAGGAGGCACAACTGTTACAAAGCACCCTGCAAAGCCTGGCTGCTGGCCATGTGACTTCACCTGGCTTTAACTGTCATCTGTTCCCTGAAAACATTTCTTAAATGATATAATGATGAAGGGCACTTTTATTTAACACATTCATCCACATAAGTCTTCCCTGACATCTGCTGCTTTGTGGTGAAGACAAAAATAACTTGGAGTGGCTGAGGAAAGTTTGTGGGTTTTACAGAAGGGATGTCTGCGTTCAAGTTGTTTGGCGGTAAGAGTTATGTAGCTACAGTGCGTGAGCTGCTGCATGCGTACCCCACCCCCCCAAACTTATGGATGAAGTTACTGGTCTCTGTAGCCTCAGGAACTTCAGATATAGAAACAGTCATTTCAGAGTGCAGTTCTCTGACTTAGTTTTCTATTTTGCCTTGTAGCTGACTTATGAAGTATGTAGAAGATCTGAAAAGTTCTTTGACTTGTGTTTTTTTTGTGTTATGTTGCACTTGTCTGCTACAGGAAAAATAGGGTAGACAGGACTCAGCAGGAGAACTCGGAGCTATGATGCAAAAGAACAAGCAG
Source organism: Gavialis gangeticus (assembly GCF_001723915.1). Lineage (NCBI taxonomy): Eukaryota > Metazoa > Chordata > Crocodylia > Gavialidae > Gavialis > Gavialis gangeticus. The sequence continues at coordinate 153,600,331 of NW_017729032.1, read as the reverse complement.
CTGAAACTTGGTTAAGGGGAAGGAATGTTATTATGCATAAATTCTTCTACTGGTCATTTAACACATTTAAATCTAATACCTTCAACAATTGGAAGGAAAGGTATTTGCTGGCACTTCAGCTAAAGGCTTAATTATTCACAGTCCACCTTTAGTTCTCCAAGATAAATTTGTGTGTAGACTATAGAAGGATGGATGTAACATTTTTATATAGTGGGTAAATACTGTTGTGTTTTATTTGCTTGTTTTTAAAAAACAATCTACAAACATTTTAAATTTTTTTATACCTTTCATTGCAATTCATTTGTGAAAACTTGGATGGACAGTTTTAAAGGCTTGTAAAATGCAAGGTAACTGCTTGACGGAGAACTAGTCCATTATGAATTAAACTATCTGGAAATTCTTGTTCTTAGTTCCTAGGGTTTAATTTTCTAAGGTGAAAAGCTGCTTCTTCATGAGATTTTATAGCCCTAGCAAACTTGGATGCAGAGACTAAATTCTAGTGGAATTCAGCGTATGATACGTCTATTTGTGTGGACTCGGGTTTGACCGTTGTATTTTTAAGTACCTGACAGCTAAATGATTGCCACTCAGAACTGCAATTAAAAGAATCTTTACTGGGGGGTTTTGTGTGTATGTTTAACTTAGTTTCCAAGTGCCTGCATGGATCAGTTATGCTATTAAAGGAGTTACTTAAATGTCTGAATGCAAGTTAATTCAAAGGAAAGATTAAAACAGAGATTGGAATGACCTGTTCCAACTCACATCAGTATTGATGTAGTACAGAATGTATTTGCACTAAGGGCATGGGCATACAAACAAATTACGGCATGGTAAACTAGGGTGTGAACATGACCAGTTACTCCATAGTAACTGCTAAGGTGCACACAAATTTCAGTAAATGTGAGGTTGCTTTTGCCTCAATGAAGTTAGTGTTTCAGTACCCTAGAACTAAGTATTCAGAGCTGCTGGTCTGTACTTTATGCGTGTATTAGAAACTTTGCATTAGAGTTCTGTGGTTTTGTGGCTGACAGTAATCCTGTAAAATGACATCATGATGGTTCAGTATGCTTCACTGTCATTACAAAGCAGGTGTGTTTTTTCAAAAATTGTTCTAAACCCAGGATTGTAAAAGGGAACATCGGGCCAGCATAAGAGTAAGCACAAGTCTAGCCCAGTGACAAGGATAATCTCGGGAGCAGGGATGAGCTAGTCTCTGCTCCAAGTTCTGTTTATGTATTTTTCAACTGACTTCTGTATTTTACATTAAAGGGTTCTTGGAGCATAGAATGGAACCCAAGGCTCCCTGCCCAGCAAGTGTCTTTACCACCTGCTGTCTTTTAAAAGTGGCAGCTGTTGCATTTTGTATGCAGCTTGATCTAGTAGACAAGCTAGGAGACTACTCACCAGATTGAACCCCTCAGGGAAAACAGGTGGAGGAATGCCTACTTTGTGAATCCAGATAAAGCTTGGGTGTGCTCTATGTGCAGAGCTGCTAGAGCCTGTCTAGACTGAGGCACTTGTAGGCTTTGCATATACTCACATGCACCTGGGGAACTTTACTGCCTAACACAGGGATCTCAGGGGTTAGGCAGCTGCTGAATAAGGGTTTTCAGAATTTCAGTTTTGGATTTAGGTGTCTATAGTTTGTTGAAGTCCCATTTTAAATGCTGAATCTTTTTGTGGTGAAGGTATAGATACTTTTATGGATCTGGGCCTTAGTCATTTTTAAGTGAGGAGACAAACATTCTATTTTGGTTGACTTTTCTATATTTGACTCTGGTCATTCTTACTGGTACTTTCTCATGCCTGTGAAAAAACAGACCTCAAAGTCACCAATCTTACCCAAGAAATATGTAAATCAAACATAGAAAGGTGTGCTTGTGTTGATTGTGGGAAATTGAAATTGAGCCAGTCATCTTTCCCTTCCTCCCCTCCCTCCTTCCCCCTACCACAAAGGGTAATCAGAGGGTAAATCTCCTTATGAGCCAAAAGTGTTTATTACCATTCACTTCATAAGAAATGGCTTGGGTATCTAGGCCAGGGGTCAGCAATCCATGGTCCACGGGACCAAAGCTGGGAAGTTTCAGTGCCATTGCCAAAGCATTCTGCCACTGAAGTGTTCTGGCAGCAGGAGCTTTGTCTACACCATGGCTAGGTGGCAGGAAGAAGCAGTAACCTGTGTCAGACTTGAGCTAGGTTGTTTCAGCCCAGTGTGTGAAAACATTGTCCACTGCTGATTTAGGCGATGGTGGAGAATGGAGGTGGTGGCAGGGGAGGTGTTTGGATCTTCATGATTTAATGAACAGCTGCTCTCAAAAAAATTTTGGAAGACCGCTATAGCTCTTTTGGTGGGTGGGGGGAGGTTTGCCCATGCTGGCATTATGGGATCAAAGTGTATTTCCATACGTAATGGACTGTTTTCTTACTTCACAGCTTTCATCCAGTCAGACAGCATAATAGACGTGCTACGATTTGATGAAGGAAGCCTACTGCAGGTAAGCAGACCATCTCAATGATAAAGGATGAAATCTTTTTTCCCTTCAAAAAAAACAAACCAAAACAGCTGTATTCTTTGGTTTACCCCTCAGTTTTTGTGGATCTTGTTTGTTCTTAAAGTAATAGAAGAAGAAAGGTATTTTAAACTTCACTTTCTCTTATAGCTATCTGTCTTTAATGCACTTTGTCTTTTCCTCTGCTTTACTGCAAGTGGCTAGATAAACTATTATATCAGGAGCGTTAATATTCCATTACATGCAACTTTTCATATATGTGGACTGTGTCTACATTAAGGCTATCGTATTAAAATTTTTGCCACTGTTTTCAACTCCACTAATTATAGCGGCAGAGCAGGGATGGGAGAGAAGAGAACCATTAGTGTAGATGGGGATCCAAGTGGCTGTCAAGTTGTTTTTAGGCACTGTGGTGTTTTAACTGCTTGAAGTGTATCTTTGTGACAGTGCTTAACACAATTGATTACCAGTCCCTTGTTGACATTAGCCTGTGCAAGGCTAATGCTAGTGGAGCTAAAGCAATGGTTGCTAAGGGATATGTTTTTAAAGCTGTTTGAGTTCCTTGCTTCCTGCCATAGAAAACTTTTTGGCAAACAGGCCTTTTTGACAGTTGATCATTCAAGGGGTCATGAGATCTGGTGATTAAGTGGCTTTAATGCGACCGAGACTGAGTACAATGCTCCCATGCTCGTGTTGCTTCTCTGCATCAAAGAGATGATTTTTGTACCTACTGATATCTGTAAATCAGGGGTGGCCAGTCAGCAGCATATGTACTGCAGGTGGTTCAAGGAGTCTCTATGGGTGCAGACAGAAGTGACAATTTTCACCCAGTATGGCCACAGAAAGCAGTCTATAGCTGTGACCAAACACAAATGTCTGACTGCAGGCAGCTTCAAAAATGGCTGATTGGGTGAAAATCTGAACCCTCAATTTCATGAGGGGTCAGGTGAAGACCTTTCAAAATAGAGCATCTTTTGTAACTTGTGTCTGTGCTGCCTCCCAGCCTTGAGCAGTTTTCAGAATGGGAGGGGTAAAGGGAGCAGAGGGAGTTTGGTCTGGGGGGTTTTCAGCTTCCATGGGAAGGTGACTTGCGTCACCCTCCAGCAACGGTTGGGGAACCCCTAGATTGAGTTGCTTCTGCTCCCTTTGCCCCCCTCCCATTCTGAAACAGGCTGAGAGAGAGGAGGGGCCATTGCTAGGGGAAACCAGCTGCAGGCTCCCAGCCACCAACTAGATTCCCCTTCCCCCTGGAACCAAGAGTGAACTTCTGTTTGGGTTGGGGGGATTGCTGTAATTCAGAACGCTTCCTGCAAAGTGTTCTTAGTTGCAGTGGGGAGCTGCACTTCTGTCTGCACCCTATGTGTCACATAGCCAATTGGGGAGGGAGGGCAGGAACCAGCAGCAGAGGAGATCAGGCAGGGTAGGAGTGACATGGCATGGAACTTAATTTGTGGCATGCCTGCCAAAAAAATTGGCCCTCTCTGCCATAAATCCTTATACTGGAGATGGCCATCCTAATTTCAACATGTTTTCCACTAAATGGAGGCAGAAATGCTGTACAAGCCATCTGTGTTGTTTAAGCTTTAATATATTTATGGAAAGACAAGATTCTCTCGTCATAAATCTTGAATCTAGTGGTAGTTAAGGAGGCATAAAGGGGAGACCTCTGCAAATATGTCTGTGGGCTGGTCACCAACAGAGATGAGGCATGGTGAAGGAATCTCAGTGTTTCCGGTAATATAGATGAAGCTTGGAATAAGGAACAATGAGCACATGGATATCTTGAATGTGACCTCAGTGTGGTTGTGTTGTAAAAGGCAGCAAATTGTTTCATCATTTTGAATCTGGATTGTGGAAAATAGACTATTGTTATGACTTAATCTAGTTGTGATCCTATTAATTTTGTATTGGGGTTTTGTATTTGTGATGAGGTTAACAGAAATTTCTCTGTTTACCAGTGAGTCTAAGCATAGTGTTAGAATGTATTTTATGTCCATTTTGCCTGATATTTAGAAGAGCCCTAAATTAGCCTGTTATCTTATACACTAAATAGGCTTAATCAAATGTTTCATTTTTGGAGAAGTGCTGCTACCATGGCCACATGTTACAAACACCTTTGAGCTAACAAAAGTCTGAAGAGCAAGCTCTGCATTGGTAATCCTTTTAAGCATTTAGTATTTTCTGGAGCAAAACATATGGAAAAAGGCATCCTGGCTAGTAACAGTTGCAAAACAATCCAGATGATTCAAGGAGGATATTATTGTTTGTTCTGAAGTGTTCTTTCTGAACAAAAGTATTGAGCAGTCTAGGATGTACAATTATTCTGCAACTTCCTTTCTTTTATGAAATAAAGAAAAACAGAGTAAATACCCTTTTCTTGCAGTTGAGGAGGCACTGCTTCTGTGATTCCTACAACTTGTGTTTGAATTTCCTCCAGAAGCCTCATTGCAGCAGCATCCCTAAATAGAGACAGGAAAGGAGTGTAAGGGTAGAACTAGATGATGACCAGAGAGGAGTGGTCCCTAAATAGAGACAAGAAAGGAGTGTAAGCCTGGAACTGGATGATGACCAGAAATCATTGGGTCAGGCGCGTGCTCTTCCAGGCTTCATTAATCCTAGAATTTTCCAAATGGGAAAAGATTGAGTGTGTTTCTCTTCCTGAAAGACCTAGTCATTTTGGTTCATAATCCTTTGCAGTTAGCTCCTGAGCCACAGTAATCACAACACAGCTCAGAGGACAGGCATAAAAATGTATCAGACAGGCATGTTCTCATTCACTGTTTTCCTTTGATGATTTTACATGTTGCTGGCATCATAGCTAGGTATGGCCTGTAATGCTCCTTTATTGATACGTCTCAATGGGAGAAAGGAATGAAGAATAGTTCATCGAGTTCAAGGTGTTTCAGTGGTTTCTTCAACTCACTCAGACAGCATATGAGAGCAATATCAGACTGTCAAGTAACTTTTCTGTTGGGATCGTGAGGGGGAAATCTGTGACTTGTTGATATCAGTGGAGCCTGGTATGTAGTATTAGCTGCCTGTTCATAACCAGAAATGTCAGTTTTTGTTATTCAGAAGTGTGATCCTGTGGGAGATGTCATCCTTACTCAGTAATTTGTCAATTAATTAGTTCCCTTCTAAAATAACTGAGAATAATCAAACAGGACAGAACAAGAATTGTCCTAGTGTCCCTGTTGTTGCCAAGATAGCAACTTCTTCAGCTGTACGTTTGTCTCACTCGTAACACTCAACTCTTAGGCTGGACCTCAAGACTTCCCTAGCAAATTTTTATTGGGAGGGATATCTGATTTTGCTAAGGGTTAGACCAGTGATTCTCAGCCAGGATGCCACTACACTGTGGGGTGCCTTGAGGTACTTTCAAGGGTGTTGTGTGGTACCACTAGTGTTAGCACAGTTAGGTTTACAAACATGATTCACAAGATAAACCCAGAGAGTTCAAATAAATCCACAGTTGTGGTCTTTCTAAGTTCTTTGCAACAGAAAAACTGCTTTATTATTTTTCTGTAGTCAAAAAAAGAGTGAAAACTAAGAGCTGGCATTTTTCTGAGGGGTACCTCAACTCTATTCAGGGGCACCTTAAATCTAAAAAGGCTGAGTGAGAACTGCTGAATTAGACAATGGATTTGTACAAGGTAGTTTGGATTGGGACGATCCTGTCTTAGGCAGGGGATTGGAGATGACCTCTCAAGGTCCCTTCACATCCTACTTGTTTGAGATTCTATGTAATAGTAGGAAAGAATTTGTAAAAAAAAAATAAAAAAAATAAAAATAAAAAAGCCCATGTCCAAACTGGGATTGTTGCAGGTTTGGTGTCACCAGTGTTTTTAGTCAGTGCAGACATGCTGGATGACATGTTGAAAATTGTCTCGAGGTCTCTCCTCTAGACATTTGTTAATGTCTTCCACTTGCTGGTAGGTGATTTCAGTATGTTCTCCTAATGTATGACATTTCTGGAAAAAAAACTTGAGTTTCCCTACCAGTATTGAAACCACCAATATTGGATCTCTCTTATGATGAACCCTAATGAACTCTTTATAAGAGACATCAATTTTATGCTTCTTTCTCCAACTTTTTGTACAAATGAACTTTCTAAGAGGTGAGAGAATCTGAATGCCTTTATGTCACTCTGTGTTCATTTAGAGCACCCCCAAAATATCTTCCCAAGTAGAGTTCCATGTAAATCAACTTGCACATTTTTAGATGCTTTTCTAGCTCCTAGTGAAGGGTGAAGGCATAGAAGGATGTACTTGAGATGATAGAAGGACCCATGGTCTTTTACTGACAAAAGATAAGATGGTTCAGAAGATTTCAAAGGGGGGGGGGGAAGGAAAGGTGATGTACTTTCCTCTTAAACTTCAAAGTGGATCTCTAGATATTTTATCCTTTTTATGGGCTTGGTGAAACAGACCGTAGGCTGTGTTTGGGTGCATTCTGCAGGGCCCATGTTGTTTCAGTGACTTCCATCATTAACTCATGTCAAAGGCAGCAATGTGGGGTTTCACTCATCTTCATAAAGAACTAGCAAATTGCCTGTCAAGAATGATAGGGGGGAGGGGGAAGCTTGCTAACCCTAACCTCCCCCCCCCCCCCCCCCCGGTGCCACTGCTGCCTCCCAGGGGGGAGGAGCTTGGCCCTCTATCCCCTTCCACCAGCACCCTGCTTAATCCCCACCATCACAGTGGCACTCTGCTGCCTCAGGATGGTGGTGGGGGGGTGGCCTTGCCCCTCCCCCCATCCCTGCCATCACGGTGGCACTCTGTTGCCGCTGCCTTCTGTCTGTAGCACTCTTGGAGCACTCTGGTTGGTTGTTTCAGCAACCAGAGTGCTCCAAAAGCATCAGGGACAGACAGAGAGAAGGACAAAGCCCTTTATTATATTAGAATTCTGCGCTAATAGAATGTTTGCTTAATACCCCTTTGTGTAAGGCAGTCGGTCAGTAGTAGAGTAAGATTTTGAGCATCTACTACCTTAGCCGATATGCTGTTGCTTGGGGGTTTACAGTGGAATGCACACAGGAATAAGCACCAACTAGAAGAAAGAAAAGCTATTTATATTTTATATAACTGGAGTTCTTCAAGATGTGGTGTTCCGATGTACATTCCCCTACCTGTCCTCCTTTCCTCTGCTTGGGATTTCTATGCATCTTTTCCAATGAGTGAGGCAAAAGCTCTAGAAAATGCTTGCTTCATTCTCACTGCTGCTGGCATCTAATGAAAAAAAATTATGTAAGCATTAAAGCATCACAGAATTAATATCATGCTTATACATAGGAAAGCAATGTAAAGATTACATATGCAGGTTTAACATTAACATGTCCCTATCTGACAAGCACCTTTTCTAAGATGTGAATGAAGGGCACTCTTTAAAAGAAAGCATTAATGTTGGATGCACATCTTAAAATATGCTAATCTGACACTCCCTTGTATGACTCAGTATATAATGATCTTTGTTTAAATATCATTCTCTTCAACACTTCATTCATAAGTATTACAGTGCTGTCATAGAAAACTTTTAACCCTTCGTTTTCCTTATTCTTGGTTCAAAAATACACGCAAAATACAAATCATTATTTTGTGTGCCCTAGGCCCAAGATAAAGCTGCATATTAATCAACTTAACAATAAAATTGCATTTGATTCTGTATCCCTATGTACTGAAAATAAATATTGCAATTGAAAAATATATTATTTTTAACTGTTGGTATTTGAAAAACTGCTTGTAGTCTTTGAAATTTTCAGAAAAAGTACTACATTATATCGAGGAGAGGTGCACCGATACATTGGTCCAATATCGGATTTGCACCGATATAAAGAAAATTGTTTCTAACAGAAACTGGCCTGATGTGGCTGATAATTTGGCCAATAAATGTCCCATGGATGTGCGTGGCTGCAGCACAGCATGTAGGCAGTGAGGACCACAGCCAGCAGCATGGAGAGCTGCATGCAGCTGGTAAGTCTGTTGTGGTGGAAGGGGAGGAGTGGGGGGGGGGCAGTAAAGGCCCCCATGGTGAGGAGGGTATGGAGCTGGGGCAGGCGCTGCTCTGCTGCAGGGAGGGGCTTGGGGATGGAGCCATGGCTCGCCCGGGGGGGCAGAAGGGGTTAGGATTGAAGGGGGTGACTCCCGCCGCTGTGTGCAGCTCATTTGGTGGCTTGTCTGCTCGTCTGTGGCTCCTGCTGCTTGTCCAGGGGGGCATGTGCCCCCGGATCTGTGCAGGGCAGGCAGCAGCGGTACTGGGAGGGGGGTTATGGGATGGCTACGGCAATTTCTGGGGTGGCTGCAGCCCTCTCCTATAGCCCCCTCCCAGTGCCAGCACCACCACTACTACCTGCCCAGTGCCAGCCCCAGCCTGCAGCTGCAGCCCACCCAGCTTGCACCCTGTGCAATCCAGAACATATGCCCCTCCCCCATGCACTCCCAGGGTGCGCACAACAGTGAGAGCTGCTTCCCTGTTCCCGTGCCCCCCCAGGACGAGCATGGCTCTGTCCCACACCCTGCCCCACCCCAGCTGGGCAACAACTGCCCCATCCCACGCCCTCTCTCATCGCAGGGGCTTAATCTGCCCCCCTTGCCCTTTCCCTCACAACAGACTTATCAGCTGTACACAGCTATATCGGAAATTGGATTGGTATAGACTGATGTCTCTCCTTAAAAATTGGCTATCTGTATCAGCCCCAAAAATCTCTATTGGTACACCCCTCATACTGAGTATTAATTATAACATAGACATTTTGAAATTCTCAAAAAAGTACTGTATTATACTGAGTATTAATTATGACATAGGAAATATATAGGTTTGGTTGAAAGATCAAGTCTCTGCATAAAGTTAATAATATATAGATTTAACAAATTAGTTTATATTTATACAGTAGATTTCTCTGTAGGAAGTTTGCCAGGTAGCACATGTTTCTCTTCTCCATCTCTTCCTAATGAACAAAAATTGTTCTTCTAGTGATGATGACACAGTGTGACTCTTTTATTAAAAGTGACTGAGATATGTAAGAAGGTTCAGTCAAGTCTCCTTAGCTGAAAGGACACTGTCAACTGAAATCTGGCCTGTGATTTAAGCAATCAAAAAAGATTTTTAGAAGACTCTTAAGATTAGGCAATAAGAATATTCCCACAAATCTAAAGATTGTATTACAAAGTGTGTTTTCAGTGTAACTACTCCACTAATCATAATAGTACTCAAAACTTGAAAGAGCTCCCCTTGTCTGCTTGACTTCCTTGTTTCCAGTATATGAAAGTGTTAAAATGGTGTAAATAGTAAAAAAAAATGGATTCTTAAAATTCTTCTTGCTTTAATATCAGATGCAAGTGGTAGGAAATTGATTTAGTTAAATATGGTTGACTGATTTCCAATGACAACTTCAGGCCAAATTTATTCAAGTGTTGAATTCCTGCTGTGTAATACAGGAAACAAATGGTTTATTCTCAAAATAGTATAGACATGTTAAAGCCACAAAATGTTTACAAATAAAAAGCTAGTTCTCTTGGATCCTCATTACAGAGTGTGTTTCTCAAGCTTCTTTAATTTGTTAGCTTATCACTGTAACAGTGAAGAATTATTTTGTATTGTTCTATAGGTTCATGTAATAAATAGCCATGACAGGTCCTCATATTTCAAGTGATCAGTCCAACCCAAATAGGTTTTTAGTTCAGCTTTCAATCTGTTGTGGACCAGCCATTTTTGAGGTTGTAAATTTTGTGGTATCTATTTTTTCTTCACTGTATTACTGTCACTTTTTTATACACTGTCACTCTTCAATGCTGAGGGTTTACCTTTCAGTGGATCACATACTTTTTTATAAGTGTCAAAAGTTTTTCTAGGTCATCCATCACTGTAGAATGAGTATTATCAATATAGCAATAAGTTCAGTGTTATCTAACCTTCACACAAAGTTGTTCAACCTTTTAAAACTAGAGGTAACTGATTTTATATGCAATTCGGTTATGAGAGTTAGTCACATATACTCAAGTGTTCTAGTTGTCCATAGCCTTTAAAAGCAGTATCTCGTGGGACGAAAAGCAAACTTTTTTACCACAGAGAGAATTTACTCTCCCAGTGAAGCAAATGCATTTGTAGACTGTACAATTTATTCTTTATTTACTAGAACTCAAAAGAAAAAATCCAGGGTTTAGGATCATCTAATCCATCCTCCTTGTAGCGAGACCCAGTCAAGTTTACTATGACCATCCCCAGCAGATAGATCTCTAACCTGTTTTAAAAACCTCTGGTGAAGGAGATCCTACGGCCTTCCTACGTAGCCCATCCCAGTGTTTTACTATCTGTATGGTCAGGTTAGCTATTAGCAAAGGCTTAGAAAATTTTTCCTCATAGTTAGCCAGTTTCTTCTTCTCTCCTCCTCCTCTTCCCTTGCTGCCCCATGAAGAACAGTTAATCACTATCTTTTTTATAGGAGGTATTTTGCAGACTAGAAGATTTATGTCTATCCCTTAGTTGTCTTTTTTTCTAAACAAAGCAAACTTTTTCTTCCAAGCCTCTGATTCTACAGTATTCTGCATCATAAATAGTGATGCTCAGAATCCAAGACTACTGTCAGTGGAGGTCTCATAGCACTGATGGAAGTAGATTAATTGCTGTCTTTTATTAATAAATCATATACAGTAACAGCTGCCTTAACTGGCACCTTACAAGCTGGCATGTTCTATTAACCAGTATGCTGGCTTGTAAGGTAAAAGCGAAACGGGAAGTGCTCTCCATGGCACTTCTGGTTTTGCTGAGCCCCCATGACCCACAAAATAGCCTGTGCTGCTGAGCCCCCACAGTATAGCAGGCTGCACAAGGCCTGCCTCCCTGTCCCGTGGGGCCTACAGGAGGGTCGGTGATGTGGTGAGAGAGGCAGACATGCCTTGGATGCAGCGGGAGAAGCAGAAGCCCAAACAGGCAAAGATACCTGTTTGGGCCTCTCAGTTAACTGACATATTTTGTTATCTGGCTCCCATTCCCATAGGTGCCGGATAACAAAACTTTTGTAATGAGATTTGCCCATTTTTTAGCAGCATCACAGTAACCCACTGGAACCCAAGATCCTCTGTGGTAGTACTTCTACCTAGCCAGGTATTCCCCATTTTGTATTTGTACACTTGATTCCTCTGTTGACTTTGTATTTTTTGAATTTCTTCTTGTCAGTCCCTCACTAACAAGAGACAGCCCCCTGCTCCCCACCAATCCTGCCAAAGGGTGCCCTCAGATGCCCACTTGCCCCACCCAGCCCTGCATGGGCTCACAGGATGGTGGTTTGTGAGGATGGCCTTCAGCATGAGGTGCATGCAGCACACCTCATGCAGAAGTGCAGGCAGCAGCTGGAGCACCACACGCTGCCCTGCACTGCAGGTTAGAGCTGGGGTGTGGTGCGGAGGACCAGCATTGCACTCCACAGCAGCAGTGTGAAGTGGAGTGTGGGTCTGACCTGGGCCATGCTGCAAGCAGCAGGGGGTGCCTAGGGGCTCCAAGTGGTCTCTGTCCCATCTGGGCTGGAACACGGCAGCCGTGGTGGCTCTGGCTCATGTGGGTGGCAATAGAGCGAGTCTAGCCTGGATGCAGGCTGGAGGGAGAAGGAGGAGATGCCTGTGACACCCCTTGCCCCAGGCTGGGGTTGTGCTGCCCAGGTGGCCTGGCCATGGCCTCCTGCCCTCCTGGGCAGTGTCTGCTGGCTGCTGTGCCCCTTAGAGCATGAGCACTGGCTCCCAGCACTGCCAGACCAGCCACGCAGCTCCTGCTGCCCCCGAAGGACCCCCCTGCCCCCACTAGAGAGACAGATGCCTGAGGGCAGGCGCCACAGGCAACAGAGTGGAGCTGGGCTCACTGGTGGCAACAGCAACACCGAGCATTGCCTCGGACCCCCTGTCCCATCAGAGCCCTGGCACCCAGACACCTTCCCCCGGTGCTGGCAGGCAGGCAGCGTGCGTCTA
>NW_017729032.1:153585772-153587500 GCF_001723915.1 Gavialis gangeticus | reverse complement strand
AGCTGCCCAGGCTGCTCCCACCACCCTGCCTGGCTGTATGCCAGCCATGTGCGCGTATGCACACGCACATGGCATCCACTGCCTCCAATTGCCCTGCCTCCACTTCCAGCAGCCCCAAACAGCCCCTTGCAGGCTGGAAGAAGAAACCTGCAGTTCCTCCATTTTTCTCCTTTAAAAGAGAAAATCTATGTTTTTCTGCAGCAAATGGAGAATCCCTGGAGATCAGTGTTCTAGAGGCTGTAATGCCTTGATTGGGACTCCTGCCTTGTGTGTGATGTGATAACTTTAACAGAGGTATTTTATGCAAGTTGCAGTATACGTGCTTTCATAAACCCAGGATAGCATCTCAGTTTCATGATGTAAAATACAAAATTGTGAAAACACAACAATGTTGTGCAGTGAAATATATGAATGTGTGCATCTTCTCAAGTGCACTAGTTTGTAACGGAGACTCAAGTAAACCTTTGAAATGGTTTAGAATTTTACCCAATAAAAATTTGTTTTCTCCAGCCATCAGTTTTAAAAAAATGTATTCCTCAGTGAGTATTGTAAAATCAGTGTAAGTAGAAACTGTTGCATCATCTACAGTGAATTTGTGTTTTTGCTTCCTCCTATGTGTTTAAGTGATGAAAGAGTAGGGCAAAAATGACTCATTCTTGATCCATTTTCAGCTAACAGGTTGCAAATACAATATTTATTCTTTCATTACCTTAAGCAAGATATTAATCACTAATTAGGCTTCCTTTTATATGGTGTCATGGATCTCATTAATGTACCAGTGGAGGTTAAGATACCGACTGCTTTTATGTTCTTCATTTGCCTTTCAAAAACTCAAACTGCAAAGTAGCAAACAGATTTTTTTTTAAGTTGAAAGTTGCCTTGTTACCATATAACAGTAGGTTAAGGTCCATTGTAAATCATTACTTGATGGATCCTTGTTAAAATTAGCTGGAAGATGATTGCATGAGAATTTTCAGACCTCCCAAGATGTTTGAAGGCAATTACCTATTTAGGAAACTTAACATTTCAGTATGTAGGGTCCAGAAAAAGAAATTCTAAAAGAAACTGGAAACATGGTTTCTTTAGGTTGCATACCCTATTCTTTATCTGTTGATAAGAGAATATTTGAACAAGTCAGTGATTTCAGCCCATTGTAGGAAGTTTGGTTGTATGTTTTTACTACATGCCAGAATACTCCTTGGGGACAATCTCCAGGCAGTTTCTTGGACCCAACTTTTGCACCCTTTATACATCCAGCCAAACTGGGTGTGAGCAACATCCTGGGGAACCTCAAGAAGTCAGTTCCTGATTCAAGGCAGGCAGGGTCATTCCTGTCCCTGTTCAGAGTCCCAGTTTGTGGGTACTTCAGAGTTTTAACGTTACACGTTACACGTTACACTTAGCATGAGTTACACATTTTTTCAAAACAGACACCTAAATGCAGTCTCTGCCCTTATGACAGAAAATCTCTGCAGTTTGGTCACTGTTCCTGAGGTGGGTAAAATTTCATTTGCCTCCTTAACCTACCTTAGTTGTTCTCTTTAAGCAAGGGGAATCAAAGAGAAACTGTCCTGAGCAAATTCTCACATTGTGACCATTTTTACTCTTCTGCTGGGACTTTTCATGCTCCAGCTCTGTCTTAAGGTTGCTGGAGAAGTGGCTCAAGGCACCTCTATAGTTTTGCCAGGGTAGTTTTATAGTTTCTAGGGTCGGAAGGGACCTGAGTAG
>NW_017729032.1:153581977-153582724 GCF_001723915.1 Gavialis gangeticus | reverse complement strand
CGAGCATGTCTCTTGTCGTGATGTGCCGGTCATTGTTGAGGTAGAAGCAACACAAAGCCATTTTTTATTAAATACATAAAAATACAGTATATGAGTAAATAAAAACCTTTCCAAATAAATATTTTGATATTGGTTTTACCTTTCATTACATCTGGCTATAGATTGAATGCAGCTCCTGTCCCATGTGAGAGAGGGATTCATCAAAAACTAGGGGCCATTCAGAAGAGTTTCTGCAACATCTGTCTTAAAGCTTTGTCACCTGTTCCAAGTATGGCAGCGTTCATCATAAGCTGGTTGATCTTCTCACTTTAAATGGCTAATAAGTACTGGTGCTAATGCGAGGCAGTTTTCCCATAGTGAAAACAAGCATACCCTGGCTCCTTTAAATACAGAATTAGTGAGAAAATCTGATTCACTCATATTGGTTTCTTTTCTGCTGCTATTTTTCATGGTCCCTGAAAAATTGGTAAAAGTCTATAAAAGTTGCTGAAAAAGAGATCTCTCAAGGCATCTCCATTATTCTCCCAGGGTATAACTAGTCAGTGTTGATGATCCTTTAAAGGCCGTTTCAGCTTTCCAGGCATATGATTCTCCTACTAAGGGAAAGTTGTAGCCGTTATTGAAGTGTGCAAGCATAAGTGTAGTTCATAAAACAAAAAGGAATTCACAGCTTAGCAAGTGTTCTGGAAAGCAGCACAAATACTATAATCATCCCTCCCCCCCCACTCCCTCTGGTTTTTGCAAGTC
>NW_017729032.1:153557004-153576977 GCF_001723915.1 Gavialis gangeticus | reverse complement strand
AGTTCATAAAACAAAAAGGAATTCACAGCTTAGCAAGTGTTCTGGAAAGCAGCACAAATACTATAATCATCCCTCCCCCCCCACTCCCTCTGGTTTTTGCAAGTCGTTAGCCAGATGTAGGATTTTTGTAGTTTATCCTGGGTTTTGCCTTTTTATTTTAACTTATTCCTTTCATTATATTTATTTTTTATGATTTGTATGGAAAGTTTTCATTTTTCAAGTTTCTTCAGACAGAAGTGACTGAATATTGGCCTACCATATTTTAACTGAAATATTTACAGCCAGCTGCTAAGTATTATCAGGTATCCAGATAGGCTAAAAAGGGATCAGAGCAAGGAATAGCAGTAAGTAACACTGACTCGTAACACTCATAGTTGAAGGTATTAGTAACGGGATGTACTAATTAACTTTTAGGAAACTGAGGGACAGAGATCCCAGTGTACTCAAGAATGGAATGTGAATTTTACTGTTCATTTCAGTTGGAAAAAGGTTAATAATATTGACACATGGTTTTTTTTTAAATAACACTGGGTATAACTCTTAGCATATATCTGCATTATGAAGTTCTGCTGTCACTGCTGCAAAAGCTAGTGGCATGAGAAGATCACGTCGTGTAGCTAGTATCACTGTCAGCAAAACCCCTGGGATGGACACAGCTCTGCTGGCGGAAAAGAAGGCTTCTTGTGGCAGAGTGTCTGTCATGTGAAGCATTTGATATAACCCTGGCAGCAGAAAAACTTCTGCAGGCCAAGGGGCCTGAACATCTTTGAACTGCTGCTATCTTGTTAAAGCAGCAGCGACCCCAATATGAACGCAGCCTTAGCTGCAAAACTTCTGATAAAAAGTCAAATTGAATTGGCAAATACTGCAGCGTTTTGCTTATTAAGATTTGTCTCCACTTTTTAAATCCTAGATACTAAGGTGATATTACTAGAGAAGGGAAGGGAGTTTTCAAATAAAACAAATCTGTCTTCTTCAAATCAACCGAATGCTGAAAGAAAAATATATTCTTCTTATCCATCAGATTTCATTATTTTGTTTTCTGTATTTGGCAGTAAGATATGTTGAAAGTTTTTAATCCTTAACCAGATTGTTTGTAAATGAATATTATATTAATTGACAAATATATCTGAATGTGAAATTAAGACCGTTTTATGAATTAAAATGGATCCTTCCCTCTAACATCCTAGTTTCCATTTTCTGGGGAGAGTCAGGTCTTACTTCGATACCTGTATTGTATCATCACTGTAATAATGCCTGTTGTTTTGCATGAATTTCTTTTAAATGCCCAATAAATAAATAAATGTACAGATCTTTCTGTTTACTGAAGTTTGTGCAAGTTTTGGATGAGATCATTGGCATTCAAAGGCAGGCAAAGTTATATGGGTAAATCTTTGGGGATATCTTTTCCGACTAAAATAGTTGGAGAAATTCTTCTTTGCAAGCTTTTAGGTATAAACATCATTCATCAGGCTGAGGAAACGTTTGCAGTTGGTCTGTGCTCTTCCTGGATGGAATAGAATAGAAGGCAGAGGCCAGTATGCAATAATACCAGTCAGTGAAAATGTAGTTACTGAAGAAATAAAAGTTGGGGGGAGGGAGAAAACATACAAATTACAGTGCATTTTGGGCTTTGATACTGTCTTTAAAAACACGAAGCCCAAGGAAGTTCTCCAATTCCTAAGATTATATATTTTAAAAAATTGTTGGTAATGTGATAATTAAAAACTGTGCCTGAGACTTGCAGCTCTACCTCCACCACTATCTTTAATTCTGTTCCATTGTCCTTAACAACTCCTCATGTTAGGCCAGAGACACTTATTTTGTCCTCCCATCCTATCTGAGTTTTCAGAAAATACTACAGAGCTAAGTTAGTGTCACTGTGCATTTTGACTATTGAACTACGTATTAGTTACCCGATATGGACTGAAGATTCAGTCTTCCATGGCAATGAGCTACAGTACGTATGAGGATGGGGAATGTCTTAACCAGGTGTACCACATAATATTTTTATTAATGTAAGTGTGCCTTGGGCTAGAAAAAGGTCGGGAAACCTGGTCTAGGTGCAGCCCATCCATCAACAGAAGCCAGACATCTGTATTTACATACCTCCAGCTGGCCAGTAAGCCAGAGTTGCCTTTGCTCTCATCCCATTAAGCTTCCTGTGAGTGCCTGGAAGTCTCACCTTTTAGATGAATTGCAAAGCTCCAGTTATTCTGAACTGGCTGCATCCTAGAGTACTCTGGCATGAAGAAGGCAAAGAGGCGGGGAAGAACTTACACCTATAAGGCCTGCTTGGTAGCTGCAAAGTGTCTCCAACAACACTGTACTGCCAACTCTTAATTTCCTCACCCTTACCTGTCCCACATACCTTTCAGTCTGGGTCCTATATGCTGTTGGCCAATTTCTGGTGCGCTCAACCATGCCCTACATAGTGACAAACTTGTGACAAACCTATGTCTTTCATCAGAGAAACTAACTGTAAAATTGATCCTTAATCTGCTTTGGTGATTACTTGTACCTATATAAACTGAAGAAATATATAATTGTAATTTACATATCCATCAGATCACAATATAAATCATCTCTTGCAACTGATGAACATCTTTAGTTTGAAGCTGGATGACTGTGTCTGATATATTATTGTTGCCTAAAATCTTACCTGTAATTTTTTTTTTTAATTTTCTAGCATCCTAAAGCCATAACATTCAGAATTTTAAAGATATGATCAACTCTAAGGTGCTAACCCTAAAATATGGTTAAAAAGGTACTGGATCTAATTTAATGTCTCCTACTCATGAAGGACAAGCGACCACAACTAAATACCACTTGTTTGATGTGTTCATCTCAGTTCTGGACACAGACTTATGGTTAATTTTTTAAAATCACATACCTTTTTCTGTAACTTAAATGCCTCATGTTATATTTAACCTAACCAGTTGCAAACAAATTTAGTCCTGATCCATGTTAATTTTGTTGTTGTAACTCCATTTTATTATTGTAATACTCTTCTGCTCATGTAAGTGAGACTTCAGACTTTTTTTGCCAATGCTCATACTGAAGGCAATTTCTCTTGTAGGAAAGAGGGATGTGTTTTTGCTTAGAAAATCAGTGCATGTGTAATGAGGAACATGAGTCTTTCCTCTAGTGTTTGAAACGAGCAATTCTCAGTTCAGCCCAGCACTGCCTTTACCATAAACAGTGGATTGCGAAGGAATTACTGACGCACAGTTTTAGTTCTTGGTGGTTGGGACAGCTGGTAGAGAGTGGGTGGAGTCAAACGGGGGGAAAAGAGCATGCCAGGCTGCAACGCAGAAAACACGCACATTCATTTGAAGCTGAAGAAAAAAATTACCTAAAAAAGAACATGCTGTTGAAGCTTGAGTTCTGGATCTGCACATCTCATGGATACTGCATGAGATTGGCATTTACTAGAACTGTATTCTATTGGAGAAGACAGGAGAAGCTGCCTTTTCAGATTTGCTTTTGGTTTAATTTATGCAGTGATTGGATGAAGCTGATGAACTGTTCAGGCTCTTTCTTATTGTCACATCAACCTGATTCACCTTGTTGTCAAAAGAATAATTGAAATTGAAGTAATTTTACTTGGGTTGTAATTAACTTGCAGTAAAGCAGGCAAAAAGAAACACTTTTTTGTGTAAATGTGAAAGCATCTTGGTGATGGCTCTTACTTGCTATTTGCAGTTTTAATGGAGGGGTGAAATCATTTACAGAGAAGAAGTATATAATCTCTCTTCTGAAAATGACAGGCAGAATTTATGATCTAAGTCTTGCTTATGTGAAGCATCCTAATCTCTTAAGCAAATTCAGAATTTCAGAGCATAAAATAAGAAACACGAAGATGCGTAAGGCTGTAAACAGATGTCACCAAATGAAGCAGATTAGTTGTGCTGGGATATGTCTTGGGTGAAACGGACCTTGCTTATTGTCCCTCAGGGCCAGGCCACTGCTGCTCCTGGGAGTGGCAGGGGTCCCATGCTGCAGGTCAACGCTCAGGTGTGACTGCAGATGGGTAAAATCTGAACTGCAAATGGGGGAACTGCAGATTTCCCCATTTGCAGAGGCATGCTCTGTGTTGAGATCCCTGGGCTTGACTGTGCAGGCACAGAAACCCAGACGTGCTCTCAGAGGCTGATCCTACATGCCCTGCAAATTCCCCTGAAGGAAACTTCCAGGGTTTCTAGGATCAGGACCTGAAGCTCCAGGAACATCTGCCCAAAGGCAGCTGGAGAGTGTGGGCAGTTCTGGGTTCCCCATGCTCCTCCCACCTTAAAACAAGCAGATGCCTGCTGCAAAACAGCAGCACAAATTAATACTGCTTTTTGTCACGGTCACAAATTTCAGCACTTGTGGCCTAACAGAAGGGCGTAGATGTTTGTTTGCTTTCACTTTGTGCTGCTGCCATAAACATTTTTATGGTGGCACAAATATTATGTCTGTTTCCAGCTTCAGTTATTTAATTACAAGTTGAGTTGAGAACTCACCTCCTGGCAATAATAACAGCATTAAGTCAAATATGGTTAGATGTATATTTCTATTTATTCTGTCATTTTCAGGAGTTTAATTCCAGCCTTCAGTTATTCCTATTTTTGTTTTGGCATATAGTTTTGGATCAAGACTGACGTAAGGCATCTTAATAACCAAGTTGTTAAACTTAGAACAATAAAGGAACTTTTTATATCTGCCAAAGAGTAAAGGCATTCTAAAACTTGTAATGGCCTTTACTCTTTGGCCAGGATTGTCTGAAATGTCTTGACACTGGAACTGTACCTGCTACAGTACATCTTCCTACATGATAATCAGATCTTTTAAATTCTTATCAAGCTACCACATGACTAATGTAAGAGGCAATACCATCTGATTGTTTGAACAAGGGACTACAAGTGAAGAATAAATTCTTGTCTAGACTCTTAATCATTGTGGCTGCTTACACACATGAAAAAACAAACAAATAGTGCTTTACTTTCAGCTTGGCTTGCCCCCACACCAAGTGCAGCACGTGCCCAGAAGAGGCATCTTGTCAGTTTGATCCAGCTTGCCGAACTTCTATATAGATCACGTGCTTCAGCAGGGCTTTTGGTCTGACCCAGCTCACCCAATGTCTGTATAGATAATGTGCTTCAGCAGGGCTTTTTGGTGCTTTTATCTGAATCAGTTATTAAAAAGAGCCTAAAAGCCCTGCTGAAGCATTTCCTCTTCCAGTAAAGCACTTTATTTTTTCCCTACATTTGCCAGAGGCCTGTAATGACTGGGAAGTTGGTAAGCTCTGTTCTTCGGTTCATTCTTTAACAGTCAGCATGATTAGCATTACTTACCCCTAAGTGTTAATCACTATTAATAAGATACCTTGGAAATTATTTAAGAGTGCAAATTATTTTCATTAGACTCAAATATATACACTATTTTAGTAAAATCTTATTGTCCAGACCTATAGGTCAAAAAGTGTTTTCTGAGCAGGTGTTTTCTTGTTTGTTGGACAAGGGCAGTGAATGGAATGAATATTCAGTACAGCTGGTTTGAACTGCTTGTAACAGGGTGCATGTTCATTAATGTGTTGTAGTTACTGCACATTAAGTTTACTACTTGTATAACCAAGTACTAAATCAAACGTGCAGTAACTTGCACTACTGCGCAGTTGTGCCAGCACATGCCTTTAGTGGTGCTACTGCACAGTACCTAATACTACTGCGCAGTAGTGTATTAGCATTGTTTTTGACGTGACATGCTACTACACAGTAATATTAGGCTACTGTGCATTTAGCATCTCATGTAGGTGTGCCCACTGTAGAAGAATGGCTATGTATTCCTTCTGTAGGAGAAGAAAAGGACATAAGCAGAAAAGCTTTTGGTTAAAGGGGAAGGCAGTAAATTTAGTGATATCTTCTACCCAAGTAGCAGTTTGGAAGAGAGGTATAGGGCAGCAGTTGGCAACCTTTTTAGTCTGCAGGCCAGAATGATCCAGCTCAGGTCACAGGTGGGCAGGTGCTAGAACCTGGTCATTGCTGTGTCTCCAGGGAAAGTGCCTGCCACTGCCACTTCTTTCTGTCCACTGCTTTCCTGGGCTTCTCCAACCTTAAACAGATGTTCGCTGCAAAATAGTGGTACAACTTAATACTGCCTTTTGTCACAGTCACAAATTTGGGAACTTATGGCATGACAAAGGGCATGGATAGTTGTTGACTTTTACTTTGTGCTGCCGTAAACATTTTTACTATATATAAGTAGGTACAGAAGTGTTATGGGGTCACCATAGCTTGAAATGCTGTGGCCCAACTCAGAACATTTATAAGTTTCCCATACATAGAATCTAATTATTGGGGGAGTCATTTTGTATTCAGGATCATGTTATATCCGAGCAAATATGGTAATAACTCTTAGAACTCTTAGAACCTTGTGGTCATTGAAGCTGAGGACCAGCAGCAACAATATCTTCTAGTTGGATTTGCTTTTATGACGAAGAATAAAGCATGAAAGCTGTATGCCCTAATGTTATAGTTCAAAAGCAACACTTGTTTTTGGCTGGAAAAATCATTCATATTTCTGTTCGCCAACTAAGCCAGGGTCAGAGTGAACAACAAACTTTTTTTTTAATAAGTACCATTAAAAAAAGTGTGTGTGTGTGTGTGAAATTACTAACTTATTTACATCTTATATTATTATAATCTTGTTATTATAATGTTACAATAATTTCATAAAAGTTACCAGACTTACAGTGGTTGCATCCAATTATTGCAGTTATAAAAAAAAATAGTCATATCATTGAATGGGGAGAAATCATGGGCTGAACAAATTCCGGGTTTGTTTAAAATGCTATTTACAGCTGTTGGTTTTTCTGCACATGAGGGAGTATTTTCTTTCTGTTAGGTTCATCTCGGTAACAAGCTCATTCAAAGCTGAGAAACCAGTTGGCAGTTTAAAAGTAGCAGAGTTTTCTTTCCTCTTCCAGTCTACACATTAAAAAAAATGAATGACGTGGAGAAATTACCTCTGTCTTGAAGGACATGACCAGAAATAATCATTTCATTAACCACAGGAAATACTTTGTAAAGCAATTTTAAAAGTAAAATATATATTTTTTTCTTAATGTATACTTAATACAGTTTTATTTTATAATTTTAAAATTACAATTGTTCTCTTGTATAATTGAATTCTAATTTACATTTCAAAACTTTGACACAAGTGAAAAACAATTAGAAAATGGTGAACAACACTTAGTATACTAAAACATAAAAATCAAATCACATATGTAGATGTTTAAATGTGTGCTGTTTATCTTCCTGGCTAGTAAAAAGTTGCTTATTTAGCATACAAGCTACACTGATTTACAGCTAAACATCTTTTAATAGCTGCCAGTCAATGCAGCTCTACCTTTACTTAAGAAAATAAACAGCACAAATGCAAAAGAAGATTAAAATTGATTTTAAATTAAGTTTCTTGATGATTTTAAATCACAAAATTGGTGACTTTAAATAGCTTTGCTTTTAAATCCGTCTCTCTTCTTAGACTGTGATTACCTGGTGCTACAGAGCACAATTTGATTTTTGGAGATGGATTGCCTCTCTCATACTGTTGGGCAAAGAAAAAAAGGAAGGTTAGCACCAGGGCCAGGCAATTGAATTTGTAAATCATTCCTTGACTTTCATACCATCTATTTTGCCCTAAAATATAACATGAAGAGATCAAACACGTAGCCAATGTTACTCTAATTGCAGTGTCATCAAACATAATTTTAGAACTGAGTTGCTCTTGTAATTTGCAGAGCAGAACTGGCCTTCAACATCAATGCTTGTGGAGTAAATTACCTTAGTGGAACTAATAACAAAATCCCCAAGAAATATCTGCAAAAGCAAACAAACAAGGCTTTATTACTGTGGGGCCAGATGAATCCGTTAATAGGTCTAGTTGTTCATGAGCACGTCCTTTAGAATTCCATAGGTTGAGGCCTTTTTTACCAATACAGTTAACTTGGAACCATGGAGAGCTGTGGTTAAGATGTGGAATTAAATGATTTGGGCGGGGGGTTGTGGAGTTAAAGGATTGAGAACTAAAATCAAAGCTGGTTGCTCTGACTTCAAATGGCTCAATAGTGAAGGCATAGGCTCTACAAATGATTTGCAGTGGAATGTGTTTACCCCTTTGCTTGAGGCCAGGGATAGATTGGGGATTTTGCTGATGTACTTACCACCTTGCTGCACAGCTGATTCCCTGACTCAACCAGCCAAGTTGGTGTCGGGGCAGTATTGAAGATGCCCAGACTTATTGTATTGGGAGACTTAAAAAAAATTCACACTGAGGCTAGCTCTTTGGGGCTAGAGCGGGACTTCTTGGCATCCATGTCCACCATGGAGATATCCCAGTTAGAAACTGGGCCAACCATGAAACAGGCAAACACTGGACCCTAAGTTTTGTATCTGCTTGGATACAGGAACTTCAGTACTCAGGGATGTTGTCAAAAAACCTCTATCATGGTTGAACCGTTACCTCCTAAAGTAGTGCTTCTCAACCAAGATGCCAAAGCATCTTGAGATGCCTTAAGAGCTTTACAAGGGTTCTGCAGGGTGCCATGCAGTGTTAGCTCTACTTAGGTGTGCAAACCTGATTCACAAGATAAACCCAGAGATTTCAAATAGGCATCCATAGCATTAAAAACGTTCTGACCTGTTGTGATCTTTATGAGTTCTTTGCAACAGAAGAATTGCTCTAATATTTTGCCATAGTAAAAAACCCAAACAAATGTAAAAATGAAGAGCTGGCACTTCTGATAGGTGCCTTGGGTCTAAAAAGGTTGATAATCACTGTCCTAGAGACCCATATTGCTCTCTGTCAGAGTGATGAACCAGCTAGGCTGGTCTGCCTGTGGAGACTCATGGAGGTAATGGGATTTTAGAACCCCCTGAGAGACATTCTCAGTCACCTTGACAGCTACTCTTGTCAGTAACTTGGTTACTGTGTGGAATAGCATGCTGACCTTGGCCATAGACAGTGACACCCAGGTGTCCTGCAGTCTCAGTCCTTTCTTGGTGCCTGCCTGCAGTTGGGGACTGGATGTGTGTAAACCAGTTGAAACTGAATCCAGACAAGAGAGATGATGGTGGAGGGCAGACAGCTGGACTTCGGGGGTGGGAGGAAGATCCCTGGGATGCCTGTCATTGATGGAGTATGACCTCCATTTGTCACTTGGCTTCACAACCTTGGGGTCCTCTTAGATCAAAATACAGAGTGTGGGCCAGATATGGGCCACCAAGAGATTTTATCTGACCCACAGTGGGTCCTTCTATCTAGCCCAGGTACAGGGTGCAGCTTGGGCTCTGGCATATGCAGCTGGTTCTGCCGCCCCCCAGATGTGCAGTGGTGCTGGGGTGGGTTGGCAGCCAGACTCTGCTTTCTGGCAGCAGTGGCTCCTTCCGGCTGCCTTTGTCGGTGTCGCTGCTGCCACCAGACCCAGCCCTGCTGCCTGGGCACCGCATCCCATTTACCATGCACCCACCACCGGGGGCAATGGACAGAGCAGCAGGGGGGGTCTCCATGGAGATCAGCCTAGGCCCCCTGCGGGCAGTATATGCTCAGCCAGGCAGATAGGATGGGATGGGGCTGCAGGCGGGTGGGGCCAGGGCCAGGATCTCGGGCAGTGACAACACAAGGCTGTGCAGGGAGTGGATTGCGGCTCTGCGCAAGACCCTGGTTATGGCCTCAGCCCATATGCCTGGCCAAAGATGCCCTGCCCATGGGAGTCCTGGGCCGGTGTTCATGGAGACCGTACCCACCCACCTGTTCCATATGGTGCTGGTCTAGTAATCTGCTACTTAGGGAATTTTGATGAGCTGTTGTAGGTAGTGGGGGTGCTGACCCAGCCTGTAACAACTCGCCCAAACTCCTTAAGTAGCCCTCCAGCCCAAGTAATTGCCCAGCCCTGTCCTAGATACTCTGCTGCACCAGGATCTTCACGTGGGAAGAGTGACTAGGAGTGCCTTTCACCAGCTCCATCTATGGAGAAGACCGTAGACTTTTCTTTCAGATTCTGATTTGGTCATCATCATCATCCATGCCTTCGTAACCTCAAGTCTGTACTATTGTAATGCACTCTATGTAAGGCTGTCTTTGAACGCATAACTCTAGTCATCCAGTATCTTCACTAGCTCCCAGGAGCTTTCTGGGCATAATTCAAAGTGCTAGTTTTTACCTATAAGGCCCTAAATGGCTTGGGCCCTGCATACTGAAGGGACTGCCTTCTCCCTTACAACCATCACAATCCCAAAGGCCAGCAAAAGCAACCTTTGGCCCCCAGCCACTCAGAAGTTGGATAGCTCTGTACTAGGTGTAGGCTTATGGGTGGCTTGAGGATGACAACTGAGATTTTGATCTTGGTTTGAAATCCTATGGAAAGCCAGAATATAGAGAATGAGTCTGATATGCTTTTGCAGTAGCCTATATTGCTAAAGTGATGTACTGCAGTATTCTGAACCACTTGGAGTTCCTGAACATTACGGTTTTCTCCATACCAAGAATACACAATCATGTTGTTGTCTAGCTAAGTGATGCCAAAGGGATGAGTCACAAGTCACATAAGATGAAGCTCTTAACCAACTGGACATGATACTATTATTTTTCTGAAGATATTATTGGAAACTTAAGGTTTAATTGTATTTGCTGCTGGAATTATCTTTGCTTTACAATTTCTCTGACTCCCATTTGATTTATGTGCTGCTCTTTTAATGGTGTGGACACACCAACATTTGGAGCCCTTTCTAAATGTTGTGTGCAAGGGAGCTGAAACTGATTAAAAGGTAATAGAACTCCTCCAACTTTAACACTGTTTCATCCAGGATTGAAGTTGGAGGGGTTTTGCTACATTGGAAATGTTGCATGTGAGGAAGACCCATACAATTAGAAAGAAACAGCTGCTTTTAATGCAGCTTCAAACGTACGTGTGTTCATACCCTTAGTATTATTTATCCTTAATATAGCTTTTGGTAGCATTTAGGATGGCCAGTCTTTCCTCTTCTCCTGGTCCTAAACTGTTGCCCTTTTTGTCTTTTTGGGTCTGTGTTTTAATTTCTATTTAAATCAGTTTTCCATGTACTTAATTGTTACTGATTGCTTAATCCTTGACTAGAACTGCAGTGGTTACTTTTTTGTGGGGTTTTGGTAATCTGATTTCTTCAGGCCCCTGGAAATGGCTGCATGTCAAAAGCTGACTTGGATTTCCTGGTCCAGAATTGAAACTTGCCTTCTAATCTTTTAAAATCTGTTCTCCTTATTTGTCAGAATTGTATTTTTAAGAGCAAGTATACCATGTGCCTTTGCAAGCTAAACTATTTTTTCCTTTTACAGACTGAGACAGCTCTTGGCCTCAGTTCATATCAACAGAAAAGGTAAGATGTGCTTCTTAACACAAAATGTTTACTTTGAACAAATTCTCTTTTGGGGAAATTCTTTTGATTCTTTACACCAAAAATAATGTCTTGTTGTGCAAGTCAATGTTAAAACATTTGGATCAAATCCAAATGTTATAACATGCTACGTAGTTATGGGGGCAGAGAAATTTAAATAGGTTACCTCCTATTTCTGGGCATCTTGCTTCACATGTTTAAAACTTATGAGAAAGTAAGGAACACTATTTTACTCGCATAAAAAAATTAAGCTTTTTAGTGTAAATTAACTTCTCTGCTGTTAGACTCCTGTATATGTCACTCACAAAGGAAGAGCAGGACTATGTAACAATAGCTTAATAATGGGAAAATTGACTATCACAGGGAAAATTTAGCTAACTAGATCATTTAGGCTGAGGAATAAGGTTGTGGAAGCTGAATTGCTTGGGACCTTTATAGATGTAGTCTAGGCCCTAGGCAACAAATCTGTGTAGGCAGCGTTCTGCTTGTAGATGATATTCCATCACCTTCCTAAGAGGGAGATGTCTGTTCTTTTCTTTGGTATTATTTTAAATGCCTGACTTTTTAAAAGTTGTTTTTTCAGTCTACTTAAAGTTTGTAATCCATGAGTTGTGGCTTCTAACAATCCTTCAAAATGCAGTAAGCACTAGCCAAAACAAAACTGTAAAAGCATAATGTATTAGTATTAACTAAGTGTAGGAGTTTGTTTTTCAGACCTACGTACTAAATAAACCGAATAAGACTTATCCTGTTTGCAACTTTAGAGATCCACAATCAATTGGCACTTGAATTCTACTGTTCACTCTTGCGAATTTGTCTTGTCTTTTGAAATTTTTGTTTTTTGAAAAGGGCCTTAAGTTCATCCAGTAACGTACTTACAAATGGCAAGATTTTGAAAAAATTACTATGTTAAGCTCAACAATGTTCTGCCCTGTAAGCATAATTTTCAGCATGTCTGTTTTTGTAGTGTTGGCTGCACATGTGAGGACAAATAAAAGGTTTAAAATATGTAAAGATTGTTGTATTCAAAGTTAATCAGTGAAGTGGTTCCGAACTTTGGAAATAAAAGACATGATGCAGCAGTAGTCAGGTGCTGGTGGAGAAGCTGGGGCAGGGATGGCCAACCTGCAGCATGTGCGCCCCAAGTGGTCCAGACAGCCTGCGTGCCACAAGTGGCAGACTGGGGAAGAAGAAGGAACCAGAAGGCAGAGCAACAGATTGGGCAGGGAAAAGGGGATGGAGTGGCACTAGGGAAGGCCTGAAGCTGTGCATTGTGGTACGCCTAACAAAAAGTTTGGCTGTCACTAAATTAGGGAATTACTGTCAATGTATTGACCTGCCACTCCCCACTTCTGTTGAGTTTCTATTTGAGTCAAGTGTGAGGGAAGCTGTCCTGATCTGTTTTCGCACAGTTCTCCGGTCACTTTCCAGTTGTCTTCATCTTAAGCTGTGAACTGATTGTCCAAAATGCACTCATAATCTTGGTTTAATATTAGTTAATATGAGTTGAATTAACTTCTCCCTGCTGTTAATTCTCAGCATCAATAATTTTACAGAAAGCAAGCAGCTGTTGCATTTTGGTGTGGGTTGTGCTGATGCTGCCTAAACCATTGTCTATACTACAGAGTTCTGCTGGCACAGCTGTGTCAGCAAGGGATGTGAAAAGATCACGCATTACAGTAAACAGCTCTGCAGGCACAATTTCTGTTGTTGGAGAAGCTGGTACAGTTCTGTTGGCAGAAAAGCTAACAGAGCTACAGTAGGAAGCCTGGCTATCTTAGTGCTGCTGCTGTAATTAAAGCAGCAATTGTTCCTTTATTGTAGATACATTCTAAAGTAGGGATATCACACTTAACCAGGCCCTGGGGTTCATCAGGGGCCAGGTATGGAGTCACCTTGGGTAGATTAATTCAGCCATCACTTGCTCCCCATCCCACCACTACTGCATGTCCCTGATAGGACTCTGTTCCTAAGAGTTCAGTGTTAGGGCCACTTGCCCAAGGGGTTGCATCTTTGACACCCGTGCTGCTAAGAAACACAGTGGGATCAGCAACTATGAACTGATTAACATGCATGATGATTGGCCAAATCCTGCAAACCTACTTCAGTGCCCTGTCATCAAATTGTCCGAATCAACACCAGACAAAGCCAGCATGTTTTGAAAAGCTTAAGCAGCTGCTGGACTGATCACTTGCCTCACTGGAGTTCTGAATGATGTGCAACCTTCTTTAATTAGGTGCGAACATGGAAGCTTATGCTGAGTGCAGTGTAGGCAGGAAAGAAATAGTAGGCATGCCTCAGTAGTATAACAAAGGCATAGTGACCCAGGCATCACCCTGAGCTTCAGCCTTGGGGGTGGGAGGTGGGATGCAGGAAGAGAACAGCTAAAATAGCATTATAGATACTGCCCAGTTGTACCTCCGCATGCTCAATTGGCTTTAATCAATGCCTTTAATATACAGATTAGTAGGATTCAGCAAATAACTTGTGCCAAGTTAGTCCTCTTTTGAAAATTTACTTTCAAAATGAGTTAGATAGGAATAGGTAAAAAGTGAGTTGATTGTATTGACACCTTCCTCTGTAAACTTAAACAATATTCAGAAAAAACAGCAGCTTTTAGAAATGATTTTACTGACAGCAAAGATTCTTGCTTGGTGTTTCCTCTTTTGCATCTTAAAATCTATGTTAAGAACTACAACAGTCTACACTGTTCTTTTAAAAAGATGTCAAGCTGTAAAACAGGAAGTATAGTTGAGTGAGTAATGCTGCTACCCACAATATATTAGGACACAGATTCAGACGGGGTTTTTTTTAGTTTAAAAGCAAACTGTTTGCTTTGGTGCTCTCAAATTTAATTCATTCAACCAGTTAATGCCATTATCTGAGAGCTGAAAATTTAAAAGAATTATATTTAATATCTTATTTAATCTATTTAATATATTGTTAATCTTTTTAAATAACATTTTTCTGCTCAGTGTCATCTTCCCCATCTAAGAATTCTAGGATGCAGGTGATAACGTCATGAAAAAGATTTAAACACTAGGTTCTGGCATATCTTTATATTTAATATTCACAGAAGTATTTTGCTAAGATTTTTTTTCATGAGTCTGATCTTATGAGGTCTGTATCCTCACTCCAATGGGCAAGTTGAGGCCATCAGATATCCAGAGCCCTACATCTAACTAGACATTTTAATGAAATTGCATGATGAGTATTTGAGAAACTGGTGAAATGTTTCGGACGTGTTCCCCATCTCTTGCAAACCCACTTGTAAACAATGTGCAAGTTTATCAAGATAAATTAATAAAAAGCACTCTTATAAAAAAAAATGGATTTTCTTAGTTAATGCTATGTTACTGCTGGTACATAAATTCCAGATGCTTACTTCTGGATCCTTACTGAAGGAATAACTTTAGTTCATCTGTGATTTAGCTCATCACAGAAGTATCTGCCAGGCAGATGGCTTTTATCAGAGAATATCACATTTTGTTCACAGAAAATGTGTTAAATCCTGATGTGGGGATTTCTTTACTCAGAGTAGGTGTCTGTCATTATACCTTCCCCCTCCTCCCCCACAGGCAGTTTTCTCCTTAATTATTAATTGTTCCCACAGCCTCTCCTTGTAGTACCTCTGGGCATTTATACATCTGCTCCAATACTTTCTGATTGTAACGCTGGAGCGTTCTAAACGTAATGCTCCAGCATGATGCAGCATCTCATGTATTCGGTGTCCCTTTATTTCAAAACGGTGGCAGGGGCGCAAGTTAAAGTGCCTCTGCCACCATTTTGAAATGCAGGATGCTGAATACACAACACGCTGCAGGTGTTTTAATTGGAGCAGCTCTCCGAAGTCGTTTTAATTAAAACACCCCTCCACCCCACCTTGGAGCACACATATAGAATCATAGAAGTAGGGTTGGGAGGGACCTTATAGATCTTCAAGTCTGACCCCCTGCCAGGGCAGGAGAAAAAACTGGGCTCAAATGATCCCGGCTAGGTAGGCATCAAGCCGCCTCCTCTTAAAGACCCCCAGGGTAGGAGCCAGCACCACTTCCCTTGGAAGTTGGTTCCAGATCCTAGCCGCCCTGACAGTGAAGTAGTTCTTACAGATATCTAATCTAAACCTACTCTCCAACAACTTGTGGCTGTTATTCCTTGTTATGCTGGGGGGCACTAGGGGAAACAAGGTCTCTCCCAAACCCTTCTGGTCCCCCCTAATGAGTTTATAGACTGTCACCAGGTCCCCCCTCAACCTTCTCTTGTAAAGGCTGAACAGGTTCAGGTCCCGCAGTCTCTCATTGTAGGGTCTGCCCTGTAGTCCCCGTATCATGCAGGTGGCCCTCCTCTGGACCCTCTCAGTGTTGTCCACGTCCCTCCTGAAGTGGGGCGCACAGAACTGGACACAGTACTCCAGCTATATAGGTGCCTTGTGACCCTAATTTTTTCCTCGCTTACCCAGAGTGTAGTGTATTCTACCTCATCTTCATTTTTTAAATTATTTTTTATTTAAATTTCTCTTCCTATACAAAATGTATTTAATAGGTATTATTCAGCTTGCAATTTGTGTAGAAGTGCATTTTTAAAATTGTTCAAAACTTGTTGTACCAACAGTTTTTTAGAACTCATTTTTTTCAGATCACTATAAGTTTTTACAGTGACATCGGTTTTAGCAGGGGGTTTTGTGAACTGATCCTTTGAAATGGCTTTTATTAATAATTGGTTAATAACTTGAAAACCAAAGTGCATGTAATGTAGTGGATTTCTAATGCACAAAACCCAACTGGTATTTTTAGTATTTATAGAGCAGCAAATATAGAAATAGTGACTGAACAGTTGTTAGTGAAAGAGCTATAGTTCAGTCTAGTTTACAGCCTGAAAAATTGAATGTCTCATATGTACTTATGGAAGTAGAACTAATATGTACAATTATATTGTTTTTACTCTTTTAAAAAAATGTTTGAAAACAACACTTTACTCAGTGTTAGGTATGGTTTTGTTTGTTTATTTTTTATAATCTCTGTGTTGCTCAGTCCGTGAAACTACGCGTGATTTAGCATTGTTCTACTACTTAAGGAAAAGTATTAGAAAAGGTTACATTTGGCTTAAGTCTGTTGTTTTGGAAAATAATGGTTTTGTGTTGGTGTTTAGATAGATCTCTCCGTCAAAGGAAATACGTTCTGTGGAAAGTATATTTAATTTTGAGACATTAAGAGCGTTGATCACTGGACACGATGCAACCACAGTCAAGCCTAGAATTTTTTACTATTTGCAGTCATTAGGATCAGATCTTAAGTACCCTTTGTAATTTTTCTGCTATGTTCTGTACCAACACTACAAAGAGGCCAGAAACTATAATAAGTGTAATGGCAGTGGCTTCATAAACTGTATGCCAGTGTGCCTCAAGCATCTAGTGTAGGGTACATAGTAAAAAAAAAAGAGTCCCTTGCAACAGTTGCATGATTCCAATTTTAAGTTCTTTATGGTTTCATTGTAACTTTGACATCTCCCTCTCAAATCTTTAGGAAACTGATTCAGCTGGATGTGAGGATTAGGTGGTTGGTGTCTGACACTGTCTGTCAAATATGAGGGTTTTATATTTTAAACATGTTCACTTATCAGACTAACACAGTTTGGAGATACTGAAGAAAAAAGCAGTGCTTTTCCTTTTGTTTGTTTTTGGCTTTTTTTAAATTACCAGTCATTTTAAGAAACCTTGAAATTATAAATTTCTATATCATTTATATGGATTAGATCTTTGTTTCTGCAGGGCAAGCCTTTGTCTTATGAAAGAATGTCTAAAAAATAAGTAGTCGCTAAACTACATTTCAAACAGATAAAGGAAGTGGTTGGATGACGTTAAAGTTGGTTATTTATGATGAACCCCGAGGGGGACCTGTTTTGAGTTATTTGCGGCTGAAGCCCAGGTGACCATCTGATCTGAGACAAGTCTAGTGATGAGTGCTGTGAATCCATTATCAGCCATCTGCCAACTATATAGTAAATTTTATATATCCAAACATACTGGCCCAGGTTATGTCCTTGGCAGGGCATGTATTAATTCACATCTACTCTGTTTCTGTATGGTTCTTGGTTATACATAAACTGTTCTTTATCTTCCCTTTAAAGAGGCGTGTTGACTTGATGCAGAGAGTATTCTTCAGCTTTTAACAATCTGTTTTGGAGGGCTAGTTTTACAGGATGTTGTAGCCTGAGTTGTACCATAGAAGTCTTTCCACTTTTCCAGTAGAGAGGAGTACTACCTGATGGTTTTTGGTTCCCTTTGCTTTACAATAATGATTCTAGTGATGGGATAATTTTGTTTTGTTTCACTAAAATGAATCTTTGTTTAGTGGATGAATAAAAATTACTAGATGCTTATCTACGATTTAACCTGTCACTAGCACTATAGTATTCCTTTTCAGTGCTTTAAATACTGGTATTTTTTCTTCACATAAAAATTGTTCTTTGAAGTATCACACAGTCCTTAAAACTTGTTGATTTTTAAAGTGATCTGAGTTAAACTAGCTTGAATTAATACCTGTTAAGGTTGCATGGTAAAAATCTGTGCCTCAAAATTTGTTTTTACGTTGCAGCCATCTGTTTCACTTCTCATACTTTGGGTACCTTGTTTTCCATGTGAATTCACTTGTTCTACACCCAGATCGGCCAGGTTATGGTTTTTGATGTGAGCAAGCCAGAGACTTACGTTTGTTAAATGAAAGCTTAGAAATGCTCTTAAAACAATTTGAGACTAAGAACTTAAGTTTTCATTTTGACTAACTTCCTTGATCCAAATAATTTTTCCTTGTTTTGAGTATTCATGGCAGATGAGCACTACTGCTTGACAATCTTGCCTGTGATAGCATTAGTTTATTGCTATAAGTGAGTTGTTTCTGCATCCTTCAGTTTCTTATGAACATACTACTGTAGGTGTTCAGCTGACCAAAAAGATCTGACCATATATGTTAACATTACTGAGTAGCTTCTGTCACACAACTTGGCCAACATCACTCTTGAGAAGTTGTTAGGACCATATTTATTTTGCTAAAGCACAGGTTAAGAATTGTGAAATAACATCTATCAGGACCTTTTGTCAACTTCTCAATAAAACAAATGCCTTCCTTGCATCCTTTTCTCAAATAGAACACCTGATTCGTTTGTCCAGTCATTGTGTTACAGATTTGGCCACTGAAACTTGTATAGGTTGGTAATGGATATGTTTTGCCCTTCACTGTATAAATATTGATATTGCCTGTAGCTTGGATATGCAGAAAATACATTTGAGAACATGCTTTGTAAAAATGTTTTTCATCAAACATAGTGATGCTGCTTTCCATTTAAGATTATGCCTTTGTGTAGTACGGTCTCATTCCCATGTATCATCTGAAACATTGATTATTCGTATGTAATTAATGTAGATAGGTTTAAGGTGACAATGTCACAACAACAGCTAGCCTTCAACAGTCATTAGAGGAAATGATATGACAAGTTTGCTGGGATACAACTTAAGTTAACCTTTATCTCGCTTCCTGTGCTATGATGAGAACCGAGTAG
This sequence comes from Gavialis gangeticus, assembly GCF_001723915.1. Classification (NCBI taxonomy): domain Eukaryota; kingdom Metazoa; phylum Chordata; order Crocodylia; family Gavialidae; genus Gavialis; species Gavialis gangeticus. The sequence goes on along the minus strand of NW_017729032.1, from coordinate 153,558,012 downwards.
CTTTCTGTAGTCCCCCTCCTGATTGTTAGCTTGATGATCCTGCTGAAATCATTTGTCTTTAGACCTTCCCTGTTTCACTGCATTTGCAGCTGAAGCTTAAGCTAAGGCTGTGGGCCCATGAATGGAGAGGCAAATCTCAAGGCATAAACCTGGATTTACAAACCTGAGTCAAATAGCACTGTGGCTGCTGTCTACAAATGAGCAGGCTGTGCATGCGAAACCATGAGAAACAAGTAGGTTATGCATTGAAAGGTAAACACAACAATTTAGCAGCCATTCAGCCAAGGGTAAGTTTGGCATTATTTGGATTGGGTTAAATCACTCTTAGGGGTTATGTTGTGTTTTTTAACTTGGGAAAGCTTGATTTGTCATAAGCATTGACTCATTTGTCTGTGGCTATTGAATGCAAATTTAAACTTAGCTTATCTGTACATACTTAACAGAGGTTTTACATTTGAACTTTACATTTACATTTAACACATGATAATCATGTTGTTTAATTTAATTAACATAATATAGAATTTGAGCTGAGAAAAAAGGAGTTGTACCTTAGTTTGGGCTAAACTGGTCCAGTTGTAAATTGATTGTAAGATCTGAGAATGTGAACAAGTTACTCTGAGGTAAGTAAAGGCATGAATTTATAGCTGGTCAGCTGCTGTACAGTAACTACTCATATGCATTCTCATCCTGCAGTAAGTGTAAGGAGGGTGTAACCCACCTAGTAAGGAATTAGGAATCTCACATTTGTTGGGAGGCAAGTGTGTGCACATGGGCAGTGACCATAGATTAGCTGACTTGTAGGTTCACACCCTATTTTACCTTGAGGCAATTTTTTATGTGTACATGCTTATGCTTAGTTGGTGTGTATGTAGAAAAGCGTTGCCAGTTGTAATTCAATAAGTATGGGAGAGTTCTCATATGAGAGATGCATGCATACAAGCATATCATGTATATATGAAACACTCTCCCATGTAGACATACTTTATCCTACACACACACACACACACA
>NW_017729032.1:153527331-153556840 GCF_001723915.1 Gavialis gangeticus | reverse complement strand
ACACACACACACACACACACACACACACACACACACACACACACACCTTCTTCTAAAGTGACAAGCTAATTCAAACGAGACTCTTCCCTGGACAAGTGACTACATAAGTTTATATTGGTTTAAACTCACACCTTAGGTTATGCTGGAAAACTGTCTTGTTGTAAATGGCCTTAAAATTTTAGACCAATAACACATTAAAAAATAAACATATTTTTATTTTATGTAGTGCAGATAGACATCACTGCATTCATTTTGATTCACAACCATAATATCTCATGCCATGTTTTAGGCTTAGATGTGGAGCACAATTATGCAGACTATTAAGTAAGGACAGTAGTGGTGGTTTGGTCAGTGCCCGCATAATCATACTCTGTAAAAGGACCTGCTTGTGATATAGAGATCACTGGAAGCCAACCTTTTTAGCAGGCATGCAACAAATTAGCCTGATACCTTCCCTGAGTGCCACTCTTCTTCCCAATTGGCTGCTTTGCTTTCTGTTCCCTTTCTTGTGCCCCCCACCCAACCTGCTGCGCTGCTTTCTGCTGCTTGCCCTGTGCACCATGCTACTCTTTTTTTTTTTCTGCTTCCTGCCCTATCTGCCTCTGCTTCCTGTCCCCTTCCTAGGCTGCTGCATACCATACAGAAGCATATGTGCTGCAAGCTGGCCATCCCTGAAATAAAAGATGGTCTTGCTTTAATACAAGTGCATGGACATCTGAATTAATTCTGTTCATGGATATTTTGCGTTTACTCCATAAGTCAGAATGGGAAACCTGGGTAGAACTATCTATCTCTTCAGCAACCGAATTAAAATGAAAAGGCTAGGAAGTAAGCTTCTCACCTTGCAAATAAAACCAATGGGAAAGAGGAGGAACCTTGTCAGCTTTTTTTCATAACGTTGAACAATCCAACGTTATTTAGCAAAGCCATACAACCCTGCATTTAATTTTAAAAAGTAGTTAAATTAGCTGGTATTTTAGAGCTAAAAATAAGTTATGGGATTTATTGGCTAAGCTGTTTTCTCAACTTGACACATCCAAAGAAACGCTAGCTTTTGAATGCCATATTCAGTTGCCATATTCAGTTGATTCCAGAATTTCAGGGACTGTTCAAGGCATGAATTTTGGTAAAAGCTTAAAAAACAGAAGATGATAATAGGGGGGTCACCAAGTCCTTTATTTTTGGTTAGCTGACTTACCATGTTTTAGTCAGGTTAATAACTGCCTATAGATCAAAGAGCTTTTTGGCAATTAAAACATTCTAATATAAAAAAACTCCTTGTTTCATCTCTGCCCATTGTCCCTTTAGATTTCTAAAATATTGACAGTTTGAATAATTTACTTGCCAGACAAAGAATGGAGGAAGTGAAGAATGCAGCCCTGGCACAAGAGAAAGGAAGACAAATGAAGCCCCTGCTGTGAGAGAGAGGCTGGGCCATAGAGGGTCTATAAAATAGAGCAGGGTGGGAGGATGGCTTCTAATGAGGTATGGAGGGAGGAATGGAGACCCTGGTACACATGGTGCTCTAGGCCTGCAGAAGCAATGAAGTGTGCAGTAGAATAGTTTTTAAAAGATACAAGCTGTTGCAGCCTCATGTATGAGGAGTTTTCATGCATGTCAATGACGTCACTAACCTAAAATTGTTGTTGTGAGCAGTATATTTAACTGTTAACAGGAAGGCAAATCTTTTATCAAATGTGAGTTTAGAGAAGAGAATAACTTGTTTTGCATGAAACTAACGGTAGCTGTCCATTAAAATTAGAATCAAGACTGGTGCATGTACATGTTGGCAAAAAACTGTGTGTGTATTGGTTGCCATCAATTAAGTGTCATTTTTCAAGGACTGTGCTAAAACAAGTTATGACTAAGGGTGGTGTTAGGAAGGTGTTGCCCATAGTGCTGTTCTATGGAACATATGAAAATAATATGTTGCACTGACTTAAAAAAACTGAGTCTAGTAGTGTTAAATTTTAAATCTCCCTAAGAAATCTTTACTTATATAAACACTACTCTTGTAGCGACAGTTATTTAGAGGATATTTTGTCCAGTTATAATGAAGAGCAGCACAACCATCAAAAGGCATTGATGTGAATGCTCAGTGGGAAGAAATTACATTTTAAAATATGTGGTATTCTAACTTTGGGGAATGTATTGCAAAGACTTACCTGTTATATGTGTAGCGAGATCCATGCTCTCCATTGCCAGTGTTTGGGCAGGTTCAGAAGTGCAACTTACTAACATTATCAGAATGATGAGGTCCCTTCTATATGAATATTATTTAAAAATATTTGCCTACAAAATACTTAGCCATTTGAAATATTGTAAATGGAATGAAAGAGGACATCAGTTTGCCAACAGAAGAGGTGCTTTTTCTGGTATAATAAAACAGGTAAAAGCTTTTGTGATAAACACGGCTGTAATGTATCGTTCTCATAGTAATATATAGTGTTTAACTAGTTAAGGCCTAAACTATAACTTATTAGTATCTATAGTTATGTTGTAGGAGACTGAGTTCAATAAAGATGCACAACTTCAGGCATAAAAGTAGATTTTCAGATTCTCCCCTTCTTTCCTCTACCTCCCCCTTTCCACAAGATGAGCTATGTTCAAGAACACCAATTTAGCTTAAGAACTTTCTTCTCTTGGCTTTAAGAGCCAATTTTATAGTCTTAGGAAATAAATCAAAACCACTCTTTTTTTTTTCTTCCAACAGCTTGTTTCACTTTGTGCATCATGCACCTGTGATTTGATACAAATTTAAAGCTTGTCATATGAAGCCCATGAGCTGTGTAGAAACAGTAGATTCAGCTGGAAGCTATTAAAATGGCTTTTTTGTTTTGTGTTTATTTTGTTTTGAAAGGAAGATAAGGGAGGAGAGGGTTATCTTGGCTAGATACCACGTCCGCAGAATCTGTCTTAATAGTGCTGTAAGGAGGAAGAACTATTAACAAACTTAAGGCTTTCTTTGCTTAACAGCGGTAGTTGTATAGTTTGCCAAAAACAAACAAACTCACCATAAAACCCCCCAAAAAACAAGTTGGTGACTTGCATACATATTTAAAATGTAGTTATGCACTGAAATAAGACAGATGCTGTCACGTTATACGGGATCACGATATTGATTCAGAATTTGTATATTATTTATAAATTTATACGAATCATATATTACCCTCCAAAAATTCTTGCTGCCTGCATAATTCCTGGGGCATCATGGCTACATCATCACCCTTAACAATGCATTCAAGTTATATATGAATATTATGAAACTGTACCTCACAGTTTGTACAGAAAGGAAAGGGGGAGAGGAAATGGCATCTGGAGGCTACTGATAATTTTTTTTTAGTGGTAAAGAGGGTGGTATATTCCAAAAAATGCTTTTTAATTAAAATCTGGGGATTTTTAGTTGTAGCCTGTCTTTCCATATAAAATATTCAACTTCCTTTTCTGCCAGTCTGGTCAGGTCCCTCCTTCAATGATCAGCAGTTCTCAACCTTTTTAGACTTGCAGCTATCCTTGGAAGATGACGGCTCTTAGCTTTCACTCATTTTTCTGCAGTAAAAAAACAACAAAGCAGTTCTTCTGTTGCAGAGAACTCAAGGAAGACCACAACAGGTCGGAATGCTTTTGACACAGTGGTTTCCTATTTAAAATTTCTAGGTAATCTTTTGTAAATCGTGTGTAGGCATTTACACACCTAACCGTGCTAACATTGCTGGGCACCCGGGTTGATAGTAACTAGAACAGGACTTTTGCAACAAATTAAGGCTTCTGGTCCACTACTTTAGGACCCTTTCTCTCTCCTCCTATTAACACTTGCTAATCTCTTCCTGCTTCACCCAGTTTACCCATCCATATTTTATGGTATACTCTTCAAGCTATTTTCGCTTTGCATTTTTATTTATGTGTAGTTCTTTCTGCTGTTTTTCCCCTTTTCTCCTGTACCACATAATGACTTTCTCCTTAGCACTCCTTCTGCACAGCCCTTCCAGTAGTAACACTTAAACTTGTAGAGCCACTCGATAATATTGTCTGAACTACACTTGAAATTCCTTATGGCAGGGATTATATAACTTTTGTATAATGCACGAGAACATTATTGGCACACTGCAAATATAATTAGAAACTATTTCCCTTTCAGATTTCTTTAGCTGAATCAAATCCAGTGATTGGAAAAATCACTGCTGGTTTGTATGATGAAAATACCATTGGTTCTGTCCATTTGGGATTTTTTTTCTTTTTTACAATAAATGGAGTTAAAAATTCTCGGTATTCCTTGTAAGCAAAAGCCCTAATGTTGCAGCAATCCAAGATCTGAAAAACTGATAACAGTCTAGCCAGCTGATTACTTTTAATGCTTTTAGTAAACTAGTTGCGTTCTGTTTGCTTGCAGTGTGGCACTAAGTAAATGCTAACGCTAGCATATTGTTTATAACTAGATTGTTCCTTTGTGTACTCATTTCCAAAGGACACAAATGATAAATGCAGATTTTCTTTTTACTGCTTATACCTGGAATCAATAGAGAGGAAAGCACATTGCCATATTGCATTATTTGTGAACGTATTGTCACTTAGATACTTGCATTCTGGAAGAAAGTACATAAATTCAGTACTTTAAATCTGTTGTTTCCTTAACTGCTGCCAGATGAATCAAACAAATAAATGTTGAGTTTCTGTTGTTTGTCCTGTCAGAACACGATGGAATAAAAACTACTTTAAAATCAGTTTTCATTGATCTCTTAACATTTTTAATCAGATTTTCTTTTTACTAGTTTGTTGTTTCCTATTTTCAAGTCTTAATTCCTGAAGTGGATATTTGCACTTGTTTCTGTATTTTCCCAATAGTTACTTCAAAAAATGTCCTAAAATTTGACATTGTACAAAGAAGCTTTACTTTTTCAAGTCTTCATCTGTACTGAAAGATGCATACAGGTCCTTTTTAATATCCGTATTCCAAAAATACTGCACTGAAAGCAAATTAGTTGCTAGCTGAACACAACCACAGCACCTTTCAATGTGTACTGCATATCCACAAGTCAAAAAACTGAAATGGTTTTACCAGGCCGTTCCCTTCTCTTGATAGGGTCTGTGACATGAACAGTCAATAGAACTTCAAGAACAGTCTCAGGTAACTAGTATGAGTTTGAGAAGCCATTTTTCACATTCCTGTTTTTAAGAAATTTCTGTCAAGACTTTTAATTTTCAAGGCTGTTAATATTGTTTTGCCTACAATTCAAATGAGGTCCTAACATTTAAAAAAAAATTAGATGCAATCCATAGTTTTTATGTAAACTTTAATTTCTCACAATAGCACAGCTTTTTCCAATGTTTGAATTTTTACATCGAGATAACTATTTTAAATTTGACTTGAAACTCTTTACTTTGCACCCAGACTGGATTATACTTTGAGAAGTTTCTTGTGTGTGACATTGCTGCCTCGTGAGGGGTTGTGGGGTGGTATTGGTCTGGGTCAATCTCTTTAACAGCATTGGCTATCATTATGATCATTTAAACAGGTACGGGGGTTTTTTTGGATAAATATCTTTGAGCATGATAGTGATATTATTAAAATATAGAGACAGAATATTTTTGTTTCTCATGTTAACATATTGAGTTTTTCAAAAACAGGCCTGTGTTGTTGAAACTAGTTTTTCAATAATAGATGAAACACGCATCTGGTGGTTCTATTTAAGAATTCACTGTTACTGTTGACAGAAGTAGGGGTGCGATATTGTGATCCCTACTTCCTCTCTCCATCCAGAGAAGGGGAACTATGCATTGGTCTGTATAGTCCAGCTCATTTTCTTAACCCAGAAACCAGGCTCCTAAACCAGTGGTTCTCAATGTTTTTGGACTCAAGAATCCCTCAAGTAGACTCAAGACACCCCTTGAAAAATGGCAGCTCTTAGTTTTCACTCTTTTTGCCTACAGAAAAATACTAGAGTTGTTTTTCATTTGCAAAGAACTCAGACCACAACAGGTTAGAATATTTTTGATGCTATGGATTCCTCCTTGACATATCTGGGTTTTATTTTATGAATCTTTTTTGTACACCTAAGAGTGCTAATAACATTGTGTGGCTCTCTACAGCACCCTTGAAAGGCTTTCAGTGCACCCTGGTTGAGAATCACTGTTTTAGTCAAAGCATCCCAAAAGAATTTCACTGTTCCCATGGTCTTGTCTTACTTTGTATCTCCAATACATCACTGCCCTCCTCCCAGCTGCTCCTGGCTCCCTTCAGGAGTATCTTGTGTTTCACTGACTCACAGTTTCCATTGTTTATTCCCCTGCCAATGAGAGAGGAAGTTTTATATGCAATTTCCTGTAAGCATGACAGGAAAATAAGTTTAACACCTGCTACTGCAACCATCAATCTCAGAAGGTCCAAAGACTGTCCTAGTCACATTCCAGTTTTGAATTCCTTCCACCTAGTAGATTCCCCTGGCATGTTCATTTGGATAAGGTTTTTTATGCTCATTTTTAAATTTATTTCTTGTGCTGTTATTGGGTAACAGTTAACCATATTTCAAAAATTGTGCTTAATAACTTATACACACTTCCAGGGATTTGGTCAAAGCAGTGCGTAAATATAAATTAACCATTGTGACCCGCTGTGACTTGATAACAGTACCACCAAATGTACCACATTGATAGAGTTTCAGGGAAGTTGCCTGTATCTGGCGGTGCACACAAAAGTATCTCAGTTGCTTTTACAAACTCAACCACTTCCAAATTCTTTACTCCTTTAGGAAATATCCTCCTAAAATGGACATTTACAAAGATCTTTTAAGTGTAGATGTGCAAGGCCTTTTTCTAGATGTTTAATGTGATTCAGCTTCCTAACTATGTAGTAGGTAGTTAACGTTGGCACAACCCCTCATGCAGAGATTAAGGTACACCTGCATATCCTGTACAGACCTTGCAATAAATTTCATTCCACATAATGTTTCCCTGTAGATTGGATCCAAGTGCCACTGCCTGGTATTAGGTGGTCTACTATAGATTCCATTCCAAAAAAAAAAGTGTTGGTTCTTTTTCTCATATTCCAATTCCCTGAACCATCTCAAGATGTCCTCATTGTATAGTCTACTCGCTGATTCCTCTCTTGCATTCTGATTATGAAGGGAGGATATGGTCAGTATAGTGCCTGCATAGAAATTGATTTTCTCAGCAGATCTATTTCCTGCATATACTCTGAGTCATATCTATCTGCTTCAGTGACCACTTTCTATCTCTTTTTCCTGCAAGTACTAGAGAGTTGAAGCTGAAGAAGAACCATCTGATTTTTTTTTTTTTTTCCCCCCTCGTTGGTTAACAGGTGTGATGTCACAGGCTTCAGTTGTAGAAGCTACACCAGTGGTATTCACACTTTTTGGCTGATTGGGGTGAAGGTGGCCTGCCTCCTATTCACCCATGCAGTGGAAGGGGGCTTGGGCCAGCCCCAGCTTGGCCTTGTGAGGGATAGGGGCCACGATCTGGCCCTGATCAAGCCCTGCGGGACGAAGAGGGCATGGCCTGGTCCCAGCCTACCCAGGCAGAGGGAAGGAGGCATGGCCCAGCCCTGTGGGAGGAAGGGGGTGTGGCCTAGCTCCAGCCAGGCTGGCTAGAGGAAAAAGGGCATGGCCCAGCCCTGCAGGGGAAAGAGGAAAGGAAAAGCATGTGGCCCAGCCCTGCAGGGAGATGGGGAGGGAGAAGGGGTGTGGTCCAGTCTGCAAAGGAGGGGTAGTGTTGCCTGGCACCACAGGGAGGAGGCAGCCTGGAGGCAAAAGGGTGCAACCTTCTTCTGATATGGCTGTGGGGTGGGGGGGAGAGTCTTGTCCCAGCTCCAACCTAACCTGCAGGGCTTAGAATTTTGGCAGCAGGAGGGGAAGGGGGGTGGCAGTACTTCCACTGCTCCCCGCCACCAAATTTCCCAACCTGTAAGGAGCCCTGTGGGCTAGGTTCCAAGGATCTACAGGCTGCAATAGACTGGCAGGCCAGAGGTTGAGCACCCCTGATCTATATGAATTTTTACTTAAAAGATCTCAATCTGCTTGTAGGGCAGTGCCAGGCCATACACCTCCCTGCTCCCCTGAAGAGAAATTAAAAACTTGTTGAGCTGCCTTGCTATCTAATATATTGTGTGAAAGAAGTATGGAACTTCAGTGTCATTTTTAGTTGCCTCTTGGGAAGATAGTGTGTCTGAAACCCATAAACCCTACTGTTGTACTGTCAGTCCTCGACATGGTTTTTCCATGTAGGCAGAGGACTAAAGTCTAGGAATGTCGCAGTTTGAAAAAGCCATGGAGGCCAGGTGGAGGGTCACAGATTAAATGGTTTTATGTACTTAACAGAAAAGTTAACTGTTGAGGGGAATGCTGGGATCTTGCAAGAACCCTCAAAATCAGGGGTGTCAAACTCTGCCAGCCTGGATGTGGACTATATGGCTCCTTACTAGCTGCATCTGGACTTGGTGACAGCAGGGCCAGAGACAGTCAGCAGCACAACTGGTGGGCTGAGCAGCATGGTCAGCACAGCCCTCGCTTCCTGTGCTACCAGTTGCTGTGGTAGAGTTATCATATATCCAGGTTTTCCTGGACATGTCCTCTTTTTGGGTCCTCCGATTTCTGTTCGAGTAGCTTTTTAAAACATAAACAAATGTCCATGATTTTGGTCTGCTCAGCATTGAAGTTTTTCCAGGCACTTCCCAACTTGCCTGTGCAAGGAGCTGCTGGGGGAGAGGGAGGAGGAGGGTGATTGGAGGCAAGTGGCACCACATGCATGTGCGTATGCGCATGACTGGCATACAGCCAGGCAGGGTGCTGGGAGCAGCCCCAGTAGCTGGATGCAGGTAAGTCTACAGGGGAGCAGGGGTTGGAGGGCCAGGGCTTGGAGACTATCTGGAGGGCTGTGGAAGGATGGGGCACGTGAGTCTATCGGAAGGCAGGGGGGAGGCAGAGGTGTGTGGAGGGTATGAAGGGATACCCAGCACTGGGGGAAGCTATACAGGCACTGGGGCTGCAGCAAGGCAGGGTGATGGGGGGGAGGTGCCTGCCCTTCCATCAGGGGAAGGGGGTGGGAGGGAGTCCTTCAGGGGAGCAGGGAGATGTGTCCTTGCTTGCATGGGCATGACAGTCAGAAGATGCTGCAAGCCTGGGGGGAGCAGTGGGCTGTGGGTCAGGAGTGAAGGAGACTAGTAGGGCTGGGGGAGGGGGGGCTGTGGCTTTGGAGTGTGGGGCACCCCAGGGGTGGCAGGGGAGTGTGGGTTGGGAGTGCCGTGCATTGGTACTGCCAGGGGTCTGTGGGTTGGGAATCGGGGGAACCAGCAGGGATGGCGGGGGGCTACAAGTTGGGAGTGGGGGCACCAGCATGACCCATGGGAGGTGGGGTATTGTGCATTGGGGGTTAGGGGCACTGGAAGAGCCCTGTGGGTCAAGAATGAGGGGCAGCAGCAGGGCTGGGGGGTTCTGGCTTAGGAGTGAGGGGCAACAGCATAGGCAGGGTCAAAGCACCAGTATATCACTGCTCCTCCCTGCCCCCCCCCAAATCATATCCCGACCCCCAACAGGTGTCCTTTTTTGGAAACTAGAAATATGGTAACCCTAGTTGTGCCCAGTGGGGACCTATAGCCTTGGGTTCTGTGGCAGGCTCTGGCCCTGTTAGCCTCACCCCTAAATTCCCTGGCCTTCCAGGAATCCCATGGTTCATATTTTTGACACCTTTGCTCTGAAGAAATACCTGAGCTCTGCTGTGCAGCAGCTTAAACTGTACATATTAACATATTTTCCTTGCCCAGTGGCTTTACTAATAGCTTTTTAATCCAGTGACTAAGATCAGCATGTGGTCACATTTTCTTTGAAAGGAAAATGTTTAAGATGGGTGCACATGCTCTCCCACACCTATATAATTTCTTAATTACCTTAGATTTAAAGTAATTCCTTCAGTCATGAACCTCCCTCTGGGTGAACTTCACCATAAATCTGATGTCATTGTAATTAAAATATGCTAGCTCTAGTAGAAGAACATTGATATCTATCTTTGGGGTGGGGAGGGAATGGGCAAAGATGTACAAGATCTACATATTTCATTTAACAGAAATTAGAGATGGGGGCACCAGTTTTGATCTTGTAGTGTATTCCTTTCACCAGGACAGAAGTTGGTCCCTGTGGTGTGTTTGTCTGTGCTCTGTTCAGTCTGGTTCTAAATATTATATATGAAATGTCACTTAGTTTCTGTGGCACTGTCACACACTTTACTAATAAGTATCTTCCTGTTACTGCCTAAATATCATTGTTTTTGTCAGATCCTGAAATAATGCATTGATTTAACCCTCCAAATACTAGTTGATAGTCATATATCTCTTTTCACTTACTCTAATTTAATAATTGTATTGATATTTCTTTTCTCATAAATTTGTCTCGAGAGCCATAGTCACTTGTCACTCTTGCGTGATTTCTCTTCAGGAGAGATTTCTGGCTCTGATGTGTTCAGAACTATGGAGTACTTAAGACAGTGGTTCTTAACTGGGATGCTGCAAGAACTGCCAAGGGTGACACCACAGGTTGAAACTGCCTCACAGCCGTGGTTTTTAGGAAGCATGCAGAGCCCAGCTGAAAAGAAACTGCAGCAGCGTCTATTACATTATACAGGCTGACACACTGCTACTGCTTTAGCTGCTGCTTGGTTCTCAGCGTACACCAAACCTGAAAGCTAAAGCAGAAGCAGTGTGCTTGCCTGTATAATGAAATGCAGTCGGCCTCTGGTGCGCCAGCCTCTTCTCATTTGGGCTTCACATGCCTCCTGACAACGTGGCATGTGGGGCAGTTTCACCCTGTAGCAGCAACAGCCTGGAGATAGATGCTGCCGCTACCAGGTAGAACTGCACTGCACTCTCTATTTTTAGGAGGTATGCTAGAGCCAAAACGGGAAGACCTGCTGCAGAAACAATGTGCAAGCCTACAATAATGTATTGCAGGGAGTGCGCCTTCTGCTCTAGCTGCTCGTCAGTTCTGCTCTAGCGTGTCTCAGGTGTGCCTCCTGAAAACAAATGCCTGTGGGACATTTCCATTTGCCCCTTGTGTGTCTGTTTCCAGGAGACACCATGCAAGGTTGGATCAGGAAGGGCTGAAGCATGAGCACACACTTGCCGCAGCTGCTTCCACACCAGCCCTGCAGGAGACATGCAGCACAGATTTACCTGGCTGCAGTGGCAGTAGCAGTTGGGTGAGTATGGTATAATTATAAGGATCAAATGACTAATTAACAATGCAGTTATGTTTTATATTATGATGTTCATAATATTTTATTAGTTTTTAAAATGGGGTGCTGGAAAATTTTGAAAAGTTGTGTTTTAAGAAAGTGCCTTAAGTCTTTAAAAGGTTGGGAACCACTGACTTAGTGTCATCTAACTGGTACTAAGAGGGGCTTGAACTTTCTGATTTATGGTAAGATCTCTCTGTGTCTTATTATGTGATCAAGGCAATGAATTTGGAGTTGGGTAGCTTGGATTTTGTTGTTTGCTCTACTGCTGTCTTGCAAAACCACTTAATTTCTGTGTTTCAGGTCAGGTTTTACATATGGATTGTTTTATTGTTATACCAGCAAAGCTTCTCCTGTCCCTTCAGTACCCCCCACCCCCCTGCTTACCTGCCCATCAACAATATAAACTACACTGGGAGATTTGTGTTATCGTTAGTATAAGCCCATAGTGTTTGAAGAGCATATCTATGTTGATTGCAAAATGGTCATAGATAGTATCTGTCTGAATGACTTTTTCTGAATTTAAATCAACAGAAGCTGAACTTTTTTGAAATACAGCTTCATTTCTCATCCATATATTTAACTTCTCTAAATACCCCTGTATTTTGATGTTCATATTAGTAATTGCAATATCTCTTAATTAGTGTATTCTGCAAGTAGGTTTGTCACATCCTCAGATCATTCATGTAGTTTAATCTATTTTTTTATCAATCGAGGTAACTAGCCATTTAAATTTTCTCTGTCCCTCAGCCTGTTTTCAGTGCAGGTTATATTGCTTATATCTAAGAAACTCGATAACTTTTCAAAAGAAATATGGCCTTAAAGCATATAGCACAGAGATTCATAGAATGTAAGGCCAGAAAGGGACCTTGGAAGATCATCGGGTCCAGCCCCTTGCACCAAGCAGGAAAGATAACTCAGGGTCAGGTGACCCCAGCAAGGTGACTGTTTAGTCTCCTCTTGAAGATTTCCAGGGCAGGTGATTGCACCACCTCTGGAGGGAGCTTATTCCACAGTCTGGACACCCTGACTGTGAAGAAGTTTTTCCTAAAGTTGAGCCTGAATCAGTCTTCCAGGAGTTTGTGGCCATTACTCGTAGTTTTCCCCTCGGGTGCCCTGGTGAACAGTTGCTCACCAGCCCTTGATGTACTCCCGTAGTATAGCGTTAAGCTGCTACCGGGTCCCCTCTCAGCCTTCTTTTCTTCTGGCTGAAGAGTCCCAGATGCCTCAGCCTTTCCTTGTGTGGCTTGCCATGTAAGACTCTGATCATACAGGTGGCTCTTCATTGGACTGTCTCAAGCTTCTCCATGTCCTTGTTAAAGTGTGGTGCCCAGAACTGGATGCAATACTCCAGCTGTGGTCTCACCAGTGCTGAGTAGAGCAGAAGAATCAGCTCCTTGGTTTTTCTGGAGATGCATCGATCGATGCACACCAGAGTAGTATTTGCCCTACTGGCTACAGCATCTCACTGCCAGCTCATATTCATGCTGTGGTTCATTATTACCCCCGAGGCCCTTTCATTTGTGGTGCTAGTCAGTTTGGTGACACCAAGCCTGTAGGTGTGTTGGGGGTTGCTCGTCCCAACGTGGAGCACTTTACATTTCTTGATGTTGAACTTCATCAGATTCTGATCCGCCCAACTTGCTAGCCTGTCTAGGTCCACCTGTATCAGTAGCCTATCTTCAAACGTGACCACACTTCCCCATAACTTGGTGTTGTCCGTGAACTCGGCCAGTGAGCTCTTCACCCCCACATCCAAATCATTTATAAAGATGTTGAAAAGTACTGGACCAAGCATTGACCCTTGAGGGACACTGCTTCCCACTTCTTGCCAGGATGACACATTCTGTTCACTATGATTCTCTAGGTCCTATCCTACAGTCAGTTTCTCACCCACCTGACTGTCTTGGAGTTAAGCCCACAATCCTCCAATTTTCTCACGAGGACACCATGGAATACTAGATCAAAGGCCTTTTGGAAGTCAAGGTATACAGTGTTAACCTGCGCTCTCATGTTGTTAGTATGCTTTCCTCACTAGTGCCAGTGTACTGTAGCCAACTAACTGAATGGTGGTCAAAGGAAACTTTGTATTATTATCCTATTATTTCCATACACTTAAGCAGCTGATAGAGTAGGGGCATGCAAAATACAGCCCACGGGCTGGATCTGGCCTGCCAAGCACTTTCATCAGGGCTGCTGTGCCCACAAACGAATTGTGCCCTGCCCAGCCCTTCCACCGATGAGGTAGGGAGCGAGGTGCCCATGTGTACACCCCCACCAAACATACCCTATTGTGCCTCGCTCCCACCCTCATGGTAGAAGGGCCTGGGCTGGCCAGCGCACAGCTTCCAGGTGGGGCTGCTGCTGCAGCCCCCATGGACCTGCTTCACTTCCCTGGTCTCCCGCTGGCTCTGGGCAGTAGGTAGGGAAGTGGCAGAGGTGCAGCTCCAGCTGGGCAGAAGCACGGAGCTGAGGCTGGTGGCAGTGCGGAGCCCACACCCGGGGGGGGGCACTGGCAGCACAGAGCTCAGGTGGGCAGTATGTTGGTGTGAGGGAGGGTAGAGCGCGTGGGGATCCTGTCCACACTCCCCCCCACACCCCTCCCCCCATGGTGCACAGCCCTGGTAGGCATTGGCAGCAGCAGTAGGTGGGGTGCTCAAGGTGCAGGTGCCCAGTGGGGTGCAGCTCCAGACAGCGCTGCGCATTGCAGCAAGAAGCACAGCCTCCACCAGGCCATCTGTATCGCCAGAGCTCCCTGCCACTTGTGTGCAGCCCCTGCGCTTGCTGGGCACAGGAGGGAAGCCCCAGGCACTGAAGCCAGCTGCCTTTCCTGCTGAGGCTGTGCAGCAAGGGAGGGAAGCCTTCTGTGGTGGGTGAGGGGGAGGCAGGGAAGGAAGCCAGCTCCAGTGCCTGAGGCTTGCTTCCTGCACTCAGCAAGTGCAGGGGCTGTGTATAAGTGGCAGGGAGTACCAGTGATACAGACGGCCTGGTAGAGACTGCGCCTCTTGCTACGATGGTCAGTGCTGGCTAGAGCCGTGCCCCACCAGGCACCTATACTCTGAGCATTCCACCTGCTGCTGCTGCACCACCGGGGGGGGGGAGTGTGGGGAGATCCCCACCCTTCCTCACACCCCACACATCCACACCCTACCCCAACAACCCCCACATATACACAATCCCCCAACATACCCTATGTCCCCCACCACCTACCCACACTCGCACAAAGCATAATATACAAGACTAAGAATTTATTTTTGAGTTATGCCGTCACCTCTATGTACAGTACGCAAACACAAATCATGACAAAAATATTTTTCATAGTAAAATTAAAATATGTTATAGTAGGTGTTTGACTTCTAGTGTATGATTTGGTTTATTTCTGGTTCTAAGATGGCAACCCCCTCCCCCCAGAAGGGGCAAGGGGAGGGACTTCTGGTGGCAAAAGTCAGGGGTTAGGGGTGGGACTTCCGGTCAAACATAGGAATAAGGAGATGGGGCTACTGTCAAGGAGCGGGACTACCCTTGCAGCCCTTGACAGCTTGCCAAAACTTGGTAAGCATCCCTCCACCCTCTATAATTGCCCACCCCTGTGATAGAGGCTACTTGCCAGGATACCAGTCTGGCTGGCCTACTGATCTATTATTTATGACCTCTTCTCCACATTTCAGGAAGGTTTTTTAATCCCCAGCTTGTTCAATTGTAATATGCACCTTTCTAAAATGGCCTTATTTGTTATCACATGTATTCAAATTAAATAACCATAGATGCAGGTCATTCTTTCTCAGGATCTGTTCCAACTTGAATCAGTTAAGGAAAAAATAAGATTGACTACTGTCCCGTAAGCCAGAAATATTCAGTAGTTAATCCTTTGGCTGAAGGTACCATTTGTATTGAAAATGTGTTTTCAGTGAAGCTTGTAAGAATTCTTGATATGTTGAGTAGTCTTTGTTTTTTTCAGAAGTGGCTTTCATATTGTGTTGTAATGAGATAACTGTAGTAAACTCTTCCAAGTCATCCAGTATTTTAAATATTTCTAAAATCTGCCATGTAATCTACTAATATTGCTTTTTCCCCTTTTATTGAATAGAGGCAAGCCATCTTTTAAAAATGTTATTTGCATTGTGTTTAAAACTTGAATCCCAAGGTAGTAGTTAAAATGGTAAAAAGAAGTGTTACTGACGGTAGGCTGTGACTCTGGATGCCTAATAAAATGCACAAAGGGAAAATGAGGATATGAAGAAGCTTCTTGATGAAAAGAAATTAATTTAGAGATGCACCTTAGAGACTGACTGGTCCAGAGAGGCTTGAGCTTTTGTAGGCAACAACTGGTTTTGTCAGATGATAGGAACAAACTGCCAGGAAGAAACGTTCCTTTTCTTTGAGCTGTCACCCTGCCCTACCTTGTGCCATTTAGTAAATGACGAATGACGCTTTTTTCTTTGCTAGAATTACTCATTTGTGCCAAAAAGAAATACAAAACTCTAGAACTCTTGGTTCAGAGATGATACCTTTTATTAGACCAACTAAGAAATCACAAAAAAAAAAAATTTCTGCAAGCTTTCTGCAGGCGCACACACCCTTCCTGAGACTCAGGAAAATTAAAGATGGTAAAAAATCCCCATAGGTAGAAAATAAACTTTAGTTTTGCACAGAGGAAGCTGAAGGTGGAAGTCGGTTCCTCTGGGTCCATGAGTGTGTCTTTGTGAGTTGCTCTTTGATATGCAGATAAGGCAGGATTCCTTCCCTTGTTTGTGCCAAGGTCCATTTGGATGGAAATTGCTATTCAGTTAAATTTTCAAACAGCGTTTTAAATTTTTGATTAAACTATTTTTTTTAAATATGTTGGTTATGTAAGTGATATTTAGAAAAGAAAAAAATGCTTGCGTTTAAACCAGCAACTTAGAAAACGAAGTGCCACCTCTGTTTAGTCATTTCAACTGATTTGGTTTTGATCACCATGCCCTTCAAATCTTGTATTTCTCTGGTTCGCCCACCTCATTTTTATTCGTGGGTAGGAAACTTTGTTTTGCTTTTCCAGATTTTTCAGCTCCCAACTGGTTTCTCAACTTTGAAATGGTTGAATAAACTAAAATACCTTCTGTATTTGTAGAAAAAGCTGTGGCAATCAAGATCTTGTTTTTTGCTTCAACAAACTGATTTTAGGCCTTAGTGACTTACCCAAATTCAATTGCTTGAATTTTTTCTTTGGCAGTAAAACATGTATTACTAAAAAAAATCGTATTATTTCATTAACTGAATCCTTAACATAGATTATCATCATTTCAAATGTAAATGTATTTATTTTTTCAACTTAAGGTTTATTTTATTTAGTAATCCTTTTTTGCTTTTTTTTCTTCCTGGTTCTAAAATCTCTGATGTATGTATGTATAACTTTCAAAATACTGAAGTGCAGTGAATGTGGTAATGCCTGCCTGAGTTTGTAGAAAGTTTGAAAAGAAATGCATATGGCATGCAGTTTATTCAGTTCAGCTCTTGAGATATTAATGCAGAGACCCAAGGCCTTTTTTAAATATGAACACTGTTAACCATTTCATTGTTGATCAAAGTATGTAAGAAAGGAGAGAAGTGATCAGATTATCTGTACAATCTACCATGTGGCTTTGTCAGACCTGGCCTCTAGCTTAGATGTCACAGTCCACATGGATAGCATGTAAACTTTTTCAGAATTAAGCTGTGCTGATGTAAAGCTGATCTGCTAGTGTTTTGCCCCATTGTGGTTGTACTAGAGCAAATTGCATTAGTGGCTGAGGTCCCATTGTTGGCAATAAATAGATGGTATGAAGAAGAGGGCTACCACTCTAGCCCCCAAGTCTTGCCTGTGAGAACAACATGCTCAAGTGAAGAAAAAGGACACCGAGGCATTTTGGAGCTATTCCATAGTTGTCCCTAGCAGCTGCTTATAAGCATGCTGGACAAAAGTCTGAGAGCAATCTCAGGACACCCCACAGTGACCTCACCAGTATGCTTTTGTGTGTGCAACACGTGACTAGGAATAGACAGACATGGCATGCCTTGGATCAGCCAAGCCAAACCAGGCCACTGTACTACTGCAGGGTAGGCATGCTCTTTGAGCTCGTGTTAGCAGAAACAGTGTTGTGGGGCCAGGTGACTTCCCTCCCCTTCCCCCCAGAGGCTGCCAACCCCCACTTCACCGCAAGGCTTTCTGTAGCAATTATTACTGCTTCATTTATATCTGTTCACTAATCAGGATTTTCTTCTTGACGCCTGAGGTTTAGAAACACAGATTGTTGGGAATTGAGTAAAAACTTAGATTCTGATAGAAGACTGAGAGCTTTGGCTCTAGGCATATGCAGTACAATTATCTTAATTTTGATTGTGCTGTAATCTGGCCCTACCCAAGGGTGTATCCAGCTGTCAGTGAGGGTGAGCCTAGAAGAGCAGACATCCCATTCTGAACATCTGAACAATCTACTGCAAGTTGCCTCATGTTGAGCATCTCAGGTAGACAGTTGGGAATTCTACTACTACTTGTTCCCATGTGAGCCACGATAGAGGTGGGTGTGGATATGTTTTAAACTGCAGGAACTACTCCAAGCTGAGAGTTCAATTACTTATTCTTGAAAATATTATAATGTACATCTGTTTCGGTACTTGACGATGGGAGTTGGATTTGGTACAAACTGCTGTTTCTCTTAATTATGAATAGCAATGAGATTTTAAGTTGGACTTAATTAAATGCCTATTGGAATTCTGTATGGCTGAGTACTATAAAATTGTCACTTACTGTCCCGGCTGAATTTCCTCACTTCAGTAACTGTAAAGAATTCTTGGTATTGTTTTGCTAGAAAGAATCAGTAGGTATTGTGCTATAGTTTCACTCATTCCTTTTTTTTAAACATGTTTTCAGAAAACTTTTCTGTAGAAAGGACCAACATGTCCTGCGGGTATTGATTTTTTTTTTTTTTTTTTTTTTTTTTTTTTTTTTATCTAAAATGAGACACATTTTCCAAACTTTCATACATGAAAGTGAAAAAAAGATTTCCTGTACAGTACTTGAAGTAATTGCCCTTTTAAATCCTTTTAGAAGGAGGGTAATCCCAGCTAGTCCTCACAGTTATATTTTTCAGAGTTGAAATGCATGAGTTTGTTCTCTTTCGAGTAAAACTGCTCTGAAGTTTAATATTGTGAAATTGGAGCGGAACCTGTTAATAAAGAGGAGTATGATATAGGCCCACGTTGGGTTTTATACTTCATTGTCAGAGTATTTTTACTGAAATATTGTGAAAAGCTTGACCCACCTTGTACTGCATGGGTTAGAATAAAATTTAGAGGTATGGTAATGAAGATTCTTTGGGTATGTCTGCAGATATGTCATATTTGGGTGCAACTGTACTGCAGATAGGCACATTTACTCTAGCTGTAGAAGTGAAGATGCAATAGCACAGTCAGAATATGTATTTGGAATCCTCGGGCATTTGTACTCTGGTTATGATTATATCCTAATCTGAAATCTCTAAACTCACTATGAATTTGCATAAAACCTTTAATTTATGGCCAGCTGTAAATTGATCGATTTCATGTATTTTTGACATGCACATAAGTGCATTGTATCTTTATTACATAGATACAGATACAGTGCACTTAACAGCAACAAAGATAGCAGAGTGCTGAAATGAGGTTTCCTATTACTAAGACTTCATTACTTTTTGAAACCCATACTACTGAAACTTTATTTTGTGTTAAGGTCGTGGCCCATGCTGTAGCCTGGATACAGAATGCAGTTAAAATACACAGTCTTAACTTCTTTGTAATTAATTTAGCAATCATGCTGACTTTGGGACATGGATGTACCTGTAAAGCTGGTGAATATTTAGCTTTCTTAGAAGTAAAATAAAGGCGACTCATGTTCCAGTTATGGGCAGTTCTTTATTACACCTTATCTGTAGTGGAACTAGCTGTACTTTCTTTCCTCTATCTGATTTAAGTGGGTGTATGTACAATTTTAGTAGAGTGTCCTCTTTTACCATATTGGGGTGACATAGACATGTACTTTTTCTCATTCTTTTACCTGTCTTGAGACAGGATTCCACATTTCTGCCTCTCTTAAACTGGGCCCTTAGCTATATTGCACTGTATTTTAGCCATGCTTACCCAGGAAATCTGACTGCAGTTCTTTCCTTTAGGAGATTGTAGCCAATGGTAGAAGATGGCAAAACAGCCGCCTTAAAAGAAAAAGTACTTGGGTTTAATGGTAAAAACCAAGTGTTGAGAGAGAAGATTTTAAAATTCAGTCTAGATGCATCTGCATTCTCTAAAGTCTTATTGTTCCTGAACAGTCACCAAGACTGATCTAACTTTTTCAAATATCCTAGCAGATGTCTTTCCAAATAAGACTTTCAAACAGCCCTCCTGCACATAGCGAGTCACCTTAAACCTGGTGTGTGTTTTTTGGGGTCCTGGGTATGACCATAAACTGTATCTGACTGGAGGGCCTGGTGGCAATGTGACAGGGCTACATATAGTGGAGAAGTTCCTATAAAACACCACAATGTTTGCAACCTGCAAAGTAAGATGAGTATAGGGTGCCTCAAAATCCTAGCCCATACTGCCCTTGGCTGGAGAAAGGCTAAGAGTCATAACCCTGACAGAAACACATCCTTGCTCAGGCATTAGGTAGTCAGCAATAGTTTTTACCTGATGCTCTCTGGCTAAAGCTAGAACCACTGAGGCATTGAACATATGGGCTCAGTCTAACCTTTGGATTTTGTCTCTGGTATAAAGAGGGGTTGGTGGTCTTGGGCAGCCTCCAGTCCTCCATACTTTTGGCTAGGGTACATGTTGAAGGTGTTGGTGACTAGACCTCCAAAGGATCAACAGTTGCCTACTATATGTCTTTTGATTCTTTGGTTCCTAGGCTTTTTTCCTGTCCTGGCATTGTCTCTCAAGAACTCAAGGATTTGCTGAGTAGTGGTTTCTCCTGAGCCATTAATTTTTCCTTCCTGTTTTTGTTTTGTTTTGTTTTTTTCCCCTTGTTAATTGATTTACTCACATGGTAAACACCCCAGGTCAAAATACAGTGTTAGAGACCAGTTCCTCTCAGGTCATCTTTACTTCATTCTAAATTATTTGGTTACTGGAACTTACTTGTTTTGCCCCTCCTCTTTGTAGCCCAGACACTGTAGCTTGTCTAAGACTCTGTAAGAGACCTCCAGTGTGTGCATAAAGGATTGTCACATTTTGTTACGACATGAGTGGACATTCCTGTATTGCCATTAAAAAAAAAAATCTTTCTCCTCTAAATTTTATTTTTTTGGTTTAGTTATAATGTTAATTTCCCAGTATGTACATTTCTAACATACTGGAAAATTATGTTAGAAATCTACAGCCAGGTCAGTTTTCTTTAACCCATCTAGTGAGTCTTGTTAATAAATATATGTACTCAAGTACTCTTAAAAAAAAAAAAAAAAAGAAAAAAATACTTTGAGCATCTGGTAAAGTTATATTATTGCATTTGAACAAGTTTCTCAAGTACTTCCTTCCAGTATTAGTACATATATAAGTATCCAGCATTCTTTTGCTAGGAACGCCTGCCATGAGAGAGACATAGAAATAGGGAGCAAAAATGTATGTGTTGCAACATTTATTTCTGTAACAGTATTGTTTTTTTCCTCCAGTGTATCCCTGTATCGGGGGAATTGCAGACCTATACGGTTTGAGCCACCAATGCTGGACTTCCATGAACAGTAAGTTGGGAATCTCCTTGCCTTCATTTTTATATCCATCTTCTAAACTAGCTTATAGCACTTACACTTTAATTCTGCTGTCACATATGTAAGTTGTCTTTAACTTAAGCTAACCTAACTGTAACATCTACTTAATTACATTGACTTACTACCATGGAGTCTGTATCATCTATCTATTCTTGGTCATGATTAGAAAACTGACCCAAGTTGTTAAACAGTAAAGTAAGTAATTGTGTGCCATAGGATATGCCATTTTAGTTGCATCTCCACTATTCTAATACTTAAAACTGATGGTTGAGTATAGTGCTTATAAATATATACAAGAACTCTTAAATGAAAGCATGAATTTAAAGGCTCACTTAAAACGTATCTTCTAAATGAAATTGCTTACATAGGCTTAATGTTTACATGGGAAGTGATTTTGGGGGGAAATATTTGGGGTCTTCTTTTCAAGTAAGTATGGTAGTTTTATTCTAATGACAAGCTTTGTTCCTGTACTTTTGTTTTTAAAGGATTTTTATATATTATGCATGGCTTTGAAAAATTAAGCTACCTTTTTGTTATGTACTCTTCCAGAAATGTTTTATTTTCTCTATTCTACTTACAAACATGTCACAAAGCAATACTCTAAATGTTTGTTACAGTTACAAAAGGTGCTGTCGGTTACACTTGAGCTGTTTTTAGATTAAGCAACCCTGCTAGAAAAAATTGAAATGTTAGATAATGCAGATTCAGAATTCTGCAAGTGGGTGTAAGTCTACAATTCTCAAAGGATACACTGTTATGGAGTAGATGCCAAATGAGTTGTTTTTTTTAAGTGCATGCCTAAATTTTTCAATTAAATTGTAGTATAACAAATTTTGTTCATTAAATGTTTTATCTGGAATTTTTAAACATACATAGACACATGCATGTGTGCAAGCATGCATGTCTTTGTATGTTTTTGTAGACATGTCTGTATGCTTAAGTGTGTATTATATAAAAAATTATGGCAAAACATTTAAACTAGTTACAGCAGGTAAAATATCATTTCAGTAATAATAGAATCACACATGCACACGCGCACACACACATAGTATAGTATAATAATTTAAAAATATGTTTTACCTCTGGTGAGTAGGTGACTACTTGAAATGCCTTGCCACAATTCTTTGCCTAAAATCATGTTCAACCTGACCCTGTGGACCAGGTGAGTAGCATGGGGCCAGTCCTGCAGGTCTGATCAGATCCCTGCACCAGGATCAGGTCCTGCACTGCTCCCACCTGCCGAGATTAAGCCATATATGCCAGGATCAGTAACTACACTGGCAAGTGATCTAGCACATAGGGCCACAGCCTGCAGGGCTTCCCACATGCCCAGGGGGAGCCCCATGGGCCAGATGACAGTGCCACAGACAGGTTCTGGCTGAGTAACCTTGGCCTAAAATGATGTCAAGATAGACTGCATTCAGACTTTAAAAATATATTAGGTATAACTGGGGAAAAACAGTGAGAACTTTTTTATACATGTTTAAAAATGGAAAGCTTGCTTGGCTTTGAAAATACTCACTGACCTCTTCAGAACCAGTGTCTAGAAATTCCTAAACACATGTATGGGCACAAATGTAAGTGGTCTGTTCCTAAGGTGGTAAATGTCTGCAATGCATCTTCCTTGAGAGTGTGAGTCACTTTTATTTGATTGCCTAAATACACTGTATTTTTTTCCATACTATGCACCCCAAATTGAGATCTCCAAAGGCAGTTTGGAGAGAAAAAGATTTTTCCAGTGGGATGCAGGGGATCCTAATTGCAGCAGCTGTGGCTGTGAGAGGGTCAACATTAGTTTTGACCATGAAGAATGAACACCCCCTTCTTCCCTGAGACTAGCAAAGGAAGAAGTGTAGCAGCCATCTTTCAGTAGTGTCCCCATGCTTACTTCTATTTCAGTGAAGAAAAATCAGCTTCCCCGCTTAAGACACCTCAGTTGAGCATGGGGGCTCAGGGGCTGGCTTTAGGTCAAAGGTGTGCATGATATGCAAGTAAATACAGTATATTCAGACTTGGAGTTTTGCAGCATTTGTTAAAAATCATTTAATAGATTAAAAACGGGTAATTCAGCGGATTTTCCCAGATCAGTAAATGTTTAAAGCAAAGCACAAAGTGTTAAATGTGTGTTGCAGTGATTAGTGGTATTCAGAAGAATAACATATACATGCTAATGGCTTGGTGTCTAGTTGACAGTTGGTATCAAGTGGAGTGCCCCTGGGGTTGGTCTTGGGGTCTGTTTGTTCAATATCTTTATTAGCAGTCTGGAAGATGGGATGGTTTGCGCCCTCAGCAAGTTCATGAATGACGCCAAGCTGGGGGGAGTAGTAGAGGGTAGGGCTATGATTCAAAGCGACTTAGACAAATTGGAGGATTGGGCCAAAAGAAGTTTCATGAGGTTCATCAAGGACAATTGCAAAATCCTGCACTTAGGATGAAAGAATCCCATGCATCACTAAAAGTAGCTTATTAAAGCAGGGGTGATCAAGATCTGGGCCACAGGGCTACCCACAGGTAGGGAAATTTGGCAGCAGTGGATTGGTGGCAGCATTAGTTGCCACGTGTCCCAGAGGCACAGCAATTAATTCTGCTACTGCTCATTCTGCTGCCGAATGTTCAGACCCGTGGGGTAGCCTTGCATGTCAGGTCGGGCCTGCAGGGTTTCGATGAGTTGAGCACCACTGTATTAAAGAATATATGTACTGATTTCATAAACTCTCACAGTCTTTCCATAGCAAGGTGCTTGATTACTAAATACTAGTGGAGTATGGGCAATAAGATTCCAAATTTCTTTCATACAAAGAAATAATGGCTGTTGCCACAATATTGTGAAAACTTACCGTATTTTTTTCATGTACTGTGTGTCCCAAATAAGACATGCCCCTATTTTTTGGAAAGGCAGAATGAAGGAGAAAATATTTTTTTCCAGAGTCATGACTGCAAATCAGCATGGGCAGCCTAGTCTTCAATCCAGACACCCCCCCTTTCCTGGTCAGGCAGAAGCTCAAGTTTTAACTCTTTCACGGCTGAATTGTCAGTAGCTCTTGTATGGTCAGCCAAAAGCTGACCTGTAGGTCTTGCTAAAGACTGGTTTCCACGGGCAATTTTAGGACTTGGAAAATTGCTAAAAACAGTCTGTGGGCTATCAAATAGGAGAGAGATCAGAAGTAGCTAAATTACTAATTCTCCCACAAAACCTGCTGAAGTAGCTTGGTTATTGGTTAATGGTCATTTACACTGGTTGAGTGAAGAGGAACTGACAGTAATCAAGCAGATTGTAATGAACCATGAATTCAGTTGATTCTATATATGCTGCCCAAATAGAAATGCCACTGTTGCTATTATAAGCAGAAAATCAGCTTCCCTGCTGAAGATCTGCAACCCAGTTTTGGAAGGATAATGTTTTGGGGGAAAGGTACATGCGGTATGTGAGTAAATACACTCTGTTAGTTGGAACACTAGAAACTTAAATGCTTATTTGAGGGTGAATGTTGTCATAAAGAAAAACAAAATTGAAAATATCCAATCAGTCTTCAGAGTGATAGAGTGGTATTATGTGTTTATCTCAGTAACCTGTATGTTAGTATATACAAATATCTACTTTTCATTTGAAAATGACCCAAGCATTTTCTGTTTCCAGTAGATATTCTGGATGTTTTTAAAATTTGAGAAAACTTACGGGTGATAGGTTTCTAGAGGGGAAAAAGAAAGGTGAGATCTTGTTGTCCAATTAGTGTGCACAATGTATGAAGCATATATTGTTCTTCCCATGCTTCTTGGCTTTCCTGGTTGCCACATGGGGCTAAGAAGGATTTTTTTTTTTGGCCTCCTGTTGCTGCAGTAGTTGGGTGGGTTTTTTGCCTTCCTCAAAAGCATTAGATTTTGGATTCAGCCAAGCCTGGGGATTTTGACTGGGGTGTGTCATTGCTCTGCTGGGTCTAAAACTCACAGGTTCCTAGTTAGAGTGTCTTGCCCCTCTGCTCAGGATCAGACTAATCACTATATTTGGGCTCAGGAAGGAATTTTACCCATTTTCAGATTGTTATAGACTGTGAGTGGTTTTGCCTTCCTCTGTACCAGGGGCATTACCCTCTTCCTTGAATCTCTCAAGTGCATTTTTACAGCCCATGCAACAGTGGGGCACTGGCAGCCCTCATCCCCACTGCTTTACCTGTGGCAGATTAGGAAGCTTTGCTGTCTTGTATTTGTGTGATGGGGTTGATGATTACATGACCTGTTTTAGGAACAGGTTAGACAAGCAATTATATGGAATGGTTTGGATAGGTATGATCCTGCCTTGAGCAAGGTGTTGGACTATAACTTCCAGAGGTCCCTTCCAGCCCTACTTATCTGAGATTCTGTGAAACCAAGGCCAAATATGAATCTATCTGTGGTGTCAAATGCCTCAGTCCCTGAAGTTTTGGATGGGTGGTGTGGGGCCAGGGCTGCAGGCCCTGAACAGACCCCTCACACGTTTTGTGGGTCCAATTCAAACCCCATGGGGGGCATCACAGGCCAGGTGATAGGGCTTTGCAGACTGGGCCTTTGACACCCTGATCTGTGCAGTATATTCTAATTACTTTGGAACTATTATTGTTTGTTTACAGTGTTTCCCATAGTACGGAAGTCTCTGAACTTCCCTGTCAGATGGAAACAAGATATTAGTACATCTGTTAAGTGTTATAATGGTCTGTATTCTCTGTGGTTCTCAGTGCTTATCCAGAGGTGGCTAACCTGTGGCATGAGTGGCACAGTTGTGCTGTGTATGGCACACAACAGATTAGGAAAGGGACAGGCAGCATAGCAGCAGCAAAGGCAGGAAATAGAAAAAGAACAGGAGATTGAGCAGGGAGTACAGAGCAAAAAGCAGAGCAAGTAGATCAGGCAGAGGGAGAGGATTGGAGTAGCACTCGGGGCAGGGTGGGAGGGGGAGCTAATTTGTGGCTTGCCTGCCAAAAAATTTGGCCCCCACTGTTTTAGTTAATAATAGGCTTATACTGGTATAAATTTAAGGTAGGAGACAATTTCTCATTCAATGGTGAAATCTCCTATAATCAATGGCATTGTAAACTTATTCCTGAACACCTGTGCAATGTAATTAGTTAGACACTTAAGACTGTCATGCTAATAGCAATTCTTTTACTACATAGGAGAGAGATCTCAAGTTATAGCTGTAGTGGAACCTATTCTTAATGTTTCTCCTTCCATCCAGTAAAATAGTAATTAAAACATGTTATTCTTTTTGTTTAGACAAAACAGAGATTCCTTTAAACTAGAAAAGAGGTCTCATCTAGCAGTGTCCTAGTCTAAGATGCTCATAGAATAACGAAAAAACAGCTTTAAATGACATCAAGAGGTCATCTAATTCTAATTCCCTGCTCAGGGCAGGATCATCCCTGTCTAAACCATCCTAGCCAAGTATTTGTTGAACTAGCACTGGAAAAAAAACCAAAATTAAAAGCATTTTCTGGGGTTTAAAAGGGATTATGTGAACATAGCTCAAAAAGTGAAGTCCACCAATTAGACTTCTATTACAGGAGCTGGAGGAATGAGGAGGGCCTTAAACTAGGTTCAGTTGGGGATGGAGACAAAACCTCACAGGCATGTAAAAAACAAGGTGATCTGCAAAAAGGCCAAGGAAGAAAGAGTGTGAAACAATATGGGGAGTCTTAACAATCTTGAACCTGGGAAATAAACAGAGCATCAGATGGTCATCCAAGATGTCTGTATGCTAATCCAAAAAGGAATAAGCAAGTAGAACTGGAAGTCCTAGTACACACATGAAATCATAGGTGCCAACTTTAGTTTTTGCTGATGGGTGCTTTTTTGCATTCCTGCACCAAGCCCTGAACATGCCCAAAAGAGGCAGCACATTACTTCAGCCCAGCTCTCCCAATGTAGCTCATGGGTGCTAAGCACTCACTAAGTTTTTTCACTGGGTGCTTGAGCCCTGGAGCACCCACAGAGTCAGTGCCTATGCATGAAGTTGATGTCATTGGGATAACAGACTTGGTAGGAGAGTACTTATTATTGGAATATTGTTATGAATGGTTATAGCTTGTTCAGGAAAGACAGACAATGGAAATAAAAGGAACAATGTTTTCTTTTACACTAACAATACATGTACTTATTTTGAAGTGCAGAATGAAGCAGGAGTACTACTCTTTTGATGATTGTATCAAGATAAAAAGGGAAAAATGATGCAATGGTGGGTGTTTATTATAAGCCACAAAACTAGGTGGAGGAAGGTTAGATGAGTTTTTTACAACTAAATGAAGTATCCATACCACAAGAATTGGTGCTTATGGGGTTTTAATTGCAGTGATATTTATTGGCAGGATAATAAAGCAGTGCACAAGCAAGTTTTTAGTTTGTATTGGGACAATTCCTTGGTATAGGTGGAAAAAAACCATAGGGGAAGCTCTTAATTTGCTACTTGCTAATAGGGAGGAGTTAATTAAGAATTTGAAGCTGGAAGACCGCTCAAGTGATGGTGATCAAGAAACAATAAAACTCATGATGTTAAAGGAAGGAAGGAAAGAGCTCAGCAAAATAAAAATACAGAACTTCAGTAAGCCAAACTTTCCCAAGCTCTGGGAATGGTGAGACAATAAAGGAGCTCATGGGAGGTAAGGCTAATGGAAAAATGATCCTTAATGAAACTTAAAGCAGTCCATCAGAAAGAGAGTACTTTGGTTTTGTGAATACGGATGAGTGTAAGAGTATAGTGTGGACATATAGAATGAAAATGAGAAAGGCAAAGGCACAACTTAGGACACAGCTAGCAAGGGAATACTTTTTTAACTTTTATAAATGTTAGAAAAAAAGAGGAAGATCAAGGAATGTGTAGGTTACTCACAGAATGTGAAGGGGAATGTAGTATTGGGGAGTGTAGAGAAGGTGAAAGTTTCATAAGTGGAAGTACAAGGTTTTAATATCTTTTTCTTATTATTTCAGTCTTCAAATAAAGTCAACCATCAAATGAGCAAGTACAGTTGGCAGCAAGGATAGGGGAGTCAGCAATACCCAAGTAGCTTGGAGGGGAGAAAAGATTACCCGATTTATATGCAGAAGGAAAAAGAGCTGTACTTGGGTAGAACCAGCTGGGACAAGCAGACACAGGGCAGGGGGAGCACAAGGGGGAAGAATGAGTCTGCAGAAAGAGGACACTTAGTTTAGATGGGGTCTGGCTGGCCAAAGAGATTGGAAACCAGTGAAGAAAGGACAGATGGGCCACTCTGAGGGAGTCTTTTCCTGAGGAAGAACTGATCCTGGCTGGGGAAAGAAACTGATTCAAGTAGGAATGGGAAGAAAAAGTGAATGGAAGAGACTGGGAGGCAAGGATGACAAGTTTGTTGAAGTGACTCGGAGAGGTGCAGTGTTGACAACCCAGAAGAAACCAGCTCCCTGCTCACAGACCTGTCATAGCCTGCAGTTTGCCTGGTTAGGAGCATGCATAGTGTACTAGTATGCCATGTGCATATGTAACCGATTTACACCACTCCCCACCCCCTCCAACACCTGGCCAAAGTTAGATGCCTTTTCACAGACAGCAAGTGGTACATCCCTGATGCAAAAGCTACTTTCTTGCAAAATTTCCAAAGTAGCTAAGAGCTTAGCGTACTAGAGATTTTTCAAAGAAAAGGTCGTCAGAATTGGTGTGTGCATGGTTGGTTTTTTTAAATATGGATTTTAATTTATTATTTCTAGACTTAAAAACGGCTGAATCACTTCAGCTGAAACTTAAAAATTTACCTAAAGTAGCTACCCAGAATGGAAAATTTAAGCCTGACCTGTTAGTTTGATAGAGTTAAGAACTAGAGCTGTCAATTAATTGCAGATGTGATTTTGGAGCCCACACCCGAGCTCCTCTCTGCCACCATCAGTGCTGCCTCCAGGCTGCCCAGTGGGGCACTGGTGGCAGTGCAGAGGAACTGCGGGGCAGCATGGGCTCTGGCTAGCTGCAGCAGGAAGTGGGGGGGACGTACAGACACACTAAAGGTGCCATATTGGGACACTGAGTGCAGCTGCAGCATGCATGCAGACAGGAATGCAGCCCTGCAGCATGTAGAGCAGCACCCAACAGATAATTCTATGGAGGGGAAGGAGAGGGGGGACAGACTGAAGCCCCCATGGTGCGGGAGGGAGTGGGCCAGGGCTGGGATGAATGGGACCCAAGGGCTGGAACAGGTTCTGGGACAGCTACAGGAGGCTTGGGTAGGGGGTGGGGAAGGAAGGGGGTGGTTCCCTGCTACTGCACACACTCCTGGGGGGGGAGCATGGGGGACATATGCCCCCCAGATTTGTGCATGGGACAGAGGCGGGCAGCCAGCTTTGGGCTGGGACTCTGTGCCCTGCAGCCTTAGCCCTGCCTTGTGTTATGTTGTGCCTTCCTCCCAGCACCCCCACCAGGAAGAGCCTGGTGCTGACCCCAGCCCCAGTCTGCAGCAGCAGCCCACGCTCACCCCATGTGCAGATCTGGGTGGCATATGCCCCCATGACCTCCTAGGATGCATGCAGTGGCA
>NW_017729032.1:153525014-153527244 GCF_001723915.1 Gavialis gangeticus | reverse complement strand
CCCTCCCCCCCCCCGGCATCCCCTGGACAAGCCACTCGCAGCTTCGTCCCATGCCCCGCCACACCCCGGGACTGGGCAGCTCCTACCCCAGCCCCACTCTCTCCCTCACTGCAGAGAGGCCTCAGTCTGGCCCCCCGCCCTTCTCCAACAAAAGCTCTTCCCGCTTCCGGGCTGCTCTTCTGGCTACCTGCATGCTGCACTACAGCTGAGCGCATGCATACGGCATTTATCAGCGACATTATTGGCCATGTTAGTTAAAAAAGGCTGATTTGCAGATAATGTCTTTATTTCCTTTTATTGGTGTTGATACAATATGGGACCAATGTAGTGGTGCACCTCTACTTCATAAGTTAACAACAAGCTCTAAAAATGTCAAAAGAAATTTTAAATTTAGACTAATTATGCATAATTGGGTGACTATTTCAGAAGGTTTAGTTTTTTTGATAAATCTTAATACTTGATAGTCTTGTATCAACTCCACTTAAAATCATATGCAACTTTAAAGCCTAAGATTATTTTAACAATGAAACTATCCTTGGCCTTTTTCTGTTGTGCTAGTCAGGTGTAATAAATATATATTTATATATAGATATAGTGTGTATGTGTGTGTATATATGTATGTATGTTTGTATGTATAAATGTAATTTCTGAAGTATGCAGTCATGACAGAACAGGGTAGTTTTTCATGAATTTGAATTTCCTTGCTACTTCAAATTTCTGCAAGAATTCTAATGCTTCTTCAAACAAGCATGCTTAGTGTACCTAGATATATGAAGTCCTATGAAATAATGGGTCAGGTCTCAGCATAGTGTCTGTGGCATGCACTAAGCTTCCTCTTTACACCTATTTTAAAAGGTAATTGGGTAGAAGAATTCTGAATGCTGTATTGTTACATCGCTACTTTAAAGGTGGTCTAAATCGGGGGTTGTCAAAGTGTGGCCTCTAACCCAGGACAATCCCTTTGAAATGGCCCCTCAGGGACAAAACATTTGGAAACCCTTGTTCTTAGATGTGTAGTGATCACTCAGACAGCTGAATATATAGAGTGTTGGTGACATTAAGTAAATTCCTATGGGACAGAAGTTTGTTACAGAAAAGCCCCTACAATTATCAAAATTCTTGTTAAAGTTTCTTTTGAGTCAACCAAGGATTGAATGGAAAAAACATTAAATTAATCTCGCAGCTCTAGAGATTGATGCCTTTATATGAGGGTGGTTACTTGCTGTCTGCTGCCATACTCTTCATTTCATTTACTCGCAACCAAGTGTTTCTCACAAGCACTAAAACTATAATTGATTTTATAAGAGCAAGTGTGCCAGTTTATTCAACCAAACTGTTGAATCAAGATTGGCAAATTAACAACAGACTGTGAGAGTCTCAGGCATTACTGAAATCTGTCTTCTGTGGCACAGTAAACACTCTTCTCCCTTAATTTGAAAAATCTACTGTATTTCAAATTTGAAAATCTGACTTTGATTTTCCTTTGTCAATCAGTGTGAGTTAGAACCATTTTGCATAGCTTTGAAAGGACAGTTTTATTTCGGGTCCAAACTGGCATAATGTGTTCCAGCTTCTTATTTAATTTTATGTTTGAAACCCTATGTTTGGCAGCCTTCTGTTGCTCTGAAGATGGTATAGAAAGTGTCCTCTGACTTGAAAGAAATTGCCAACGGTCAATTGTTTGAATCATTTTTACAAGAATGTGATTTAAGATTAAGTATAATCTTTACTTCTCATATTTGAATATAAACACACTTTGACACAACAGCCTTTTCTACATAATAAAAAAAGTTATATATTCAAGAAATGTATGGAAAATTCTGATAGAATTTAATGTAGATGGAACCAACCAGGGGCCTATAGAAAAGGAACAGCATTTCATGGAAATTAATGAAAAAACCTGTGAAATTTAATAGAAAATTAAGGCAAATGTAACAGGAAATACTGTTTTTCTGAGAATTAATACAAAACATTGATACTTGTAGAATGACTAAACCATAGAAAGGCTGTCATTTTCAATTATAGTCCATAGAGATTTTCCATATATTTCATAGTTTCATAGTTTCTAGGGTCGGAAGAGACCTGAGCAGATCATCTAGTCCAACCCCTTGCCATGGCAGGAAAGAGTACTGGGGTCAAACGACCCCAGTAAGGTGGTCATCCAACCTCCTCTTAAAAACCCCCAGGGTGGGAGCCTGCGCCACCTCACTTGGAAGCTGGTTCCAGACTC
>NW_017729032.1:153515956-153524266 GCF_001723915.1 Gavialis gangeticus | reverse complement strand
TTAAAAAAGGACTTCTTGTTGTCCTTAATCCGGGAAGCCAGCCCCTGTTCCATCTCTGCCTTGGCCTTCCTAACCATCCCCCTACATCCCCGAGCAACTGCTGAATAGTCCTCCTTAGTGATGACCCCTCCTTTCCATTGGGAGTAAGCCTCCTTTTTGGCAAGGAGACATTCCCGGATGTTTTTAGTGAGTATTTCCCGGATGTTTTTAGTGAGTATTTCCTCAATGTATTTTTTTTTTATCATGGAGAAAAGGCTGTTGTGTCAAATTGTCACTTAAGAGTAAGATTCAGGGTCTGAGAAGCAAAGAAATCAGACTCCAAAACAGATTCTCGTTTCTTCAAAAACTGCAATCCATTAGAGCAAATAGGAGATGGTGGTATCCCCCTGCTGCTGGTGGTTTAGGGACAGTTTTTTGTGCCCTTCCCCCCTTTGGTATGCTACTAGAGCAAGTAGGAGGTTCATTTGCATCTGTATAGTTATTACATTTTTAAGAAACTATTCTTACAAATAAGGCAGTGGTTTTAAGGTAGCTCTTACACAGAACCAAATATCGAAGCAGTGCATTTGTCAATACCTGCTTGCATAAGAGCTTTAAATGATTGCTTACTATATTTTCACACAAAAAAAGCACACACATTTTTCCCCCAAAATTAGTTGGAGTAAATTGGGATGCACATTGTATGCAAGAATTGCCCATCTCCAGGGGTGCAGAAATACAGCAGCAGGGTAAGTGGTGGCAGCCTTAATTGCCATGGCTACCAAAGCACTGCCAGAGCACTGGGGGAGAGGGGGGCATCCTGTTGGTTGACATTGCCCTTGTGCTGGATTGAGCTGGCACTCAGGGTCTGTGACCAAACCCAGTGACAGCCTCAGACCCAGTGTGCTGGATTGGGCCTTGTGCATCCTGTGTGCTGGATTGGGCTCCACGCCTAACCTCAGACTCGACACAGGGATCTATCCATGGTACCATCAAGCATGCAGGGCTGGCAGCAGGCTGAGGAGTAGGCTTGGCTTCCTAGCTGCTGCTGCTCAGTTACTTGCCCACCATACAAAGTGAAAACTTTTTTCCTTTATGGTGCCTTTCAGAAAGAGGTCATGTGTTATATTCAGGGTTTTGCTATATGGTTGAAAATAGGGTATTTGAGAAGTAATCAGAGTATAAAACACTTTTTCTTTTGTTATAGACCTTAATTCACATTTGTTTTGGAGTCAGATAAGAATGGAAAGATTTTCTTAAGTTTAAATTGGGATCAAATATTTATCCATCCTTTTTTATATATGTTATAAGGGGAGACATTGGCAAAGTAATAAAGTTTTTTGCCTTCTGACTTAGTCTCACCTATGTTGAGTAATTGGCTTGGAAAATAATCTGCTTCAGCTGTAGGGTTTTAAAAGCCATTTGAAACAAGACTGGTAATGTGGTGGGGGGGGAATTGTCTGTTTTCAGACGTGCTTTTACTTGTCCAGGTAAGTGGAGACTAGCTAGAAATCTTCATACAAAAATATAATCTTTGAAAAACAGAACACTTGGATTTAAGTTTTCCTTAACTTTCAACAAAAACTAAGACGATTCAATCGCTTTGTTTCTAGGATAGTGCTGTAATATTTTCTATGATTTCTGTTTTTCCCTTATTAATGTGACCCTTCTCTTTATGTCCCTCCATTATCTTGCTCAGGGAGGTTTGCCTGTATCAACTGGAACCACCATTATATGTAATTGAGAAAAACAGGAATTGCATATAGCAGTGGTGCTCAACATTTTTGCCCTGTGAGCCATATGTGCAGTGCACAATTCATCCATGGGCTGGATCTGGCTGGTGGGCCCCATCCAGTCAGGTGGAGGGGTGAGAAGGGGCATACTGTCCCTGATCCAGCTAGGGGTAGGGGGCTAGGGTGCAGGGTGGCCTGGTAATTTGGCAGCAAGGGAAGAGTAGCAGTATTAATTGCCACTGCTCCCCTGCTATCAAATTTCCTGGCCCCTAGGAATCTCTGTGAGCTGCATTTGGCCTGCAGGCCAGGGCTTGAGAACCTCTGACACAGAGTGATCTCTTAGTACTCTGCTCTTTTCCAACATCCTGCTTTCAGTGAAATAGAGGCAAGAGTGCAAAACTTTATTGCTAATAATAGATGAAAATGACTTTACCTTTAGTAACATATGCAATAACAGGTTTATTCTAAATGAAAGAGTATGTTTCCTTCATGCAGATCTCTTTAGAGGAGGTACAGATGGATTTTCACTTGTCTGGTAAAAAGAGACAGCTTGTTTAGCACATACATTCTCTTAAATTTTTGTGTACCCTTGCACAGGACTAAATCTTGATGACCACACTTGAGATCAGAAATCAATTCCTGGTGCCTCTGGACAAGGATTTTTTTTTTTTTACTCATTATCAAATAGATCTTTCTGTTGGGAAGCATTCCTCTGGGGTGGTTACTGTATTTTCTTGTATACAACACAAACCTTTTCCCAAAAAATCCTCCCCTCAAAACTGAAGTGTATATATCAAGAGGGGGTGGTGATTTTCTAGGATAGAAATGCACTGCTTTAATTCCTTCCCTTTTTAAAGATCTTGATGTTCCACTAATCGAGCTAACCTTTGTTACAGCAGGGTTGGTGCTTCTGGCTTTTCTTCTTATTTCACAGCCTTGGAGACTCCTTAGCTCTTTTGAAAGTCATAGATTCACCCATGGAGACCAGTCTTCAGCAACAGCTGAAGTTTCAGCTTTAGTTAAGTAAGAAAGGGAGGTTGAGTCAGCTGAAGATTAGATTTTGCCCCTGCTCTATGGAGCCATAACTCTGGCAAAACCTTATTTTTTCTTCATTCTGACTTTCAGAAAAGGGGTTTCAGGTGTGTTTTTATGTGAGAAAATACAGTATTTTAGTAGCTGCCAAATATGATTATGGAGAAAGAATTTAAAGCTATAGCCTCAAAATGTATGAAAATTTAGATCTAGAGCCATTTTAGGGATATGTTCAGTCCATTTTAGTCTTTCTTCTGGAGTTAAATTCAGAATTGTAAAGAATCTTTCCAGTTCTGCACAACTTTCTGTTTTCCTATAAAGAAAGAGAAGTAAAAGAAGAGGTGGCTGGATAGAGAATTCCTTCTGAGCTTACTATAGAAACTTTTAA
This sequence comes from Gavialis gangeticus, assembly GCF_001723915.1. NCBI lineage: Eukaryota > Metazoa > Chordata > Crocodylia > Gavialidae > Gavialis > Gavialis gangeticus. The sequence goes on along the minus strand of NW_017729032.1, from coordinate 153,521,134 downwards.
TATTTAAATTATGAAATCTTGCAAATTTCAGAAGGCAGGTATGCATTTGTTCAAATTTTAAACTGCATATAGAATGGGAAGAAACCAGAGATGTTTTATCAAAATCACAATTTTTTTTGACCAGCCCTAAGTGGATAGGTAAATACCTCTGATGATTAAATTTGAATCAGCAACTAAGATCTAATGAGTATTAGTCTCAGCTACTTGCCATGTTGGGAATTAACTGGGCTCAGTGTAAGGAACTTACCAGTATAATTAAATGTTCACTAAGAGATTGTGTCTACACAGCAGACTGCAGGTTTGTGTAAAGTTCTGAGGTAGTTTTAAGCTTGCATAGCTTTGGAGGCACAGAACTCAGCAATTCTCCTGCTTAGAAGATAATGTAGACACACCTTAGAATGACTAGCAGTTGCATGCCTGAGTCATTAATGAAGGCTGTTAGATTCCTTTCTATGTGGGCACTTCAAGTTGCTGGGTATCACTAGTAACTGTGCGTCAGAAAACCAGGATCAAAACAGGACAGCATTACTACCCTTCCTTAGTCAGATGATTCATTTGAATATTAATGTGCAGTTAATGATAGAGCTCCCAAAATTAAAAATTGCCCTTCATCAAGAGATAATAGAAGGTTCTAAGAACCCCTGTAGCAAGACTTCTGGTCCTTTCATCCATAAAATTAGAACATACATAAAGGAATGAATACTGACTTTATATAGAGGACCAAACAAACTTTCACTTGGAGATTAAAAGAAGACTAAATAAACCAGGAAATGAGCCTTCTAACCCTGCCCCCTGGCTTTTCTCTGCAGATCCCTATTTTGAGCCGATGTGATGCAACAACTTATAGTACTTTCTGGAATTAGGGCTTACCTAAAGAAACCATTATCTTCCATCTTCCTCCTGTCATTCCACAAAAGAGAAGAATTGCTATACAAGAAAGCAAGTCTCTTGTACCTTAAATTAAAATAAAAGCTGTTTCCTTATCATAAAGACACTGCAGTCTTTATTTTCTGCTCTTTATAATGAAGAAATCAAGAGGAGCAAAGGAGTCCTTGATTTGAGTACAAAGCACTCCATGCTAGGCTGCTTTCAACATTAACTGCAAATCCTCAGAGGGATTTGAAATTACTCTTGAGGTGATCTAGTTTTGATGTTCTGGTATCAGAAGACCAGAACACACCACTCAGTCATCTAGTCTAACCTTGTATATATTGCAGTTTGTTGAACTTAACCTGGTCACACCTAAATTATCTTTTCGTTGTTGTTGTTGAGTCCACATATGTATGCTGCCAGTGAATGTGGATGCTTCAACATATGGGTATCATGTACACAACCCCAAATGCTATATTCACACAATTTGAACTTTTTAAGAGGAAGTTTCTGATGAGAGAGGTTGAGCAAGTAGAAGGGTAGAGAGTTGGTGAAATTATCTTGTGGGTAATTTGACTTGTCATTAGACAAAATTTTATTGAGTTTGGTTGAATGGTAGCCTGTTAATAAGCTTCTTCAGCAGTTCCAGCATATATGCTGTCTGTGAACAAAGGTATTAAGTGCAGGCTAACGTTTAAGAAACTGTGTACACATCTATGAGCTGAGGGTAATTTTAAAGTATGATTGAACAACATTGTTGGTTATACATCTATAAACTGCATATGTTTTTACAGATTCATTAGACAGTATGAAAAATATTTTTTTCAGAGATTGAAATTGGAAGTTAATACTAAAATTGAAACGTGTCTTACAGGCACACATAATATGCTTTAATAGAGGAAGTGAATCTAGTGCCTAGGAAGAACAAATTATCAGTTTGATTCACTAGTACTAAAAGCTTGCATTTTGCTGAATTTCACATCTTGGTGAAAATAGAACAGTTTCTTAAAACAGACTTCAGGAAACAAGATCAGAAGATCTTACGCTCTCATAACTCTCTAGAACTCATGTATCTTAAATCCTTCATGACAAGTGCTGTAAGAGAACTATAAACAAGTAAAACAATGATAGTATAGGAAAAATGCTTTTGTCAAGGTGCTACATTTGTTAGAGTTAGATCTAAATCTAACAAAAATACTTTTCAGGTATCACAAGGCATTTTAAAAAGCTCGTCTATGTGAGTGCTCACTACTGCTTATGAAAATTCATATTTCCTCTTCTGTTTTATCATGTGAAACAATACTTTTATTTTATAAAATGCTGTGGAGCATTCTGAATATATATTGTTTTCTTTGTATTTTTTTGACAGGCCAGTTGGGATGCCAAAAATGGAAAAAGTTTACCTCCATAATCCTAGTTCAGAAGAAACTATTACATTAGTATCAATATCTGCTACAACATCACATTTTCATGCATCATTTTTTCAAAATAGGGTGAGTTGCTCTGTCTTTTAAAGTTATCCTGTCTTCAGAGGGAACTTGCTTTTTTTTATTTTTATAAATAATTTTTTTAAGCAAATTCTTTTAACTGTCAGAGTTTTTTCTGGATTCTTCGGTTTCCAGTAATCAGCATAATTTGATACAAGCTTGCATTTTCAAAAGTATTTACAACAAATAATAATGCTGGGCTACATTTGTGATTTCTGGTTTTCCTCCTAACCTCCAAAGCTTGCCAAGCAGTTTCAAGTTGTGCAAATCTTTAAAGCTTTTCCCAAAATAACTTTCATTTTAACTTGGAAACAAAAAAGGCTGATTTCTTGAGCTCATTGGTGAATCTCCATAACTTGTGCAGAGGAATGTTTAGGATAGGTTGATGAATGCACATGTCTGTACCCTTTAAGGTTTCTAGGATGTTTCCTATCACCACTGGTAGCAGCATTGTCAATAATTCAAACTTAGCTTGAAGTTGGATGCAGGTGTCATTGTTACTAACAGGTAACTTTTCTAGAAGAGTAGCAATATTTCTAGTCCAGTATAAGAAGTAAGAACAGAATTTAGGAATCTGTTTTGTTCTTAATGGTTAGTACTGTATATGGTACATTAACTGTAAGTACCCCTTTACCCATGTTCTAAATTAGTTTTTAATAAGGACTTTGTTAACTTCGCTGAGAAAAGAACCGTCATTGAAATCCTCAGCCTGTTTTAATTTATCAGACTAAAGCTTGATCTTTCAGGGTTACTTTTCCAGGTTTAAACTAACCAACTACATCTTGAATTAAAGCATATTGATGATCAGCACTAGCACAGGTCAACAGAGAACTGAAATGCTTTGAGGATAAACAGCTGAAATTTCCTATTAGCTCATTTCCCCCCCCCTTTTTTTTAAGGGGGAACTTACCAGCATTTGTCTTTGAATTCATAGTTATATATTGAATTTTTGATTTTTAAATAAATTGGATGCATTTATCAGGAGGAGAAGGATAGATAGTAAAGGAGCTGAAAAAGAAAGTTGCAATGCTGAAAATACTTAAAAACAAATGGTCCATTGCTCCGTATTGGGGAAAAAAAGGATGAAAGCAAAAGTGGGAGTAATAAATTGTATTCTTCCCCCCGCACCTGCCCTCAATTAAAGATAATAGGCACTGAGAATTAATTTTGATAGGGCACTGATAAAGCTGGATTATCAGAGCCTTTTGATAGTGCCTAATAGTCTTCTCACAATTTGTATTCAGATTATAAAATCCTTCTTTGAGGAATTATGATGGCACTTAAAATTGTGCTTTTACAGATGCAAAACAAACAGATTCAATTATATTTTTTCTGCATTAATACTCTTTACATTTTAAGTATGCACTTATTATTTTAAACTGATATGGGGGAAAAATACAAATGGGGGTGGGGGGTAAAAATGATACTCAGTTTCTAACTTTAGAATGTACTTCTGTACCCAAGTCACATTTATTGTGCCACACTGTGGTTGCTGACATTCCTCCAGAAGTCTCCTTTTCCTTCAGAACATCTAAGCTTTTGTGTTTTAAAAGTTGAGTTTTTGTGTTGAGTTTCTAAACTGAATGATTACAGAAACAAACTAGTAGGAATCAGAGAAAGGTCTGCATGAGTCATTCCAAAACGATCTTTCTAACAGAGGTATAAATTGCCACATTGATCTCCCTAGAGTGTTAACATTAAAATGCCATGATGTTAAATGTTAGCACTGTTCAATCTAACTGTTGAACGCTTCAACAAAAATGCCCATCTATTTTTAATAACTTTTGGTAGCATCTGTGGTGTAGTAGATGCTGTCAAACACAAAAGTAGATAAAAGTCCCTGCTCAAAAAAGCAAAGCTGTCAACAGCTTACCGGATATCCAGTTTTCCTTAACCAGCTTTTACCAAGCAAAGGACCAAATTTCTGCAGAAGGCTGAAAAGTAAAGCTTGCAGTTCAGAATATATTTTATTTAAAAGCCATTTTGAACAAAACATTCATACTTAATTCTGCTTAAATTTTCTCCAGCTTTTTATCTACATTTAACCCCAAATTTCTAGTATACTGCCCTTAAAGGCAACAAACTCCTTTTCGTAGAATTTAGGTTTAGTTTGCCATGCAGTATTGTGAAGCCTTGAATAGATCAGATAATGCTGTTAACTTGAAAGATGTGGAGTTTTCCACTGTTTATTTTCTCTTACTTTTTTTTATTTTTCAGAAAATTCTTCCAGGAGGGAATACATCCTTTGATGTAGTTTTCCTTGCAAGAGTAGTGGGAAATGTAGAGAACACTTTATTTATTAATACTTCTAATCATGGGGTATTTACTTACCAGGTAAGAGAAGAATCTAGAGGTTAATTTTTTAATATTCTCTAAAATAAGTAACAAAAAAGAGGTGCAGCTATTTTTAACAAATGCTTAACCATCTCCTACAGCAATGGTTCTCAACCTGTGGGTCTCAAGGGTATGTGAAAGGGTCACAAACAGACTTTAAGAATGGATCAACAAACTTTAAAAATGGATTCTCCTTTAAAGGAGAAAAATGTGGGAAACTACAGGTTTCCCCTTGCAGGCTGGCAGAGTTCAAGCCTGCAAGAGGCTTCTTGGGGTTGCAGGGAGCAGGAAGATGGTGATCTGGCAGGGGGTGACGTGCGTGTGCACACATGCACATGGCAGCCAGGCATTACGGAAAGCAGGTCCCTACAGGTAAGTCTGTGGGGTGGAGGGAGCATAGACAGTGTGTCAGGAGGGTAGGGAGGACACAGGCAACATGTCTGGAAGGCATGGGGGCACGTGTTGTGCCCCCCCCCCCCCCCCCCCC